>NC_050068.2:215571683-215904236 GCF_009764565.3 Dermochelys coriacea
TCCAGCAACCTGGAAGGAAATATAAAAGTAGGGAAGTGACATCATCACTTGGCCTCACATCTTCCCCTCCCCCTCCCCTGCCAATACCTAGAAGACAAAGACTTTGAACTGGGGAAGGGTGGTCGCAGGCTGGAAAAGAGTCCCACTCCGTGTAGTGAGGATCTGTGACCTCTTTGTACCATCTGTCAGGGTGAGTAAAGGTGTTTGATTGAACTCTTGCTAAAAGTTTAGGATTTAGAATGTATGTTTACTTTTTACTTTCTTAAGGTAACTATCACTGATCTGCATTTCTATGACTTATAATCACTTAAAATCTATCTTATATTTTACCTAAAATAGTGTGTTTTGGTTGAAGGGGTTGGGAAATCTCAGCTCAGTTTACAAAGGCTAGTTTGTGTCTATTACACACTGAGTGAGTGGCAAACTGGATAGTGAACATATGCTGGCCAGGCTTCTGACCAATGCAAAATGGTACAGTTCTGGGGTGCAAGACTGGGGAGCTGGGGAAAATTGGCTGGAGCCTCTCTGATGATGGTTCTGGGGTGGCTGGGCTGGGAGGTCATTCATATAACACAGGCATGTGTGTCCTGGCCTGTGGATGTCTGTGTAAGTGCAGTGTCCGTCAGAGGCTTATTACTTGACATCGGCATCACAGTGTGAGGGCTATCCCAGGTTGGTGGGAAAGAGGGCTCAGTGGTCCCACAGTCCAAACTGCATCCCGGGGACTCTGACACAGAATGTTATGTAATTATGAATGGGAGGAGAGGTGGCTCATGTGATCACAAATGGTTCACACTGAGAACCTCCCACTTTAGGTCTTTAAGATAATTTGCTGTCAACTAACACTGGTTCATAATATGCAATATCTTGCCACAAACAATAACTGCAAGCCATAAAAGGTTACACATTGGCTAATGGAGCATTCACATCTTTGCAATTAGACCACAAACCTCATAGTAAACCAAATTTCTGTGACCACAGATACACGGATAAAAACAGCAAAGACTATGGTCTACCTTTATGTGGTGCTCTAAAAGTCCTTCATTGTGCACCTGCTAGACCATGGAAACCGAGCTCTGAATACCAGAGAGATTTTAAGGAGACTGACTCAGTGACAAAGGTCTCATATGCAATAGCTCCAGCCTGGCCATTGTTGACAAAAAGATGCTGTAAGGCTTTGTAGCTATCAGATCCTCTCTGCGCAAGGTAGAGAATGGGAGCAAAGTGAATAAGCCACCCTGTAGGCAGCAACTGTTACAGGTTATTACAAGATGGGCTGGTTAAAAGGGATCTGAGTAGCTAGCATGGTTGTCAGCCACAGGAGAATCAGTACAACCACCTGGTTCAGAGTTGTAGCTACTTTTCCTCTGTCAGTTGTAAACTATCAATTTTATACAGAGCCACCTTCCTGCCTCTTTTGGATGAAAAGCTCTATATGCTAGATGGCTTGGGAGCCCATTACAGCTTTCTGTACTGCATGTGCAGTATTTTCTTGTTCCTCAAGCAACTATAATTGTCTTGCTAGTCAGCTTCTCAGATAGCCTTTGGCCTTCCTGCCTAGCTCCAGTCCCTGACCAGTCTTCATTCATCCAGTCCCTACATCTGATACCAGACCACAGCCATTGCTACTCTATGATATCATACCAGCTAGTGGGGTTCTCACAACAAAATTTTTGGTGGCTTCAAAATGTGGTTGCCAATTCTTGCTGGTGGCCCCAATGACAATTTCCCCCAAAATACTTAACTTCAGAAAAAACAATAAATATGCACATTCTTGTCCACATCATTGTAATTTACATGTGTAGTAGGAAGGCGGTAAGAAATAGAGCACCCCATTCAGCACACCTGACTTTGCTCCTATTCTTGTGCTCATCACATGTCACAAAGCAGGAGCCCCACACCCTGCTGGGGAAAGCTGCCAAGCCCTGCAGCAGCCCAGAGCCGTTGAGCTGCTTTGGTAGTGACAGTAAATATAAACAGTAACTAAGTGCAACCCCAGGTGTGGGAATTGCCGACCCATCTCTCTGTCCCTGTCTCCTGCCACCCTTCAGTGAGAGCCTGCCCTAGAGAAGGTAGATCAGAAACTCACCAGCTACCTGTGGAGTCCCAGGCTCCCCATGCCCCAGCGTGGTGGAAGCAGGGGAGCTTCCTAAGGGAGCTCCCAGGTAACGAAGCATTGCAGCCACCTCTACTGACAAGAGTCACCTGCAGCACCGCACATGGGCCCCATGTGTCTCCAGAGGTGCTGCCCAGAGCCCGAGGAGGCTTACAGTGGAAGGCACCAATCCCTGCTAGCGGCACCAGCACAAATATCAAGGTGGTGCATCTTGCTGCCCTTGGTAACAGCTGTTCAGGAGCAACAGCTGGGCACTGCAGGGAGGGGCCCTGCTCTCCCCCAAAAAAATCTTTGCCCATGCCTTGGAGACTGTCATGGCCACACAAAAAAATTGCTGGTGGCCGCATTTCAGAAATGCTCTGCTAGTACCACTCCTTCCCCCAGTTTACAACCAACTCCTCCCCCTGTCTTCCTTGGCAGTCTTCTCGCTGTCCATGTTCTCCCCTATGACAGAGTGCTATGAATCTACACCTATTGAATCCTGGGAAGGTGGGTGGGCACAAGCCCACCCACAGCTGAAGGCCCCTCCCCCAGCCTAGGGAGAGTAGCCACCAAACTCAACTGAATACAGGGGACAACAAATGAAGAAATGGATGGGGGGGCACAGGGTCATAATAAGGGATCCGGAGGGGGACGCTGAGCAGAGAACCCCAGACAGCACCCAATGCTCCTCAAAGGTGTTTAGGGAGCCAGTGGATGCTGCCCAGAGGAGCTCTGCCCAGATGCATGAAATGAGGGAGGAACGGAAGTAGGCCCTACAGTCGCAAAGGACCCCCTCAGACAACATCCTCTCTCTGGTGTTATAGATGGCCACCTTGGCCCTCTCTGGAGGAGATTGATGAGGCGGTCTTATGACTTTGTGGGAACACAGATGGGGTGTGCAATACATTAGAAGGTGGGGAGAGAAGTGCAGCCAGAACCGCAAAAGTAGGCCCAGGAGGATCCAGAAAAGGGGCTGCAACCTGACACACTCAAGGTATGTGCCAGCATCTCCCTCATGCCTCAAAAGGGACAGGCATCGGGGACAGGGGTGAATCACGCCACGTACACACCCGTGCTCAGGGCTCCATGAAGGAGCTGCCGACTAATATTGCTGGCGGGCCATGGGACCAAGTTGGAATAGAGCCTGGCCCACTGGGGTTCCTCACCCTCAGCAGATGGCAATAGGTCCCGCCACTCAGTATCAGGGCAGAAGGGTGAGGAAATGGAGAATATGGTGCACGAGCGTGTTCAGATGTGCCCTTGGTGGGGTTTGGAAGCGAACTGGCTGCAGGCTGCACAGCTGGCTCAAGGTATGCAGGGGGAACAGCCAGGGAGGCTCACGGGGTAGGGGCCCAATGAAAATATCTGGGGGGCCAGGGGTGAGGGGTGGGCTGGGAGCACCCTCTCGCAGGACCTGTTCAAGGAAAGCTAGAGAGGTGAGCAATGCTGGGAACCTACAGTTAAAACCAGCACTCTGATTAAATGCCAGTTAATTCCTCCTTCTCCACAGGGACTTAACTGTGCCTAATTAGCAGAAATAGAGTAGAAGACGGCATAAGAAGGAAGAATCGCTGGCTGGAGACAGATTATCCCTCTCTACTCCTTAGTAAAGGGATGAGAAGTAACAAATGCTGTAAATAATGTGGTGTGTGAATCAGTAAAGGTAAGATAATGTAAATAAACTACATAGTGGCGTTTAACAACTGAAGGTCTCTGAATAGCCTGGGTAGACAGAAAAGAAGGAGTGTGACCTCACCCTGTCATATCCCCCATCTATGCTACAGCTAGGAATGAGCCTCCCAGCCAGGTAGCCAGACCCACACTAGTGGGACTCAAGGTAGCACACTATAGCAATGTAGACAGTCTGGTTCAGAATGGATTTCAGCGTCTCAGCCTTACAGGTTTGCTTGAGAGCCTGAGCTCTTTTTTGAGCCAGAACATCAACATAACATGTGTAGTGTGCTAGCTGAAGCCTTGCTAACATGGGCATGTCTACCCAAACTAGGAGGCTTGCTCTCAGCTGCAGTGTAGAAATACTCAGCAACTGCTCCATTACACCTTAGCAAGGCTGTCAAGTGACATCTCTTCTCTCCTTGGCTGACCCTGCAGCTCCTTAAACTAGGACATGTTTCCTTATGACCCAGCAAGTTCTGCCACTCCATATTTCAAGAAAAGCTCTGTGCAAGCTTGAAAGCTTGTCTCTCTCATGAACAGAAGTAAAATAAAATATATTACCTCTTCCACCTTGACTCCCTATCTCAGGCAGTTCTGAACAGAGTTAAGCAGGTCACAGTGGAAACTTTAATTACTAATTGCTTAATACTTAAACAGCAATCATCAGACAAAGAAAACACAAATTATCTGTCACAATTGTGTCATTTGGGCACAGCTCAGGGGAAGGGAAGCTCTGCACTGCCCTGGAAGAGGTCTAGGGGAAACATACAGATGGCTACACTCCCTTGTGGTGCACAGTTTGCTGTTTCGGTGTACTAGGGAAGGCCCTACCTCCTTCTCACCCCTCCTTGCTTCTCTTGGAGCACTTTGTGACCTCAGAGGTGTATGGCAGGAGTGGTCCGGGTGCTCCCCCAAGTGATGATGATTGTAATTTGTCCTTAGACAGGCTATGCAAGAAGGGGAAGGCCACACAAACATTCATGTACAGGCCAGGCATGTAATCCAGGACAATTAAAACCTTAAACATTATATGGAGAACCAGTCCATAACAACAGAAGTTCATAAACTCTTCTAGAACATAAGAATGGCTCTACTGAGTCAGACCAATGGTCCACCTAGTCCAGTATCCTCTCTTCTGACAATGGCCAGTGCCAGGTGCTTCAGAGAGAGTGAACAGAACAGGGCAATCTATCAAGTGATCCATCTCCTGTCATCCATTCCCAGTCCTAGCATTCTAGCAGTCCTCAAATATCCTACCTGTGAAAGCTCCCTATGTTAGTGTGCAGAGCCCTCTCATATAGGTGTATGTGTGAAGTTTGGAGTGCTTAAATTTATCCAGTACTCAGAAAGTCGGAAAAGAATCAAACTATTGTAAAATTTAAAACACAGCCGTCTTCCAATTTCCAGATTCTCAGGAAAAATTCTGCTAAATTACTCTATGCACATTTAAAATAGGCTTTCCATGAATACCCAGGTATATGTGTATAAAGCTCAGTATTTGTGATTACTTGTGAGATTAAAAGGCATTCAAGTGAATATCTGCAGAGAACGCACATAAATGGGACATAAGCCAAGCTAAAGAGGAACCATTCTAAAATTCAAACAAATAAACTAAACCCAAAGCCTAACTATAAACATGGTGAACTCAAAAGGTTTGATGACTCTGTTTTTAGGGGATCTGAATTTAACTCTTGTTATTAATATCACTTCATCTTTTTTTTTATTTTGTAGCCTTAAGAGGATCATAAGTTGATCTGTATAGAAAACAAAAACAACCATGTCCTCTTCTAGCTGGAGAGCATAAGTTGTGAGAAAATCACTCTCCTTTTTAGAGCGTCTCTTGTTTGGGTTTGGTTTGATTGTTTTTGTTTTTTAGAGTTCTTTTGAGAAAAGAAGCATAAACAAGTACACTAAAGTGGGTGAACAAGGATCTCATAGGCTGGATGGGATTATCTAAGGGGAGATCAATTTGTTTGGAGCCTAACTTCATCTTGGGATCCCCTCTGCTCATCCCAGTGGAAAATAATCTGTATTCTAAGCACCCAGTTTTGATGCAGTTCCTTCCTTTCATTTCCAAGTCTCACAGTAAGAAATCATTTTCTCGTTCTCAGTTGAGCAAGAATGTCCTGTGTCCAACATTACATCAGCTTTAGTGCTTATCTATGGCCTGGTCTCCACTAGGGGGGCGGGATCGATCTAAGATATGCAACTTCAGCTACGAGAATAGCGTAGCTGAAGTCGACGCATCTTAGATCGACTTAGAATCACTTACTTCATGTCCTCACGGCGCAGGATCGATGGCCACTGCTCCCCCGTCAACTCCGCTTCTGCCTCTTGCCGTGGTGGATTTCCAGAGTTGACGGCAGAGCGACTGGGGATTGATTTATCGCGTCTACACTAGATGCAATAAATCGATCCCTGATAGAGCGATCACTATCCGCCGATCCGGCGGGTAGTGTAGACATGGCCTTAGACTACTACAAAACAGGTAGTTAGCCTTGTTGCACTTGTGCCAAATTTTTTTTTTTTAAAAATAACAAACTACTGATCACAACTTTAGCAAGAGAGAAGCAGCTGATTTCCTTAAAATTACTGCATTTCTTCAGCTATTTCCTGGGTTTCTGATCTAGTTTCTGCTTCTGTATCCTAGTGAAGGTACATATGAATTAGAATTCTGAAGTCAAAGGTGCCAAAATGTTGTAGGAGTTCGGATCTGAATGCAGACTCTGTCGCTCAATCCTGTCTCAAAGCCACTCTTTTTGCTTCTCTACCTAGCCCAATAAGCCCAGAGAGTTTAAAGATAGGTAAAAATTAAGTCTATTTGGGGTCAGGATGGCCACTTCTCTAGCCCCACAAAGTCCTACCACATTTCCATTTTCTACACTCCTGGATTGTCTTCCTCAAAAGCCACCTCCCATCTCTACCATGCCCCAAAGAGCGTTCTAAGATTTCTCCTTAATTTTCACTTTGCCAGCTCCTGAGGTGCCTATTGAGAACAAAGCTTTTCCCCACCACACCCTTTCACTAGACAGATGGAGTGGGAGGGGCCCTTGTGCACAATGCTGCCACTGCACAGCAATGACTCAGCTCTATGCCTCGCAGAGGTCTGGTCTGTACAACAGCATTAGGTTGACATAAGGCAAATTACATCAGCCTAACTGTGTAAGCATCTACACTAAAATGTAGCTTTCACTGATGCAACTCTCCCACTACACCAACTTAATAACTTCACCTTTGCAAGAGGCGTGGTGCTTACGTTGATGTAGTTAGGTTGATACAAAAAAGAAAAGGAGTACTTGTGGCACCTTAGAGACTAACAAATTTATCTGAGCAGAAGCTTTCGTGAGCTACAGTTCACTTCATCGGATGCATAGGGTGGAAAATACAGTGGGGAGATTTATATACACACACAGAAAACATGAAACAATGGGTTTTATCATACACACTGTAAGGAGAGTGATCACTTAAGATGAGCTATTACCAGCAGGAAGCGGGGGGGAGAAGGAGGAAAACCTTTTGTAGTGATAATCAAGGTGGGCCATTTCCAGCAAGACCGTCTGAGGAACAGTGGAGGGTGGGCTGGGGGGAGAAATAACATAGGGAAATAGTTTTACTTTATGTAATGACTCATCCACTCCCAGTCTCTATTCAAGCCTAAGTTAATTGTATCCAGTTTGCAAATTAATTTCATTCAGCAGTCTCTCGTTGGAGTCTGTTTTTGAAGTTTTTTTGTTGAAGGATAGCCACCCTCAGGTCTGTAATTGAGTGACCAGAGAGATTGAAGTGTTCTCCAACTGGTTTTTGAATGTTATAATTCTTGACGTCTGATTTGTGACCATTTATTCTTTTACGTAGAGACTGTCCAGTTTGACCAATGTACATGGCAGAGGGGCATTGCTGTCACATGATGGCATATATCACATTGGTAGATGCGCAGGTGAACGAGCTTCTGATAGTGTGGCGGATGTGATTAGGTCCTATGATGGTGTCCCCTGAATAGATATGTGGACAGAGTTGGCAACGGGCTTTGTTGCAAGGATAGGTTCCTGGATTAGTGGTTCTGTTGTGTGGTGTATGGTTGCTGGTGAGTATCTGCTTCAGGTTGGGGGGCTGTCTGTAAGCAAGGACTGGCCTGTCTCCCAAGATCTGTGAGAGTGATGGGTCATCCTTCAGGATAGGTTGTAGATCCTTGATGATGCGTTGGAGAGGTTTTAGTTGGGGGCTGAAGGTGATGGCTAGTGGCGTTCTGTTCTTTTCTTTGTTGGGCCTGTCCTGTAGTAGGTGACTTCTGGGTACTCATCTGTTTCTTCACTTCAGGAGGTGGGTATTGTAGTTGTAGGAATGCATGACAGAGATCTTGTAGATGTTTGTCTCTATCTGAGGGGTTGGAGCAAATGCGGTTATATCGTAGAGCTTGGCTGTAAACAATGGATCGTGTGGTGTGATCTGGATGAAAGCTAGAGGCACGTAGATAGGAATAGCGGTCAGTAGGTTTCCGATATAGGGTGGTGTTTATGTGACCATCGCTTATTAGCACCGTAGTGGGAAATGGCCCACCTTGATTATCACTACAAAAGGTTTTCCTGCTTCCCCCCTTCCTTCCTGCTGGTAATAGCTCATCTTAAGTGATCGCTCTCCTTACAGTGTGTATGGTAAAACCCATTGTTTCATGTTCTCTGTGTGTGTATATAAATCTCCCCACTGTATTTTCCACCGAATGCATCCGATGAAGTGAGCTGTAGCTCACGAAAGCTTATGCTCAAATAAATATGTTAGTCTCTAAGGTGCCACAAGTACTCCTTTTCTTTTTTGCGAATACAGACTAACACGGCTGCTACTCTGAAACCTTAGATACAGTGTAGTGACACTGTGTAGTAACACTGATACAGTGTCAGTGTAGACAGTGCATTGCTTACACCAGCTGTTGCTGCCTTTCAGAAACTATCCCACAATGCCCCACGGTGGCAGTTAAATTCGTGCAAATGGTCTTGATGAGGACATGCGCCACCGACACAAGGAGTGCAGTGTGGATGTGTAAAACTGATTCAAATACTGTGGTGGCTGTATGTTGACATAACTTAGGTTGACTTAATTTTATAGTCTAGACTTGCCCAGAGTGTCACCAGGGCCTGTCTTTAGAGCAGCTCAAGAAAGACAACTGTAATTAAAGCATGAGACAGAGTCAGGCTTATGTTTTGTTCCTGACTGTGACACACTCACTTTGTGGCCATGACATGGTCATTTCCCCTTGCTGGGCCTTGGTTTCCCAATATGTAAAACAAGGTATTTCCCTACCCCCAAGAAAGGGTTGTGAGCCTTAACTTATTTTTGAGAGCCTCAGATGGAAGGCGTTGTAAAAGTACAAAGTATTATGGAGCTCCTCTACCTCTCAACAAACTAGCACACAAAAATAGAATGTAGCTGTGGCAACTGGAGCGGTGGGAAGAGCTAGCTGCCCCAAAGACATACCTAGCATCTCTGATGGACACATATGTGGGGTAGCTAGCCCCTCCACCACTCGCACTTCTGTGGCTTAACTGCCTTCAGCATGCTGGGTTGATGGGAGCTAAAGCAGTTATGTCTCTCTGAGCTGGGAATCACAGTCCCCAGCTGTAAGTGTGTAGACCAGGGTTTCTTAAACTGTGGGTCAGGACCCCAAAGTGGGTCACAACCCCATTTTAATGGGGTTGCCAAGGCTGGTGTTAGACATACTGGGGTCCAGGGCCCAAGTCCCACTGCCTGGGGCTGAAGCCAAAGCCTGAGGCCCTCCCCTTCCCCCACCCAGGGAAAAAGCCTTTGGGCTTCAGCTTTGCCCCCCCCCACTCAAGGCAGCGGGGCTCAGGCGGGCTCAGGCTTTGGTCCCCCTCCTGGGGTCATACAGTAATTTTTGTTGTCAGAAGGGGATCACGGTGCAATGAAGTTTGAGAACCTCTGGTAGACATATCCTGTGTGTCTGTGCATTCTACCCAAGCTGTTACATCACAGATGGCATCAGTGCCGGGTGTTGTTCCAGTCCCTGGGGTGGTTCCACTGGAACTTATCAGTCACTGACCACATGTTGTTGAAGCAGTGGTGGTAAAACTGATTTCACACTGGAATATATATATCTTCCTTGTTCCAGATAAATATGCCCTTTCTAAATACAGCACAGCCTGTAGTCAGGCTTCCTGCTGACACCAGTAGATAGCTGGAAAAGGTAACAGAGGGGGAAATGCTAGCTGGGGAAGGGAAGGAAGTGGTAGGATGGAAGGGTGAATGGCATAGAGAGAGAGTAAAGATGGATAGATAAGATGGTTGTAATATCCTGGGAAGATGTCCATCATAATATTCTCTCAAATTTTTGATATCCATTTGCGGAATTTTATTATGTTCACCAATATGGAGGTGATGAGTGGTAGAGGTGGGGCTGAGGGGTTCAGAGTGTGTGAGGGGGTTCAGGGCTGGGGCAGAGGGTTGGGGTGGGGCTGGTGATGAGGGCTTTGGGGTGGGGGAGGGGGCTCAGGACTAGGGCAGAAGGTTGGGCTTGGGGTGCGGGGGCTGAGGGCTCTGGCTGGGGGTGCAGGCTCTAGGGTGGGGCCCAGAATGAGGGGTTTGGGGTGCAGGCTGCCCTGCCCTCTCTCACCACAGCAGCCTGTGTCAGGGGGAGAAGCACCTTTCCCTGCAGCGGCAGCTTGTGGGCTGGTCCGGGGGAGAGGTGCCTCTTCCTGCCACAGCCCTGCATGCCCCAAATTGCTCCCCGCCCACCCCTACCTCTCTCATCTCCAGGGCCCTGTGGCTGTACACCTGAGTGGCCCTTGATAGCCTGCTGTGTGGCTGTGCAGCCATGCAGCTTAGAGGAAACTTAGGTCCATCCTTTCCTTTAGACTGCTAACCAGGGCTTTACATTCCAGGTCTTTCTCTGGGTAGGCTGTGACAGAAGTTTAATCAGTACTGCCAGGGTACCTGTGTAATGCAATAAAGCCCAGAATGTGATAAATAAATGTCATGTCTCAGTGCTGGACTGCAATGCCATTCTATTAATCAGAAACAAGCTATGGCGAAGAGCAGATGGAGTGATGTGAGCTCAATGGGTTTCGTTCAGATAACTAACTTCTGCAGGAATATCTTGCTTTTCGAAGAGAAAGGGAGGGCATAAAGTCATCCTCTGAGCCCCACTGATAGAAGAGTGGCCCTAAAATCACTGATGTTTCCAAAACTAACTCAGCCTGCCAATAAATTGAGACTCTGAGATCAGCTCCTGAAGTGCTGGCCTTCCCAGAACCACACTGGGTACCTATCTAGGGTCAATAGCAAAGCAGCGAGTGTTGTACAGCTATTTCACTGGCTTCATCAGGAAGGAGAGATTTTCATTCTTTCAAAACTAATTATAATTTCTGGCATCAAAATAATTTTTTATGGGTGCTAAAACACCTTGCAATTGTGTAACTGAGGTAGTGGCAGAAGGTGTGGCCATTACCCCAGGCATTGATCAGATGAATAATATTTGCACTGATAACAGGGGATAATCCACTATCCAGTTACAGCAGAAGAAAGTGACTATATACAAATGGCACCACCCTATTCACTATATTTGTCTCTATGCCTGACATGGCTGATTTTACTCTACTTGTTGCTTACAAAGCAAGCTGTGGGAGAGCAAACTGGATGCTTTCCTGGCTCATGTACCTCAGGTACCAGCTGAGCTCAGCTTGCAGAATCTCTATATGCAGACATTGTCATGAAGCTGGAAAAGTATAGATGGATTTTCAGATCTCTGGCTCATTTTGTGGTAGTTACAGAAATAATCTCTTGACTTTTAAATGGAGTTAGACCAGGGCTGAATGTTCCTGAGGGAGGGTAAAGGTGAGACTCCATAATGTGGAATGGGGGGCCCAGGGGTGCTGTGGGCTGGGTCTTTTATTGATTGGTTGGATTCTTTACAGAATGTTGCCCAGAATTAGAGATGGACTAACAATAGATTCCTGAATCCAAACACACCTGAAGTTTGGAGGATATGCAAAATCTGAACCTAGATGCAAATTGTACACATTACTTAGCTTTATGACAGATTGAACCCAACACTCTTAATCTAAACACCAAACACTTGTGTTTGTGTTGTGTGTTTGAAAGCAAGCTCCAGATCCTAATCCTGTGTTTTAACCCCATCTCAAATCAGAATATAGCCTCACTATAAAATCAGATATTTCAGTTTGCTCATCTCTATGGCCTGTGATAAACAGGAGGTCAGACTAGATAATCACAATGGTCCCTTCTCGCCTTGGAATCTATGAAATGTACTATGAAAGAACCACATGGGCACATAACTGTATGCAAGCCTTCTGGAGCATTGAAGACAATTAGAGGGCTCACAAACTATTTAAAGGGATAGTACCCTATTTTTAAAAATTACAGCCTGTGTAATTTTGAGTGCCCAATTTGAGAAACCTGATTTTTCAGAGGGGTTCAGTACCTGCTGAGGTAAGCAGAATTGAGTGTTCAACATCTCTTGAAATAAGGTTTGTAGTCTCAAGTTGGACACCCAGAATGATTGGCCACTCTTGATAATTTTGGCCTTAGAATGAATGAGGCAAAAGTTATCCAGCCAGAGTATCTATTTTGGCACCTAAATGAAGTGGCCTGCTTTTTTTAGGTGCTGATCACCTTCAGGTGTCTTTGATTCTGCAAAGCTACTTGTCGGCACCAGCAGCTCTCCAAGCAACCTGCTATTTGGGATACAGCCTAAACAATTCTGAAGCTGCCAGTTATGGTAAGTAGATTTCTTTTCCACACCCCAGCAAAGAAAACAGGATTGTGCTCCAACACAGACTGAGGCTGCACAATGTGTACGAGTCCCAGGTCATAGCCATTTCATCACAGCCATAGAACAGATTTTTGGACTCATTGACACATGATTCACAAAAAGCAATCCGTTAGAAGGATGTAGACAATTATTTTATGAGGTCTGAAGGGTGCCATGTAGCAGCTTTTCCAACAGATCTCCATGACTGAGTCAGACAAGTTTTGCCTTGAGGTGTACAAAATGTTTGCAAGAAAGAAGTCTGGATAAAGCAAGAGTAGAGGGACTTAATTTTTTCCAAGGAAAATTAGGTTTAATCAGTGACCCTCAAAGACGTATCGTCATGAGGAAAAAGTGTGTTCTTAATTTGAATTAGCTAACAGGAGGTTAAAAGTTTAGTGAAGACAAGGCAATCTCTAGTTTTCACACACGTTAGCTGGTTAAGTTAAAAACTTTTAGGTAGCCTAGAGTTTACCTTGACCTGCTAACTCATATGGAAACTACAAATTGCCTTGTTTTCCCTTGGATTTTACCTCATGTTAATGAATTCTAATTAAGACACCTTTTCCCTAAAAAAAAAAAAAACCCAAGGAGTCCTTGTGGCACCTTAGAGACTAACAAATTTATTTGGTCATAAGCTTGTGGCTAAAACCCACTTCATCAGATGCATGGAGTGAAAAATACATTAAGCAGAATATATATTATAGCACATGAAAAGATGGGAATTGCCTTACCAAGTGGGGGGTTAGTGCTAATGAGCCAATTCAATTAAGGTGGAAGTGGCCTATTCTCAGCAGTTGACAAGAAGGGGTGAATACCAAGGGAGAGAAAATTACTTTTGTAGTGCTAACGAGGCCAATGCAAGATAGCTGGTGGTTTGAGCGTTGGCCTGCTAAGCCTAGGGTTGTGAGCTCAATCCTTGAGGGGGCCATTTAGAGATCTGGGGCAAAAAAAAAAAAAAAAATGGGGATTGTGCCTGCTTTGAGCAGGGGGTTGGACTAGATGATCTCCTGAAGTCCCTTCCAACTCTAAGATTCTAAGTGCTTTTCCGACAGTTGACAAGAAGGTATGAGTATCAGCAGAGTGACCCATCCACTCCCAGGCTTTATTCAAGCCTAATTTGATGGTGTCCAGTTTGCAAATTACTTCCAGTTCTGCAGTTTCTCATTCCCAGCGCTCTAAAAAAACCCACTTCCATGAGGGGCGTAGCTACCAGCACAGGGAGTGCGGCTCCCAGTGCTGGTGCACTGTTTACACTGTCGCTTTACAGTGCTGAAACTTGCTGCACTCAGGGGAGGTGTTATTTTACACCCCTGAGTGAGAAAGTTGCAGCACTGTAAATTGCCAGTGTAGACAAGCCCTTAGATGATTCCTTGCTCTCCTTTTCTTTTTATAATGAAAAACAGTGAATGAGCAAATTCTGCTACTTTTGAAATAAAGTGTTGTAAAAAAGCAACACATGAATTTCTCAGGTGAGGTCTTTGTATTTTAGATATATAAAAGCAGCAAGTGGAGAAAGCACAAATATAAAATCCATTGGAAGAACGAGCAAAAGCTATGAATGACTTGGTAACATTCTGCATCTGAACTGAAACAGAAGAGGGCAGCTTTCCTCCCACCTGCCCCCCCCCCCAACAGCAACAAGGTAATTCTTCAACAGGGAAAGGTGTAGCACACAGATAACATAATGACAGCTTCTCCCTTCAGTTACATAGCTTCATGCACCACACTCCTTTCCTGCAATTCATTAACATATACATGTTTAGTCTTTTGGGAGGTTTGCATTTCTATTCAGTCTGAAGATATCAGTCACAAAGGGCATTTGACACTTGTTCCTCAACTCTACCCTTAGGTTCACCCATTAGAGTAACTATTAAAAACAAGGGCCATTTTATGTCAGTAAACATATTTGCAATATCTTCAATCTCAGGGCCTTTTCTGGACCTCTGTATTTTAATATCAGGACAATGTTTCATCCTTAGCACTCCCTTTTTTGAGCCCAGTTTCCATATTTTCTTAATGACCCTAACATTGAACTGATGAATTCTGATACATTTGGGAAGAGTCTTCCACAGTCAGTAGTTTAATATTGCCAGAAAAGAACTCAAGCTTTTAAAAATTTGGGGGGACAGGTACATCCTGAATGTCTTGTCTTTTTAAGGGATGGAACTGCCTCTGCATCTGTGTTATGCCCCCTCTCTCTACCTGAAATCATCCTGGGTCTGGAAGAAAGCACTTTTTCGTACTTCCTTTTTACCCCCATAGTTTTGTAGCCTTTTCAATACTTCTCTGTGGTTTCTTACACGTTGCTCTGTATCTCTACCTAGTATCAATAGACCGTCCACCTAACTGATGACACCATTTAACCCCGGGCATGCCAGACCCATGTTTTCCATACCCATGCAGGTGCACTGGCAATGCATGGGACAACCTTTCTTACCTGAACAAATATCAGAGAGCAGAGTGGCCCTGCCACCTTAGGACACAGTGTAAGGTTCACAGACCTTCCTTCAATGCTGGCAGCTGAAGAATGGTCAGTACCATCTCCCCTGGAGGGCACATCATCAGCACTCAGATACTGTAATAGTAAGAGTAGTAATCTCCAAGAATGATCCCACTTAGGAAACTGGTGCAATGTGATGTGGGGAAGGGGGAAAGAGAAAAGTTCGGTCCTTTTTCAGACAAATGATTTTTTTACTAATATGTGTGGTGTCCAGGTATTGTGGTGATGGAAACATTTAGAAAATGCTCTAAACAGATTGGATAAAAACAAGTTTAATGAAGGGACTTAAGCAGAGCACAGAAGTAAAAAAATGTGCATAATTGTTTCCCCACTATTCCACAGTCTACGCTGGCTTCCAGTTTATTTCTGGGTGAAGCTGAACAAGCTGGTTTCTTTTAATCTACAAAGCCCTCATTGGTACGTATCTTGGCTACCTTGGAAATGGTCTCTCCCCATGTGATGCTCTGGCAGTTGCAGTCAGCTGGGGAGCTTGAGCTAGGAACCCCCATTCCTGGTGAACATGGGAACATTGTTCCCATGTTCACTGTTCCCCCCAGTTATAAACTAGAGGGGGCTGGCTGCAGGGCATATTCAATGAGGGATCCTTTGCACTAGAACTTACTCCCCCCTTGGTCTGAGAGAGTCAAGATGTGCTGAACATTAGAGCCAGTTGGAAAATGGGGAAAATGTTCTTTGGGGAATTCTGATGTTTTGAAGTAATTTTTTGTTCTGAATTGAAATGAAAAGGCCAAATTTAGTAATTTCTTGAAGAAGGGAAATTCTGAACAATTTCACTTTGGAAACATTGATAATATCAAATTTTGTTTCAATAATGTCAAAATATTATAATATAACATATTTATAATATAATTAAATGTTAATTTTAAATGTACTATAAAAATTGAAACAAAAGTGGTAACGTTTAAAAAAAACATCTCATCAAAATGAGACACTAATATTATCAAACCGAAATAAGTCAATTTGTTTTGACTTTCTCACTGAAAATTTTCTCAACATTGACTCATTCCTGCAAAATGATTCAATCAAAACTGCATTTTCCAACAGAAAACTGTTGTGTTGAAATTTTTCCAACCAGTTTTATTGAATGTGCTTTCAGGCTTCTCCCAGATTTTCCCAGAGGGTATGGTTGGAAGAGGGTGTGACACTGCCAAACCAGGTGCCAGCTCATGCCAATGCCCTGGACTCACTGAATGCTTCCAAATGCATAGCCAGGCCAATTCACTTGTGTATTAGTCTAGATCAAAATTATGATTAAATGTATGAGAGTGTATTTGGTGTTTAATCTTCAAGAAAACTAAAGGGATGTTACTTGTATTGTTTTCCCTTTTCTGTATCCCATTATAATGTAATAGCAAACATTTACTCCTGTAAATTAATAACCCATTGGATGAGAAAGAAGCCTTGTGGAATGCAAATGAAGAACTTGAACAGCAAAGTGCTAATTTCAAAGCAGATGGTCATTGTGGGGGATGACTGGAAGTCAAACACTCTAAATTCATCCCTCACTCTCCATCAGAGGAAAAGCCCACATGGGCAGTGGCCCTGTCAGTTTGTTTTCAGTGAGAAGAAGCTATAAGTATGGATTCAGGGAAAGATCTTTCATCTCTGGACTGTTTAGACTCTTACAGGGAAGTGTATCAGATGCAAAGTAGAGATCCCCAGAAACACAGGCCATGGGCACTGTGCATGTTGGTCCCGCCTGTTCTCCGATTGTGGCACATAATAGTTTAGACCCCGATGGCCGTAATACTTTGGTGTCATTTCAGTTGTTGGGTTCAGCATGTGTGTGTGTGTGTGTGTGTGTGTGTGTGTGTGTGTGTGTGTAAGGGGACTGTTGCCCCCTTATTAACATTCAGTGGGGGTGTTTTAGTTGCTGCTCCCAGTTCTAAAAAGGGGGAAGGGTCGATGGGGAATCAGGATCCTGAGACTGACAGCCCCCAGGAACAATGGGGAGAGGCCAATGCTCCAGGTCAGCCTGAATGATACCACGTGCAGGCTAATCAGGGAGTCAGTAGGCCAGGGAGGTCCCATCCTCTGTGTGAGCTGGAATTGCCTGGGTCAGACAGAGTGGGGCTGAGCTAAGGAGAAAGCAGGGGCCCAAGCTAAGCTGGGGACCAGAGCTGTGCCAGATCCAGAGGGACTAGAAAAGCAGTCCAGAGAGTCTAGACCCTGTCCTGGGAGCAGAACTGCAGCCCCAAAGCCAGAGGCACAGCCCAGAGAGAGCAGGCTTGCCCTGGGAGCGGAGCTGCAGCAACCAGAGCCAGAGGGGCTAAAGAAGCAGCCCAGGGAGCTGGAGGCAGAGCAGCAGCAGCGCAGAGACAGAGTGGTGGAACTGGGCTGCAGCAGTCCAGAGCTGAGTGCGGTGAACTGCTGGGGAGGGTGTGGGGGACCCTGGGCAGTGGGCCCAGCACAGAGAGATGCCTCAGCCAAGAGGCTTTGCAGGCCAGGTTTGGATCGTAACCCCTACAGGGCAGGGCGACACTGGGAAGAAGAGTCCTACCACTTAGAGCCTTAGAGTGCGTGGCCACCACCAGAGCAAGTGTCCAACCCACAGCATCCCTGCAGAACAGCCAGGGCCTGAGAAGGAGGCTGGGACTTACAAGGAACAGACTGAACTGCCCTGACATTCTAGAAACACTGTTTGTGATGTTCCCTGCCACAGAGTGGGGTGATGTGTTTCCTTTAACCTTTCCCATTTTTCCTTATTCTTTTTAAAATTAATTGTTGATTAAATAACTTGCATTTGCTTTAACTTGTATGTAATGGTCAGTAGGTCAGAGAAGTGCCCAGTGCAGAGAGAGTACCCCGGAGTGGGGACACCCTAGCCCCTGTCCTAGGTGACCACAGCAGGGTTGGGGGTCAAGCCGCCCAGGAATCCTGGGCCCAGCCTTGTTGGGGTTACGAGGACTCTGCCAGACAGGAGAGTGGAAGGGGAGTCCTCAAGGGCAGGGAGGCCACTGGGTAAAGGAAGTGGGAGCGAGGACTCTGATCCTTTCGCTAGGACTTCGGGGTAGTGCACAAGCCAGGAAAGTTCCCCACAAGAGCAGGACCATTTCCCCGCTTCAATGTGGGTGCTGAGTTGTACTGGTGGCCTGTGATGTATAGAAGATCAGACTAGATGATCTAATGCTCCCTTCTGACCTTAAACTCTATGAAACACCATGAATAGAAACTTAGTTTGTAGGGCCTTAATAAGTAAATAAATGAAGAGTTGCCTTTCTTTCATCCTTATGTGTTTGAGCCTACTTTTTTTAAAAAAAAAAAGAAGGGTGTTTGAGATTTTCTTCCCCTTCCTTGTTGAATTTAACAACACCCTTTGTGCATGTTATCATTATCATCCAACATTCCAGGCCTACGACACAGCAGTGTTGTGGGAGCTTTGTGTCCTGATGGAGCACACAAGCACTTCAGCAATGATACATGTTAACAAGCTGGAGCATCAAGGAATGATGACAAGCCCTATTGCAGAGAAAATCAGAGAGGCAAGCACAAGTGAAACATTAAGAGAATCAGGAAGTGGCTTGGCCTGTAAAAATGAATTCATTGGCAACACTGGAACTTCCCTAAGCTACATTTATGAAGCAACACCTGAAAGGGTGTGAAGAAAGGCAGAACAGAGGGAAATTAATCTATGCAAATTTTTTCTTTGTCTTTCCATTGGAATACGAGTGAGGAGGAGGAAACAGCCATGAGTATTTAAAAAGCCAGAAGATATGCTCTCTTCGTGGGAGAGGTTCCACCTTCAACTTTCCCTTTTCATCTCCGTGGACGACGATGTGGTCAAAGATTTTTCTGAGTGTTCTTGTCTTTCATTTGACTTCTGCAAAATCTCATGGGCCGTAAGAGATCACATATTATTTGCTTTTATTATATAATATTGCATTATTTTTCCATCATTTAATTTGTTCTGGGGGCGTTGTTGTTGATGCACTAAGACTTTTGTCTCTGGAGATTTGGGTTCAATCTTAAAGTGCAGTTGAAGGTGTGGCTGAAATGAATTTGGTGGATGTTTCAGTATAGAGTGAATCTCTCGTTTTCACAAAATTGGTATGAAATTTGATTTGTTTAGTAGAGATCCAGGACTAATAAACAGGGACTAATGCAGATTAGGATTGAGGTGCAGCAGCAGAGATGAGGAGGAGGTCCTAGGACTAGATAAGTAGACAGCACTGATGATCAGGAGTAAAGTGCATTGGCAAGACTGGGTGAGTGGTAGGACTGGAATAGCAAGGGGCACTGTAGGGGCCTCTCAGAGCTATGCTGGAGGCTGATGGTATCATGTGTTGCTTATACAGCACCATACAGTGCTCAGGATTTAACAGAAATAGAAAACTTGGGGTAAAAATTTAAAAATCATCTCAGTGATTTAGGAGCCTAAGTTTCATTTTACTGAGGGACTTATGGGCATAACACCCTATGAATGTTCACGGGACTTGGGCTCCTAAGCACTTAAGCATTTTTAAAAATTTTACTCCTGGTCTGTTCTGAGGATTGTGCAATCCTAGCCAGGCAAGATCAGTTAAAGATGAAATCAAGAAAAGAAGTAGGAGGGAAGGGTGGGGCCAGGATTACAACAAAAATATGATGCGATTCATTTTAGGTTGCATGTCCAGTTTCTCAGTTCTGACTTTTATTTTAATGAAAGAATCAGGGGAGCAGGGGGAAGGCTAGCAGCAGAAGCCTAACCAAACAGAGGAGTGACTTGAAGGGTGAGAGTGAGGATGCCCTGGGAGTGGGAGCCTGTTCTAACCATAAGAAGCAGCATTTTTAAAAAAGGCATAATGGCAGGAGACAAAGGGAGCAACAAAGTGAGAGGGGTGGGAAGAGGATAGAGTGTGATAGAAACAAAAGCTGAATTGGGTAGTCTCTCCTCCTGGAATAATCAAGCATTGCATGCCAAGACTGAATTTGCATTTCCTGTGTATAATGGCAAATATATTGTGACATTTCAGTTCCTTTCTTGATGGAAATGTGCCTAGATCTACCACCATAATTAGCATTAACTGGTACTTGTGTTGATAGTCTCAGAAAATAAGCTCATGGCTAACTAGGCCACAGAAACAGAACTCTCTATTAGGGAATGGTCTGGTGGTTAGGGCACTAGTTGGGGACATGGATTCATTTCCTTGCTCTGCCACAGATTTCCCGTGTGATGTTGGGCAAGTAATTTAGCTTCCCTGTGATTCAGTTCCTCATTTGTAAAATGGGGATAACACTTCCTTCCCTCACAGAGGTGTATACATCCATTAGACAACATGAGACGCTCAGATACTATGGTGATGAGGGCCAGATAAGTATGATACATACCACCCCTCAAGCTTGTCCCTCCAGTTCAAGTTTGAGGTGAGGGGATGTGGAGAATCATCTCATAGTGGAATAGCTTGAGGGACAACACACTGTGCTCACTTAGGGCCTGATCCAAAGCCCGTTAAACTGGAGTCTTTCCGCGGATTTCAGCAAGCTTTTGATCAGGATTCCCAGTAGCCACTTAGAGCTAGTCTACACTGGCAACATTAAAGCACTGCCACAGCAGCACTTTAATGTGGCTTGTGTAGTCACGTCACAGCGCTGGGAGAGAGCTCTCCCAGCACTCTTAAAAAAACCTCTCCACGAGGGGCGTAGCTATCAGCGCTGGAGATTTCCTGTGCTCAAAGGTGTGGTTTTTCACACCCATGAGCAAGAAAGTTGCAGCGCTGAAAATTGCGAGTGTAGACAAGCCCTAAGTTTTTCTCCAAATGTTTGTTGTTGTGGGTCCTCTCCTTTCTGCCGATTGACCTGGCTGTTTGGCTTTGTTTATCTGTAGTCAGTATGTCCTGGTGGTCCCTTCGGTGCTGCAGAGCATCTCTCTGCAGAGCCTGTGTGTACAGCTCTACAACCTCAGTGAGCCACTGTCCCTGAATGTTCACTTGGAATATCATGACATCAAGACCATGCTATTTGAGGAATCTGTGACAGAAAAAAATTTCTTCCAATGCAGAGAGTTCAAGGTATTTCATATTTTAATTCAACTAAAGACAAAGGGGGACACATCCCTCCTATCGTCCAAACTGATCCTACTCTTGAAGAACAAGAGGAGAAAGGGTCAAGGAGAATGGGGATGGGAAATGAAAAACAAGACACAAGGTATGTCTACACTGGAGCTGGGGGCGTACATTGCAGCTCAAAGAGACATACACTAGTTCTGATCAAACTAAAACAATCAAAATAGAAGTGTAGCCACAGAAGCACAAGTCATAGGAGGGTATATCAGCCCAGAGCACAATCTTGTCTGAACTCCCAGGTACATACTCAGGTGGCTAGCCTCTCCTGCTGTTCATGCAGCTGCAGCTAAATGGCTATTTTTAGCATGCTAGAGCTGGAAGTTATACCTCCAGTCTCAGTGTAGATTACCCAAAGACAGACTGCAGGGGAAGGAAAAAAAGATTAGAAAACAAGTCTGAAGAAGAAGAAAAAAAATCTATTAGAGTAGCGGGGGGGTGGGGGGCGGAGAGAGAGAGAGAGATCAGGGAGTGTATCAGAGAAAGACATTTGACTTTCATCCCAGGGTGTAGGCGGATTTGACTCGATCTAGCTCATAATCCAATTGGAACACACTAGTCTCCTTTCTCATTACAGTGCAGAGCTGTGGCAAAAGCCACAGAAGAGCCCATGGTTAGGTGATCCCATACACAGCAGGAAAAGCACTTTAGAACTTGCTAATAGCCTGACAGCTCTGCACATCAATAGGGTCAATACACAGTAGTCATGAGAGATTAGGAAACATTTATGCTAGCTGTTGTGTGTGGATTTGAACTGTGTGTTGAGTCTACAGCCTGGGGATAAAACTAGTACCAATCTATAGCACAGACTGTAAGGGGACATAGGGCTAGAGGTGTGATTTCCAGCTTCACTAAACATACACGCACTAGCTTTGATTGAGTTAGCACACTAAAAAAATAGAGGTGAGGCTGCAATGGCACAGGCAACAGCTTGGACTAGCTGCCTGAGTACAATCCCAGCTGAGATTCTAGGTCACCCATTGCTTGTATTGTTGCGGCTACATTATTTTTATTATAGTAGCTCAATCAAAGCTAGTGTGTATATGTATGCCAGAACTGGAAATTACACCTCCAACTGCAGCGTAAACATACTTTTAGAATTTGTTTTGTTGGCAGACAGACAATCTATCATCAAACTCATCATGATTCTCTTAGGGGTCATCACCCTCACTTGGGAACCCATCTCATAGATGACCCTAAAACACTTTGTCTTCGTTTTTTTGTTCCCTCCCAGGCTCCTCCTGCCACCTCTGACCCTTTGGCTATCATCACTTTCTCTGCCAAAGGCCACACAGTCCACCTGTCAGAGAGAAGATCGGTGGCAATTCAGAATGTGGACAGCGTTGTCTTCATCCAGACGGACAAACCCATTTACAAACCTGGACAGACAGGTGAATGGCGGGGAGGGGGGTATGAGTTAATTATTGAACTGGGAGTGTGGATGTCTGGGGGCAGGGAGGCTAGGATGGAGTCTCATTGCTAAGAAGGAGAAGAACTGGAGCAGGATGTCCATAATCAGTCCCTGGGATGGTCTCTGGCTGCAGCCCCAGGTAGGGATCATCAAAAGACAGCTGGGAAAGTAGCTTATTCATAGAATTTTAATGCATAAATAGCATTTATATGTTCCTAATTGAATGAATTTTCTCTGAGAGATCTTATGGCTTTCTGGTTTACAGAAATCCATCACTTCAGGAATATCCAGATCTTTTGTTGTTTATGCTTATCTGAATTTGAGATTCTGATTCAGTCATCATTTCTACAGGTCGTACAATACAATACATAAATAAATTAAATAAAGAATAAAGACAGCGAGATGTGTCTAGAAGAGAAAATCAGTTCTTCCTATTCTGTGGTTTCTATCATTGAACACATGACTGGGTTTTCTTCTACTCTTTTCTTTTGGGGAATGCTCTGATGAAGAGGTGAATCTCAGAGCATGACCTGAAGACAGCAAGCAATGATGGATGGGTTTTTCCTGATTCATTTAGGACAGTGTTCCCGAGATTTGTTGGTACTGGAGAGGAAGGATGGTCTACTGGTTAGAGTGCTAGTCCTGGATTTGTGAGATGCAGGTTCAGCTCCCTGCCCTACAACAGGCCTCCTGTGTAACCTTGGGCAAGTCACTCAGTCTATGTGTGCCTCAGTTCCCCATCAATGGGGATAAAAGCACTTCCCTATCTCACAGGGGTGTGGTGAGGATGAATACATTAAAGATTGTAAGGTGCTCTACTACTATGGTGATTGGGGCCATATAAGTTCCTAAGATAGATAGAGAGGACCCTGCCAGTCCCTCTACATTTCTACCTGGGCTATTCTCATGGTGATGAAGTTGCTCCCCTCTTTTCAGATGCTTCATATTTTCTGGAAAATACCTTTGGAGCAGAAACCTGTGGTGTTTCTTAATACAAGCATCATTTGTTTTGTTAGTTTGGAATAACCTCATTCAGCCATATTTGAAATATCCAAGCATGATTAACTGCCACGCAGTGTTCTACTCACCACAGGATGGCACCTCCTCCTGGCCATTCTGGGGATTAGCTCTGCACAGCTGATACCCCTTCCTGCAGTTGCACTTCATCTCTTCTCTCTCTCTGTCTGCAGCTTCTCTCTCCCTCCAGGAGCAGCTGTTGCCTCTTTGTGACTTGGCTCTCCCTTTCCAGGGTATCAAAGTCTCTTTTTATCAACAGGCTTGGGCAGTCTTCCCATTCCCTGCCCAGCCAGTGCCACTTCCACAGTGGCTGGTAGGGGATCCCAGGTCCATGCTGTACTCTGGGTTCCAGCTCAGGGACCCTCTAATCAGCAGCTCAGGTCTGTTCCCTCCTGGACCTTGCTGGCTCTTTCCCTGAGCCTTTCCTACCTGTCTGGCTTCCACCCCCTCTGGGTTTGCCACCCTCCCAAGTTCTCTCCTCTCAGGATCTAACTGTAGGTTACCTGCCTCTGTAGCCTCCAGACACACCTCCCTTCTCACAGGGTGTGACTGAAGCTTACTTCCTTGCAGCCCCATCAACTCCCAGGCTTTATAGAAGCCTTGTCTGTTTTCTCACAGGTGAACTTCCTTCTAATTAGCTCCCTCCACACAGCCTGAATCTCCCCTGTTTGCTGCTTGATTGGCTGATTGGGCCTGCCTGGCCTAATTCAGCCCTCTCAGAGTCAGTGTGGGGAGTACACCCCATCACACTAAGTACGGTTAATTTGTGATTTTATTTCAGTGAAAGGGTTTTAATTGTTGTTGTACATGACAATGAAACACGTAGGAAATAAAATGATGCATGATAAACAGTTTGAATAGTCCACATTTAATTTAGGGTGGGAAAGTCAATTACACTCTCTTCTTCCAAACTTCGAATAATTATCTTTAGATTTATCTTTCCACTGCCCCAAGATTTAAGTTCAGGAAGTTCAATATATGTTATGTAGGCTAAAATTACACCTGGTATAATGGAGAAGAAGGTGAGAGATGATATGACCATGTGTGTTTACTTTTTAGATATATTTGACCCCAGCTGATTCATGTAGGAAATAATTTAGTTGATTTTTTTTTAACCAGTTAAAATAACATTCAAATACTTTTTGCTTCTCCAATAACTCAAAAGACTTCTCTTTAACACTTCGAACTTTCCTTCAATGATGTGTCTGAAGAAACTTAGTTTCAAAACATATATTAGAAAATGATATTCTGCTGCTAACGTTGTTCATTCTTTTTCTTTCCCCATCACCCCCTTTCTTTTCAGTGATGTTCCGAGTTGTCTCTTTGGATAACAATTTCAAACCTGTTCAGGAGATGGTGAGTGTGACTGGGAGTCAATATTTTTCAAGGGCCTGTTATAGATTCACTTAATCAGCCACTATCTCACCTTTATATCGGGAAAATGGGCTGAGTAGATCTCCTGATGTCTCTCTAGCGAATATACTCCTTGGATTCACATCACTAGTCACTGACCCACCTGTGTATGGGGGAAAGGGCCTGGGACATCCCTAGAGAACACAGATCTGAAGGGGGAGAGTCACCTCACCAGTCCCCACATCAAGAGACTGTGGAAATCTGTAAATATTTTAGACTGTCGTCTTCACAGACAGGTGACATTAGGGTTGTATCCTTAACCCACTTAACTTCTGGTCACAAGTTGAGATAGGCTTGAATGAAAACGTTGTGCCTTTACTCCAAACTTGTGCACCCAGAAAAGGAGCAGCCACAGTCTTGCCTTATCATCCAGTTTATTTCTAAATCAGTAACTAATTTCCTTGAATTCTAACTGGTTTTTTGCCCTTTATCTTTTTCAGTATCCCCTGATCATCCTTCAGGTAAGAGGTGCATCGTACTATAAACCATGACTTATTTCGAAGGACAGAGTTCTCTCAGGTTCCAGAATCGGAGTGTTTGCTTGAGAAATTGTCACCCTGAAGGCAAATTCCTCCCATGATCCCCATGTAGATGGAACCTGTGCAGAATGTGTTGAGAATGAGTGTCAGGCACTGAGCATTGCAAGAAATTGTCAATAAAGGGTTCCAGGAAGGGAAGAAAAAACAATCCCCTTCCATAGGTGCATGAGTACTTACCATGTACACAATACTTCCTGAATAAGCTAGGCCCCTCTATGGTTTTCTTTTATACAAGACAATCTGATTAGAATCAAAGAAGGGAGCAAGGTTTTTCATTTATATGATTATGCATCAGCTTCCTCACTATTATAGGGAGGAGCCCTGGTTATAGGAGATGACTGTGAGTCAGGAAATCTAGATTCTTTTCCCACCTCTGCCACAGACTGTATGTGTAACCTTGGACTGAACACCGGTGGCTCAGTATTCCCATCTGTAAAGTAGGGACAATAATAATTGTCTCCTGGGTTTATTTTGAGGCTAAACTTCTTTAGTGTTGTAAGGCATTTTGAGATCCCCAAACGGATGGTGCTCTAGGGAGTACAAAATATTATAAAAATAATGAATATATTGTTCCACACACTCTGTTATGTTATAATGGAAATAACAACAGAGGGCTAGATCGTTCTTAATGATTTTTGGTGACGAGTGTAAAGTACAATAGCAAAAACCCATGTATTATTTATTTTTAAAACATAGATACTTATTGTAAACTACAGCATTTAAATCCAACACCTATATCTCTGTTTATCTCAGTTAACATACCAGCCATCCCCACCTCTCCTCACTGACCATTAGGATGGGTGTCATTTTCTGTGCTTCCACAGCCAGGAGTACCGCTCCTCAAAAAGGGATTTCCCAGAGTGATGTTAGCATCTAAGTTATGTTGACTCTAATGGCAGTGGACTAGAGCAGGGTTGAGTAAATGCAAAGTGACTTTCAAACACTAGAGGGAGCCAGAGGGAAGGAGTCCACAGAACTAAGGAGCATAACACAAGTGGTAGTTGTGAGGGGGCTTGAATAAAGAATCCAGTTTAAATTTACCTCAATCAGATTATAGCAGACTGGCTGATGTGATGATATCACTCCCAAGTTTACCATGTATGTACAGGAGTTGTCTTTCCCTGTAAGATCATGTCCTAGAAAGGGCAAATGCAGATAATACATAGCTCTTATACAGTGCTTTTCATGTGTGTATTTCAAAGTACTTTACAGAGGAGGTCTGTGTTAATATCCCCATTGTACAGATATGGAAACAGGCACTGAGCAGTGAGGTGATTGCACAAGGCCACCCAGCATGCCAGTGGCAGGGCTGGGAATAAAATCCAGATCTTCTGAGTCCCAGTCCTGTGTTGTTTCAGGTAGATTGGCAGCTTGTGTATCCGATATCCAGTGTAGCCTAATTTGAGGGTAGTTTAGTCCACAAACAGTCTGATCCTGGGAAGCAACAGGGGTTCAGATCACTCAGCATCTATAAGACTGTATCCTTAGTCACATCCTATATGTTAAACCATCCCCCAGCCCCAGATAGGACCAGTGTAATTAAAAAAAATCCCCCATGCTAACAGATAATGAGGAACGGATCACAGAACAACAACAAAAAAAGGTAGCTTAATTACAAGTAATTATGACTTGATCCAATTTATAATGTGCAAGCAGAATAAAGTTTAGACCAGAAATAGGTATACTTAGTTCTTTAATAGGGCCAATTTCACAAAGCTGAAAACAATTATGAACCAAATCATAATTTGGGAGAAAGTATTTAATAGAAAAATGTGAATGATAAGTGGGAATAATTTAACAACACCTTACTAGATGCCCCAAAATCCACAATTGAAGAAGAAGATCATGCTGGTTAAAAAGCTGACCTGATTTAGAAGAGAGAAAAGGATAATAAGAAGGAATTTTTAAAATATATTGGGCACAAAAAGAATCCTCACAATTGTATCGGTCCATTACTAGATGGAAATGATATAATTATAAATAATAATGCAGAAAAGATGGAAATGTTTAATAAATATTTCTGTTCCATATTTGGGGAAAAAAGAGATGACACAAGTCTCATTGTATGACACCACTTTTTCCATTTGACTAATATTTCTTGAGGATGTTAAACAGAAGCTATAAAGTTAGACATTTTTAAATCAGCAGGTCCAGATAACTTGTACTGAAGAGCTTTAAAAGAACTGGCTGAGGATCTTGCTGGACTATTAATGTCTTGGAGCACTGGTGAAGTTCCAGAAGACTGGAAGAAAGCTAATGTTCCAATTTTTACAAAGGGTAAAAAGGACAACCTGGGTTATTATAGGCCTTTCAGCCTGACATCAATCCCAAACAAAATTATGTTAGGGATTAATTGAGTCCTGGCTGTTAAGGGACTTGACTAATGAAGAATTAAAGGAGGATAGTAAAATTAATGCAAATCAACATGGGCTTATGGATTATAGATTCTGTCAAACTAACTTGATATTTTTTTGATGAGATTAAAAGTTTGGTTTATAAAGGTAATACTGTTGATGTAATATATTTAGAATTCTGTAAGTTGTTTGACTTGGTACCACATACTATTTTGATTATAAAACTAGAGCAAAACAAAACTAACATGGCACACATTAAATGCATTAAAAACTGGCTAACTGATAGGTCTCAAAATGTAATTGTAAATAGGGAATCAACATCTAGCAGGTATGATTCCAATGACATGGAAGACAGCATAATATCATCACTGATAAAGTTTGCAAATGACACAAAAATTGGGGGAGTGATAAATAATGAAGATCATAGGTCACTGAATTGGAGTAATCATGATCACTTGATAAACTGGGCACAAGCAAACAATAGGTGTTTTAATACAGCTAAAGTTAAATATATATGTCTAGGATCAAAGAATGTAGGTCATACTTGCAGGACAGGGGACTCGGGGACTCTGTCCTGGGAAGCAGTGACTCTGATAAAGATTTGGGGATCGTGGTGGATAATCAGCTAAACATGAGTTTCCCGTGTGATGCTGTGGCAGTAGAGTTAATGCAATCCTAGGATGCATAAACAGAGGAATCTCCAGTAGGAGTAGAGAGATTATTTTATCTCTGTATTTGGCACTGGTATGACCACCGCTGGAATACTCTGTTCAGTTCTGGTGCCCACAATTCGGGGAAGGAGGTTAGCAACTGGAGAAAGTTCAAAGAAGAGCATCTAGAATGATTAGAGGATTAGAAATCCTGCCTTTTAGTGTTAGATTCAAGGAGCTCAGCCTATTCATCTTAACAAAGAGAAGGTTCAGAGGTGAGTTGATTACAGTCTATAAGTATCAACACAGGGAACAAATATTTAATAATGGGCTCTTCAGTCTAGCAGACAAAAAGTATAACATGATCCAATGGCTGGAAGCTGAAGCTAGATAAATTCAGACTGTAAATAACGTGTAAATTTTTAACCATGTGAGTAATTAACTGTTTGGTCAATTTACCAAGGACCATGGGAGATTCTCCATCACTGGCAATTTTAAAATCATGATTTGATGTTTTTCTAAAAGATCTGCTCTGGGGAGAATTTTGGGTAAGTTCTATGGCCTGCGTTATACAGGAGGTCAGACTAGATGATTACAATGATCCTTTCCAGCCTTGGAATCTGTGAATCTATGAAATGTAAAAGAAGGAAGAAAAAAAAGTGGGAGGACCTTGAAAAAGATGATAAAAGCATCTGTATTTATCTCCCCACACCTACTAGGATCCCCAGCACAATCGGATCTTTCAGTGGCTAGATGTAACATCCAATAATGCCATTGTCCAGCTCTCATTCCCGTTAATCCAAGAACCAATCCTGGGGAGTTATGAAATCATCGTTGAGAAGATGTCAGGTGACAAAACGTATCATTGGTTCACTGTGGAGGAATATGGTAAGCACCTGCAGTGGATCTAATCTGCATTAGTTAATTATGTCTTATATGGCCAAGTCCCACAGCCTGAGTCTGTGACAGGCTGTTTGTCAAACCCAGGCATGAGGCAGTGCAGACCTTATAGACTGTATAAAATGATTTTTCTTATTGAACTCACTGGTTAAGACAGGTAAGCCAAGGCATGGAAGCAGGGAGGAGAGACTGAGGCCAATGGGGAGATGGATAAGTAGTGGGTATCTTGATAGATACTAAGGAATGTGGCCTACTGATCAGAGCAGAAGGCCGGGGGTCAGAAGTCTGGGTTCTTTTTCTGGCTTTGTCACTAAGTTGCTGTGTAACTTTGGTCAAGTCATGTCACCTCTTTGTGCACCAGTTTCTCCATCTGTACAATGGGAAATAATATTAAGTTAAACCTC
Organism: Dermochelys coriacea; assembly: GCF_009764565.3. Classification (NCBI taxonomy): domain Eukaryota; kingdom Metazoa; phylum Chordata; order Testudines; family Dermochelyidae; genus Dermochelys; species Dermochelys coriacea. The sequence continues at coordinate 215,601,482 of NC_050068.2, forward strand.
ATATCACCGGGTGAGATTGGTATTGCATGTAAGGCATATACTGTGTTCTAGAAGTCTAAAGCTATTATTCAATAGAATATATTAAATTAGAATATATTATTATTTAATAGAATATCTGGCAGCTGTGGTGGACTGCAAAGTAAACAGTGTGGAAGGATACTGTGGGCAGATAGAAAAATAAAAGCTACCAATGCCTGATGATCTGTCTAGTATCTGTCATTTTACATATGGAACAACTCCCTTGATTTATTTTCTTCTTATGAATTTGCCATCCCTCATCTTACCACTGGGACTTTCACCTGTCTCCTGTGAGCTCGTTGGGCAGAGCTTTGACAATCTCAAGCTTCCTGTGTTAGCAGGGAGAGCTCCTTTCCCACCCACTCCTTCAGAAAACTCTGTTTCCAACCTACTGGGGTGTCCACTTCCCTTGGGACACTATACTCCTAACTTTCCTAATGGAGTAGTGCAGGCTAGTGGATCAGCACTGCCCTGAAAACCAGGAAATGTTGGTTCTATTCTCAGGTCTGCCACAGTCCTGCTGGGTTACCTTGGGCAAGTCACTTTAATCTTTCTGTGCCTCAGTTTCCATACCTGTAAAATGAGGATTGTGACACTGATCTCCTTTGTTAAGTGCTTGGAGATCTACAGATGAATATGCTATATGAGTATTATAATAATAGTAATAATACAGCTCCTTGTAAAGACAAATTTTCATACTATTAAATCTAAATTTTCCTTTTCTAAAAACATCATTCCCTTACTCTTAATTATACCTGTCTGTATCCCTCTAAACAATTAATCTCTCTCTTTGGTGTTCATACCCCTCAAATGCTGGTGCAGTTAGGTTTCTCTGTTTCTTCTTCCCGCCTCACACCTAAGGTGTCACTTAGCAATGATATTTACCTTGCATTTGCAGTGTTGCCAAAGTTTGAAGTGACGATCAACGCACCAAAGAGGATCTCTTTCTTGGATCAAGAACTCAAAGTGAATGTTTGTGCTGTGTGAGTATCAAGCGGGAAAGAGTGTAAATTCATACAAGCAGGTTTCAGAGAAGCAATATTGTGGATGGAGCACAAGACTGGGAGACAGGAACTCTTGAATTCTAACCCTGACCCTGCTAATGATTCACTTTGTGACCTACAGCAAGCCACTTAACCCCTGCATCTGACTTTCACTCTCTATAACATGATCATAATATTCACCTGCATTATGCAGCTGGGGCTGTGAGGATAATGTTTGCCCAGTAGTTTGAAGACACAAAACAATATATTTATACTAGGTATTGTTTTTTTTATCACTATAGAGATATAGGAAGGGGAGAGAAAGGAAAGAAAGAGGATAGGAGAGGTACGTAGGTTAATAAATTAAGATGTCTAGCATTAAGGTCCCTGTGTATTTCACTGTCACGGATTCACAGGATCTGTGCTACACCCCATTTTTAAACAATCTCTTGGAGAAACCCCTTCAATGTGCACTCTTCCTTCAGGAGAGGCCCTGCCGCCTCACCACCTCCAAGATTGAGCCTCTGGGCTCCAGCACTCCTGCTTTACCCCGTAAGCTCTGCCCAACGAGTCCAACTGAGACAGACTCCTAGTCAGAGATTTGTACGCTCCAGAGACCAGTGCATCTCAGCAAGTATCTGCAGTGACACCAGACAGCCTTTTCAACACAGAGTAGGTTTTATTAGGCAACTGGGACAGAGTATCAGAATTCTTTATGCTGGTACAGAGAAATGAAAGCTCAGGCTATATCTACACTAAAGACCTTACAGCAACACAGCTGTACCAATGCAGCTGCGCTGCTGAACGATCTCCCGTATAGCCTCTCTATGCTGACAGGAGAGAGCTCTCCCGCCGGTGTAATTAAACCACTCCCAACGAGCGGCGACAGCTATGTTGGCAGGAGAGTGTCTCCTGCTGATGTAGTGCTGTCCACACCGGTGCTTATGTTGGTAAAACTTATATCACTTATGGGTGTGTTTTTCACACCCCTGCATGACATAGGTTTTACCAACAAAAGTGCTAGTGCAGACATAGCCTAAAACATAGTCCATCTGGCCAAGCCAGCCAATTAGCTAGCCAAGCTGCTGTGGAATCCATTTCTGGCTTTGGCTTTCTGTGCCTTTCCCAGGTGAGAGCAGTTCAGCCTCTCCCAAAAATCAAGTCTTTATCCCCTGCCTGTCACCTCTCAGTCCTTGTTCTGGAGCTGGCAAGCTGGCCTCTGCTTAGCTTCCCTGCTGAGAGATGTTGGGCGGGGGTGGGGGAGTGGAAGGGGAACCTCTTTCCTCTTGTTCTTTGATTACTAGGTGTTGATGTTCTGGAGGTTTGAGAGGGGTAGCTGTGTTAGTCTGTACCAGCAAAAACAACGAGGAGTCCTTGTGGCACTTTAGAGACAAACACATTTTTTTGGGCATAAGCTTTCATGGGCTAAACCCACTTCATCAGATGCATGGAGTGAAAAATACAGTAAGCAGTATAAATATTACAGCACATGAAAAGATGGGAGTTGCCTTACCAAGTGGGGGTCAGTGCTAACCAGGTCAATTCAGTTAAGGTAGAAGTGGCCTATTCTCAACAGTTGACAAGAAGGGGTGAATATCAAGAGAGGGAAAATTACTTTTGTAGTGCTAACGAGGCCAATGCAATCAAGGTGGCCCATTTCCAACAGTTGACAAGAAGGTGTGAGAATCAGCAGAGGGAAAATTACTTTTTGTAATGACCCATCCACTCCCAGTCTTTATTCAGGCCTAATTTGATGGTGTCCAGTTTGCAAATTAATTACAGTTCTACAGTTTCTCTTTGAAGTCTGTTTTTGAGGGTTTTTTTGTTGAAGAATTACCACTTTTAAATCTGTTAGTGAGTGTCCAGGGAGATTGAAGTGTTCTGGAGGTTTCCATTGTCTTCTCCAATTTCCCATTGATATGGGTCAGTCTCTGCCAGTCCTTTAATGACCCATATGGTTCATACCAGATGGCTAGGTGACATGCACCTCATGTTTCCTGCACGGCTACAAGAATAGATTTAACCCTTTAGCCCTCACTGGGTAGCAATGCCATGTACGGGGGAAACTATGGCACACATGGGATTAATAATAAGATATTACAGAAAATTCCCATTTCATCACTTGCAGGGCCAAGGGAAAAGTGTCATGTAACCCTGTGTAAGAGTGCCTAATATGTACCTTCATGGGACATATCTTGTCCTGGGTAGGGTTGCCAGGTATCTGGTTTTTGACCGGAATGCCTGGTCGAAAAGGGACCCTGGCGGCTCCAGTCAGCACCACTGACTGGTCTGTCAAAGTCTGGTCAGCAGTGCAGTGGGGCTAAGGCAGGCTTCCTGCCTGTCCTGGCTCTGCGCAGCTCCCAGAGGCAGCCAGCATGTGCAGGGGTGATCAGGGAAGCTCTGCTCGCTGCACCGCCCTGAGTGCCGCCCCTACAGTTCCCATTGTCTGGGAACCTTGCCAATGGGAGCTGCGGGGGTAGTGCCTGCAGGCACAGGCAGCACACAGAGCCACCTGGCCGCCCCCTACTTCACCCTGAACCCCTCATTTCTAGCCCCACCCTAGAGCCCTCACCCCGTCCCATACCCCAACCCCCTGCCCCAGCCCAGTGGAAGTGAGTGAGGGTTGGGGAGAGCAAGTGACAAAGGGAGGACAGATGGAGTGAGTGGGGGTGGGGCCTCAGAGAAGGAGCAGGGCAGTAGTGAGGCAGGGGTATTCAGTTTTGTGCGATTAGAAAATTGGCAACCCTAGTCCTGTGTAAGGCAGTAATGAAATTTCCATGAGAAGCAGGGAATGAAGAGGGAAATATGTCTGAAGCCTGAGTCCAGCAGAACTAGCCTTATCTGGATTTTAGCTTTTAGTCCATATTGTATTACAGCCTATACTGGTTTCCTGACAGCCCTGGCAACTGTGATCTTGTGAGCTGATTCATTTTTGTGTTTCCTCCTTCTCTAGCTACACCTATGGCCAGCCTGTGCAGGGGAGAGTCCAACTCAGTGTGTGCAGAGAACACTATAACGAAAAGTGTAACGAGACCCCCAAAGGATTCTGTGAAGCTGTTACTGCACAAGTATGATAGGGGCCTGCACTGCTTGCCCTTCTTTTCTTACAAATGTTATCATCCAGGACATTACATGGTGCCTGGAGGTTTTATTGGCTCCCTTTCCTATTTCTTGGGATGGGACTAGAGGCGCTGTCAGAGGAAGGCATGTTTTCACCAATATCTCATTGGCATAGTTGGAGACCTTTTGATGGGAAGGTTTTTTTAATACACTGTGGATGAATTTGGCCAATTATGTATGGGAGCCACAGATAAGTGGGTTCGACAGGGAGTGCAGTGACTGTGCAGCAAATGCAATGACTATTCTACATTTGCAGCCTCAGACACTATAGCCTATTTCACTGAGTGGGGCACTTTGGCCAGGACACTGGGTTTTTTTCTTCAGCAAAGAGTATGAATCTACAACACTCTATCCCAGGAATAGGTGTGCTAGCAGCTGAATTGTGTTTTACCAGATTTAACACCAAAACTGTTAGCCTGTAGATTCAAAGGGAAATAATCCCATTTCAGGGAAGAGGGTAGGAGAAAAGTAGCCACCTCTTCTCTTTGATAAACAGATCTTTATTGCTCTTGTTTATGTATTGAATACAACCTGCAAAGGGTATAAAACATTGGCCTTGTGCCTTTTTGTTTTTTGTTTTATGAACTTTATGATGTGTAAGGAAGGCCAACAAGGTGTGATTTCTTTTTTGTTCTTTTCACCTAAAACATTTTTTCTGCATCTTCTCTCTTTCCCTTTCTCTTTTTTAAAAAAACTTTAGATATTCAGATTTTATCTGCCCTGGGAGATTTCATCAAGGAAGAGAGAACTAATATAATTCTGTCATTACATGAGTCGAGAGAACGAAACTGAGGGTGGAAGGGATTTGCAATCAGACTATTAAAACATTTTAGGCCAGATCCTTAACTGGTGTGAATTGTTGTAGCTACATTAAAATCAGTTGGGTTTACTCACATGCTTTAAAGTTAAGCATGTGCATAAGTACTTTGCTGAATCAGGGCTAGAGTACCCAGCACCTTGCAGGATTGAACCTTTTCTGAGTAAACTAAGGGCTTGGCTACATGGGAAGATATTCCAGAATAGCTATTCCTAATTAACTCTGTGTGGACACCTTTATTCTGGACCAAAGCCTGATCTACTCTTACAAGATAGGTTGGCCCAGCTATACTGCTCAGAATGTGAAAAATCCACACTCCTGAGATGCATAGTTAAATCCTCCAGTGTGGACAGAAGAACTTTTTCATTGACCTCTCCGAGAGGTAGATTAACTGCACTAATATGAGAACCCCTCCGATTACCATGGATAGTGTCCATGCCAAAGTGAAACAGCAGTGCAGCTGTGCTGCAGTAGCATTTCAAGTGTAGACAAGGCCTCAGAGTGCCCTACTCCAAATTAGCTTAATTAATTTTAGATTAAATTAATTTAAAATAAGGCCATATTCCAGGATAAAAGTATCTATGCATGGAGTTAATCATGTATAGGTAAGTCTAAAATATCACACAAGAAGTATGTTTTGAGAGGGGACCAGAAGACATAGAGGAGCAGGTCAGGAAGGGAGAAGATTTCAGGCAGAAGAAGGCAGAATAGTGGTGAAGGATTGGTTAGGTATGGAGCAAGAGAGAAGCAATAAGACAAGAGCAAAGAGGTAGGTGAGGGAGATGAGAGCAGGGTTGCTAAGGTCTGAAGAGCTTTACAGATGACATCAAAGAGCAGTTGTTTCACCATTCAGAGACCTGGGCTCTTTCCCTATATGCTCACTGAGTGGTCCCTTCACTTTTCAGCTGGGGAAGGATGGCTGTATCACGAATGTCATCAACACCAAAACATTCAAGCTTTATCATCCCAGGATGTTCCGGTTCCTTGAAGTGGAGGCAATCCTCACAGAGGATGGAACAGGTAACACTGGTGGGAAAGGAGACCAGAATATGGCTGGGGTATGGGCGGGGGTTGCACGCTGAGTTTGAGAGGCCACTTTGAGAGCTGGTACTCTTTGATGGGAATCTCTGATGGCCAAGCATAAGACTCAGGTCACCATCAAGTACCATTTTATATGCATAATTATCCCCTCCAAGGTGCTGGAGCCTGCATTTGATCATTCAGTGCAACTTTCTTTAAAACCATATCTTCCCCCCAGCTCTGATTCTTATCTCTTCTTCTGCACCCTTCTTCAGGTGTGCAGATTATAGGTGCTGAATACATTTCCATCTACCAGGCAAGGGAGAGAATGTGGTTTAAGAACATGGACATGTACTACAAAAGAGGAATTCCTTACTATGGAGAGGTATGACAGCAGACAGAGAATGTCCTGGGCAAACTCTGAAGTCGCAAAAATGATCTCCGTGATGCTGTAATGGCCATCCCCCTACTCCCAGTGGCAGGTTGCCTCGGTAACACCACATGATCATAGCCCCTAATGCACAGTTCTCCCATTGCATTAGGGGCTTTCAGAGAAGATGAGGAAACCTGTCTGGGTCATGGAGCCTTGCATTATCATGTGTGTGTGTGTGTGGGGCAAGGGTCTGTACAGTCAAAATGACATGAGCCCTGTGGGGACAAGGAAGAAAGAATTTATACTGGGGGGAAGGGTCTTTGTTAAGGCACAAGATCAGTTCCAAGTCCCCTAAGCACTGCAAGTTTGGCATCCTGCAAAGAACACCACCTTTGCAGCCATTCCATCCCAGCAGGCCCAGCAAGCAAGAGTCTGAGGTCAGGTCTGAGGAAGTGTTTATATACAGGATTAGGTATAAACCAGGTTACCCTGGTTTGTAACTAATCCTGTATATAAACACTTCCTTCTCTCCACAGCAGGAATATTCCTCCTGTCTTCCTTTGTCCCTCCTGTGAAGCTCCACAGGGAATTTCCTCTCCTTGCCCTTCACAGAACCCACACAAAATACTCTGACCAGTGCATGTGTTTTAAATATACTTGATTATTTGATGACAACACCTTCTGCTATTCACTGTAGCCTCCACACAAGTTGTCTTCAATACCGAAGGCTTTGAAGCCAACCTAACATATTAAGGGGAGTAAGTAGGGCTTTATCTGTCCTGTATGTTTGCTGAACACCTTGGACACCTTTATTTATTCAGATTCAGATGGAAAATGAGGAGGGCATCCCTGTTGCAAATGAGACCATCAAGCTACAGCTCAATGAGAAGCACATGGCTGACTATATCACAAATGAGAATGGCACTGCTCGGTTTTCCATCGACACCTCCGAATTCTTTGAGCCAAGTTTTAAGTTGAGAGTAAGTAACTGGGAGAACTAAGGGGAAAGGCTCTATTCCCCCAAAGGGTCATTCAGCTGGGGGAGGAGGGAGAAGCAAGCTGGTATTCTGATGGAAAATACTGTTCTGGGTGAGTTGCAATGTGTGGGAAAGTAGCTGGTCCCTCCAGTGACACCTGCATCCATGGGGAGGGTAGTAGAGAAGAAGGAAGAGGACCTCAGTGGGCTTGTTTTCATTTGGTCTTCCAGTCCTGATCCAGCAGCAACCTCAGATGTGGTTATCTAAAAGGATGACATGAGGACAATATTAATCAGAGAAAATGATAATCAACTCACTTTAATATGATGATTTCAGCTGTTTGGCTCTATCCCCCCACGGTGTATCCATATTCTAATTGTCTCCTCTCCCTGGGCACAGAGCTCTGCCTTCATTGGGATGAAATCTCCCCTCAGTGCCTGCAGCCCACGCTCCCAGCTCCAATCTTTCCAGCTTGCTCTGCAGTTTGGTACTGGCCCCTCCTGCCTCCTGTGATTTTGGTGTTGTCCCCAATTTGATTCTCGGTTAGGTTGCACCAAAGAAACTATAAAATGCTAAGTAGACATACAGGGGGCAGAGGATCTTGCTGGATTTTGTCACTTGGTCAAAAAGGCCTGTAGAAACCCCAAGAATGGCCTGGCTAGGGGGACAACTAGCAGACAGCATCAGTGCTTGGAGAGTGACTATGAAGTGGTGAGACTCAAGCAACCCCCAGTTCCTTCCTACCTTCTCCTCAGTGTAGAACCCCCTCCCTACCTCTTTGTCTTTCCACATCCCACCTGGATGCACTGACCTCCAAAACCAACTATTTGTTGTGCCGTTGCCTCTCTCGCTCCCTATTGGGCTGCTCCAGAGACACACACATCCCTTGACACATGCTCACTTTTCCCTGGCATGGGGAGAAGAGAGGTAGCAGCAAATCCAGTCTGTCTGGGACTGGTGCAGTGCCCGCTCTGCAGAGTCCCCTAACAGCTTATGCAGCCATAACCAGCACCACAAGGATGTCCAGTGACCTGTCTGTCTAGGCACACCAGAAGAGACGGGATGGGTTAAGGACTCCAGAGGGCTAGCACAGCATGCAGCCTAGCTGGACTGGACTTGCTGTGCAGGAATGTTTACACAAGCTCATACACAAAATATTGGTAGAGCTATTAGACTAAATAGCCTCTAAAGACCATTTCCCACTGCTGTACCCAGATTATCTTAGAGACAGCTGTGAAGAAACACTTCTGCCCCAGCTGCCCTTTGACTCTTGAATTTCCACTTCATGAAAGACTCTGTTTGCTTTTTTCTCTATGTCTCTTGTCAGGCTACATATGCAATAGATGACTGTAGAGACCTTAGCTGGATGGACACTTACGAATCTCAGACAACCTATTACATCCAGCGCTTCTACTCCCGCACCAATAGCTTTGTGAAGCTCGAGCAGGTCCCGGAGACGCTGAACTGTGGCCAGCAGAAGAGGATCATGGTGCACTACATTTTGAACGAAGAGGGATACAAGGATGCCACCAGTGTGAACTTCTACTATGTGGTAAATGTTGGGTGGCTGCTCTGCTTCCCTGAAAGCCTCTTTGCTTTTAACCTCGGTTGAGTATTGATCAAGTCAGAAATATGTAACTAGACAAGTCAGTGGTAAAAAATCAGAACCGAGCCATTATCTTGTCAATGGGTTCCACCAGGGCTCTGCCCATTTAAACTTGGAGCAAATTAAACATTGATCTCTAAAATCACATAGGGCACTGTGAGCACCAGTCAGTGGAGAGCATAAAATTACCACTAGGGGGACTATTCCTCAGTCCCTTGTGCTGCACAACTGCCACGCAGGATAGGCCAGGACAAGGGTCTCAGGGCTAGGGCAGGACCGAGGGGCATTGGCAGAGCTGTGAGGGGAGCCCAGGACTGGAATAGCAGAAGGAGGAAAGGAGCTACAGGGCAAGGCTGAGGGGCATTGATACAGCTGTGTGTGAGGAATGCGGGCACTAGCACAAGATCTGCCTGCAGCTACATCCAACTATCATGAGGCGATCCATCCCTCATTTTCGTGAGCACCAAACATTACAATCCTGATCATCACTAAATAATAGATATTTACTAGCCCACTGAAACAAATTTAACTTTCTCTGATCCGGTCTCATGGTATCTTTTTGTGCACAGGTGATGGCAAAAGGCAAAATTGTTCTGAATGGCCAACAGCAAGTCAGCATCAGAGGTGGTAAGTGCTGAGATGTTAGAAAACAAAGATGTGAACCCCAAAGCATAAGTATCTTGAGTGAAATGGGCAAAATTGAGAACAGCAGCTGGCTGGAATCTGTTTCCATGTGGTGTTAGTTACTAGACCTATCTCCGACATAAGCCATAATCACAGCATTATTAGCCCTGGAAGGAGGACTTTACTGCATATGTGGTCCATCCCCTGGCATCACAGCCAGATTAATCTTGTTGTTTCTAAATTGAATGATTATCTAGGAGTGATACTTGGTGTGAATTTGTACCTTTCTTTCTCTTTAATTTCTCCTCAAGGGGTGTTTGTAAACTGTTCACTATAACTCCTCATTATTCATAATTTGAAGTATGTGAATGATCACCTAAAATCACATGATATTGTTTCTGATTCCTGATTGGATGACTAACCTGTCTTTAGTAGTTGGTTGTCAACAGTAAGTTTGTGCATGTTTTACTCCTGGTGTAACAGAAACACCCATGTTGTGTGTTTCTCATGCCATCATCCTGCAGGTGCTGGTGTAATACACTAGGCTAGCGCAAATAAGGCTGTCTTCCTCTAATGATCATAACAGCCTGCTATTATACTATCTCAGCCAGCTAAAGGACCTCTCCTTTTGCTCAGGAGCTAGAGTCCTGGGCTGTTTGGTGCTGAAGATCCTGAGTTAAATCTCTGTGAACAGTATTCTCAGTGTGTGCCATGCTTGTAGCACTCATACACACATTTCCTACCCAGAAGTGAAGCTAATAGACTTCTTCTCCGACTACAGCTCACTTCACACTCTGCAAGATGCCTGGTGCTCATCATCTTAATGTTGGCATTTGCTATCTCACTGAGGGGAACAGTTTGAAGGCTAATGAGAGCTGGGTCTCCTCATAGCCAACTATCTCCTTTTAAAGAAGCTTTTAGCTTACAGGCAAAAATGTTAGTTCATCCACTAAAGCCATGATTCCTCCTGTCTCTTCTTTTGGCTTTTCCTACTACTGGCTTCATGTTCCTCCTGCAGCTCCTTATGGCACATTCTTCATCCTGCTGACTGGCAGTGAGAAGCTGGCTCCCACTGCCCAGATACTGGTCTACACTGTGCACCCTGGTGGTGAGCTGGTGGCCGATAGCACCAGACTCCAGATTGAGAAGTGCTTCAAGAACAAGGTGAGAGCTCCGCTTTCTCTTTGAGACCCACCTCAGCTTGCCACAGGCTCGGGGAACCGAGCAGATGTGATTCCAGCCCTGCACTCAGGCTTTCCTTCAAGGGCAGAGAGCAAAGAAAGTGCAAACACATTTGAACAAGTGAATGCCAATGTTGAAGAATAGCAGGGAGACAGGAGGGACATGGATTGATGTTCAAGCAGAGCGAGGACTGCCTGTGAAGTTGGGAAGAGAGAGGAGCAGGGATGCTTTGCAGGGCCTTTGAGGTCATGTCTGGCCCTAGAACAGGGACTCTGGGAGATTCTGTTTGATAGTGAGGCCTTTGCCCTGCAGAGAATAGAAGGAGGTTGTGGAGAAGAGTGAGAACCTATTCATCATCTCTCCATGAGATTGACATTTACACATTAAAATGATTCTCCTAAGGGGCTCTGATTTCTCTGCTCAATTCCAGGTCCAGCTGCAGTTCTCCAAGAATCAGGGGCTCCCAGGCTCTAACATCAGTCTCCACCTTGAGGCTGCTGCCAACTCCTACTGTGCCCTACGGGCTGTGGATCAGAGTGTCCTGCTCCTGAGACCTGAGCAAGAGCTGTCTGCTGACACTGTAAGCCTGCCACAAATCCTCTTCTCTCTCTACTCAGAGATGTGCAGAATATTGTGCTTCCCAAGGGGGTTTATAGCTTAACATGGTGGGGAAGTGCCAAGAAACAATTCTGAGTTCTGCTTCATTACTGTGCTTCCAAAGTTCCTCTCTCCAGTAGCCACATACTGGATGTAGATGAGTATGTACCTCCAGGCACAGAGAGAAATCTTCAATTGTGCTGTTGCTTATTGCAATATCTTTGTTACTTTTTTGCAACACGTGGCTATCTAGTCTCAGTTCATAGGTGGCCTACTGGACACAGAACTGGACAGGGAATCAAGACACCTGAGTTCTATTCCTGACCCTGCCACAGGTTTTCTGGGTGACCTTGGGCAAGTCTCAGTGCCTCTGTCTTCCCATCTGTACAATGGGCATAATGATATTGACCTCCCTTTGCAAAGCGCTTTGAGATCTACTGATGAAAAGCGCAGTATAAGTGCAAAGTATTACTGTTATTACATGGAAATACCAGAAATCTGCATTGTCAGGGCCACTTAATGCACTCAAAATTGGTATATAGTCTAGGGAAGTAAGTGATTATGTAAAATGGCATCTTCTTACTCAAGAAGGCTTGCTGGTTGGGCCTGATCCAACACATGTAGAAGTCATCTGAATCTTTCAATTAACTTCAGGGGGCTTTGAATCAAGATCGTTGTGCAGAAACATTCAGGTTCATATCTACTCACCTTAATGAGAAAAATATGTTTGCTGATTTTTGCTCCTGTGCACTCTGCAATGCCAGCACAGCTCAGAGAGAAGGTGATGGAGTCTATTCCTTCTTGTGCATCATCAACAAAATTGGTTACTAAGTTCCAGCCAGTTACAGTTGTGCAAACCTACTGCAAGCAACAGGATTGCACAGGTGTCACCAACAGCCTGCATTGTTTGTATTACTGGTGAGGATATTCAAGAAAGAGAGAACCCAGCTTGACACTAAGATCCCAGGGCAAGTTTGTGGAGCTAGCAATTTGAAAAAGAATCTGGAATTGTTGGGAAACCCCTGGTACCATTTTTACAGAGTCACTTTTCAGAGAACCTCACTATAATAGGGGCAGTTTTCTCATAAAGTTGGAGCATACATGTACTGTGTACATTGGAGGAGATTTCTGAGGTGGTCTCTTAAAGCAGGAGGTTGCATAATACAGGTGGTCTCTTCTTCATTGTGTTTTCTCTCTTGTGGTGCTCCAAAGCCACTGTTAGTCCACTCTGTATTAAGAGGCTGAGCATGTGAGTCTAATACAGCCTGAAGTATCCCAGGACAGTTTTCTTACTGAGCTGGAACACTTCTTGTATCCTCTGTTGAAGGGCAAAGGGTCCAGCTTGGAATTTGCTCACGCCTGATAATTGACAGTGGTGACACAGGGTTTTACACCCCTGAGATGTTTCCTTGTGCTCACCTGATTTCATCCCCTCCCACCAGGTATACAGTCAGCTCCGTGTGCAAGAGTATTATGACTATTACTACAACGGGCTAAACTTGGAAGATGACGACAAAGAGCCGTGCATCCCAGTTACAGAGACCTTTTTCAATGGCTTATACTATTTGCCTGTGAAAGTTACTTATGATGGGGACGTCTATGGGGTTTTCAGGGTACGTCTTCTGAATGTTTCCCCAATGTTGCTCTTATTGTATTGGCTCCAGAAAAAGGACAACAGAGGAGGGAAAGGCTGTAGATTTATGTCTCAGATTTTAAAGCTCTGCTCAGGCAATGGCTCTCCACTGGTAGGGGAAAGGTGGATTCACTGGAAATGTCTGCCATATCTGAGGGGGTCCTCCGTTCTCCCCCTGCAATGACTTTTGTTTAGACTGTCCCCTGAATTATGCTCAGTTATATTTATTATGGTTGAGCCCACAGTGTGGTAGCCATTTTCTAAAGAGGACACAATCCCTGTTCCTAAGAACTTGCAGTCTCGAAGACAACTGATAACTTCCACTCAATATGCAGCAGTTGTCAAAAAGGCTAACAGAATATTAGGAAATTTTGGATAGAAAATAAGACCGAAAATACCATGATGTAACTATATAAATCCATGATCTGCCCACACCTTGAATACTGTGTCCAGTTCTGGTCATGCCATCTCAAAAAGGATATAGTGGAACTGGAAAAGATTCAGAAAAGGGCAACAAAGATGATCAAGGGTATGGAATGGCTTCTGTTCAAGGAGAGAATAAAAAGATTATGTCTGCTCATCTTAGAAAAGAGATATGACAGAAGTCTATAAAATCATGAATGGTGTGGAGAAAGTGAATAGAGAAGTATTATTTAGCTCCTTCAAACAATACAAAAAACTGGGGCCCTCTGATTAAATTAATAGGCAGCAGGTTTAATACAAACAAGAGGAAGTATTTTTTCACATAGCACACACCTAACCTGTGGAACTCATTGTCAAAGGATGTTGTGATGGCCAAAAGTATAACTGCATTCAAAAGAGAATTGGATCAGCTCCTGGAGGATAGGTCCATGAAAGGCTATTAGCCCAAGATGGTCAGGGACACAACTCAGTGCTGGGGGAAAGCCCTAAAATTCTGGCTACCTGAAGCTGGGAGCAGAAGATGGGAAGATCACACTATAATTGTCCTATTCTATACACTCCCCATAAGCTCTGGTATAGGCCAATATTGAAGACAGGATACTGTGCAAGATGGACCATGGTCTGACCCAGTATGGCAACTCTTACATTCTTACTAAAAAAATGAAAAATGGCAGGGGAAAGGTATGCAGCACACAAGTGGAATGGAGAGGGAGATAGCTGTTGGTTCTACTTTTAGCTTCTGTTTAGCACACATCAATCACCTGCAGCAGCTCTAACTGTTAGTGGTTATTAGCTTGCTAATTCATTATTGACATCATGGTAGCTATGGGCCTTGAGGAAGGAACTGAATGACAAAAGTAATGACCTAGGTTGAAATCCTAGCCCCACTGAAGTCAGTGGGAGTTTTGAGATTGACTTCAGTGGGGCTAGGATTTCATTCCTGGTATTAGCTCAGCAGGGACATTCTGTGTCTAGGGGGTGGCATGGAGACAGTTTCAATAAATTGGTCACAGATTATATTAAGGTTCCATGTATATATGGCTTATAAGGATTAATAAATGATTAATCAATATTGTAAGCATATTATGGACAGGAGTAATATGTTATAGATGGTTATGAACACATCAGAAGAAGGTGTTTTAGATGGTTATAAGCCATGGTTATAAGTTATTGACCTGTTGGACTCTGTCATAATCTATAACAACTGATTAATTTTTTTTGAAAACATTTATTAATAATTTATTAACCAAAATACTTACTAATAGTGAATGAAATGACAAGTTTGGAGTGGTTTGGGAATGATTTGTGAACAAAAAAATGACCTAAGTTCATCAAACTTTTTTCTCATCAACTAATATACAACTAACTCTGTTACTCATATAGCCCCCTAAATCTACATTTATGCCATGCTTCACCATAATATTGAAGTGCCCCCATGGATAACTGAGCACTGATCCCCTGAGCAGACCAAACTTGTGACGTTAAATGGGATGCATTGTTAGTAATGAACAGGGTGTGGGAGAAATGAAGTGGTTTGGTTCTATTAATACATTGAGCAGTATAATTAATTGTTTTATTATTTTATTTTAAGAATATGGGTCTAAAGGTTTTTACTAATTCTACAATACGGAAGCCGGTCCTGTGCCCATCTGACAACGCATGCCCGAAAGATTCCACGCCCCCCTATGCTTTAGATGGTGGATTTGCTGGTAAAGATAATGTGTAAAAAAGGGGTGGACTGGATAATGTGTAAAAAAGGGATGGCTTGGGAAATGGGGTTTGGTCTTTTCACTTCTAGGTCACCAGTTCCAATCTGGCTGCACCTCAATAGTGTCCCCTGTGTAGAATGAATTGGCCAATCAGTGTGTCTAGTTCCTAGTGGGACAAGTCTCCACATCATGGTTTGCCTCAGTTAGTGCTTCCGTTGTAGTTTCTGCAGAATGGCCGAAGGACTGACTGGAGTCTGACTCAGCTTGTGTGCCATGGAAAATGAGGGAAAAGTTGCAATGTTGCCTCTTTTCAGAGGATGATAAAGATTTCATTCTCCAAGGTTCATCAGTCCAGAGCCTTTCACAAGCTCACAACTGACTTAAAATCTAAACAAGGAAGTATCAGAAAATATAATGGGGCTACTAATGGTTTAGATGCCTATACTGTAGTACTTTGTACTCACATGGCCTTTTTGCAGCCCTGGATCTCAAAGCATTTTACAGCGGATGATAAGTATTACAGTTATCCTTCTCTATAGCCCAGGGAGAGATAGAAGGTACCTAGAGCCTCATATTGCAGATGAGAAAGCTGAGGCACGTACAAGTTAAATGACACAACAAATCCTGCATCTTGGCAGTGGGTTAGACTAGGTGACCCTTGTGGTCTCTTCTAACCCTCAGGTTCTATGATTCTGTGACTTGCTCAATATCACAAGCAGGTCAATGACAGAACTCTGACTCACTACCCAACTTTTAAATAGGGAACAGAGTCTTGGATAGGACCCCTAGGATCTTTGTAGGGAATGCCGCTCTGGAAGTCACCTTTCCAGCCTTTGCCCCCCCTTTGACTATAGAAGGGGGCTTGGGACAGATCATAGGAAATATGTCCCTCCAATTACTCTAACTAGCCAGTGGACACAGCTGACTTTCCAACAGGAAAAAAGTGAAAAATAGTCAGAAAGTATAAGACAATGGAGAAAAAATACTTTTCACACCTTCTTACTGTTTTCCAACTGGAAACCAGTAACAAAGAGTTGGGTAAAACTAAGCTGTTACTGTTTTCTAACGTTTCCAGTTGGAAAACAAAAAGTAGAGTAGTTCCCTCCCCCCTCCATAGTTCCTTATTTTTTAGAATTTTCCTGCAAGAAGTCCCATGGAAAAAATTCTGTTTCTCTTAGCTCAGACCATGCTCAGTGGAGTTTCCAGGCAGATCCCATTAGATATCTCTACCCTCTTTTCTCTAATATGACACTTTTACTATATCTACAATTCCTTTCTTCACCTCTAGAAGACGGAAGGATAATGAGTGGGTCTTCTGTGATAAAGACAGTTCGGAAATTCTTCCCTGAGACCTGGATTTGGGATCTAGTTCCCATCAAGTGAGTGTTCTTCTTTTCTGTCCTTGTCTATTTTAAGGGTCTCTGAGTCACTTCCCAGTGTTCACCAGATGTCACATGGAAGGTGATGGAACATGTAACTGCTTCCCAGACCTCTATGTTCTTACCCTTGTTGTCTTTCTTCCTATTCAGTGACAGATGGGCTCCCATTTGTTACCCATCTCCAAGCCCCTGGAGTCTGATAGGTTCTAAATTATGCCCTGTTGGATCTTTACCTGGTCCTTGTTTTCAGTACAATGCAAGCTACTTCCTGCTGGGCAGAAAGGTGGCCCCCCAATCCTCTCAAGTCTAGACAGCAAAAGTTTTTGTTTAAAGAACCAAAAAAAAAAAAAGGCAGGAAACCATTTTTGATTTTCAACAGCCAGGTTGCTTTCAGTATTCTCCAAAGGCTGCCAATAGCATCTGCAACAAGAAGGCAAGGAAAAGCACCTCAAAAAGATACTGATCTTAATTATGAATTTCTGTGGTTTAATCTATTTGGAATGTCAACCATAATGTATCATATCTGATTTGTTGTTTTGGATTTTTTTTTATTTTGTGTTACAAAACTACAGCATTCTTTTATGTTTCTTTAAAAAAAAACAGAATTCCCTACTTTTCTAATTAAAAAAAAAAGAGCAATTCCAACATCCTTGCAAGGGATTTAACATTCTGGTCATTGATATGAACCTTCAGCTCTACCTCCAGCTTAACAACATTTTCTGAATATGGAGGGTGTTACGGGATCAGTCACCACACTGGCACCTCCTGCTGGCCATTTTGGGTATTAGCTCTGGTCAGCAGGTGCCATCTGGTGGTGGTGGCTCTCCCGTCCTTGTCTCTGCCTGCAGACCCACTGCAGTTTCAATCTCACTGCCTCTGCTTTGTGGCACAGCCCTCCGACCATGTCACAATCCAGGTTCCCCCCTTCCGGGGGACTCTTTCCGTAACAGTCTAGTCACTCCTTGCAGCAGCTTGGCAGTCCATAGCCTGGCCGCTTCTTCAGTGGTGAGTGGAGGGGGTGAGACCCAGGCCCACTCACTACTCTAGTGCTCAGCCCAGGGTCCCTGCAAACAACAGCTTCCTGCTGGCCCTCCTTTCTTTCTGCACCAGTCTGTCTCAACTCCCTGGCCCACTTCCACTCAGCCCCAGCACTTTTGGCTTCTGCCTCTGGCTCTTTCACCCTCTTCCAGGGCCTCGGGCTTGCAAGTCCTAGCAGTCCTGTTCATGGTGCTAGTTCAGCAGCCCTCTAGGAAGCCAGTCCCCTCCCTTCAGCTTCCTGTAGCAGACTGACTTGCTCTGGCCTGCAGCTTCCTTTTATATGGGCTGGCTTGTACCTGATTGGCTGATCCAGCCACTGCCCAAATTGGCTGTTTCCTTGCAGCCCTCCAGGCTGGTTTTTAACCCTATCAGGGCCATTGCAGGCAGACGCCCCATCACAGGGGGGTATATCCTGTGGAACCTAAGTGGGAAAGGAGAATATTATTTCAGCTTGGGAGTCTCTGCTATTATTTAGCTGTAAAATACCCTTTGAACGATCAGGTTCTTTTCTCACTTTGTCTCTTGTACTTTTAGTTCTAATGGAAAGGCCAGTGTTTCATTCACCATCCCTGACACCATCACGGAATGGAAAGCCAACGCTTTCTGCCTGGAAGAGGAGGCTGGATTTGGCATATCCCCATCTACCTCCTTGAAGGCCTTCCAGCCCTTCTTTGTTGATTTGACCCTGCCCTACTCCATTGTCCGAGGGGAAAAGTTTAATTTAATAGCCAATGTCTTCAACTACCTGAACAAATGCATCCAGGTACAGTATGTCCTTTCCCTTTCCTTCCTGAACCCCTCTTAATAGTGTTTCCAGCAAGGCTCTACCTCTTGCAGCTAGAGCAGAATGCAGCAGCAATGCAGAACGAAGCATTCACAATCCCATTCCCATCACTCGGCCTTCTTTAAACTGGCTTCCTACACAGTAGTGGAGTGATTTCTTTTAAGCTGGGTTTGTCTACAGGATGCTGATCTATCCTTTAATGGAGAAGGAATTTATTATAACTGAGAACTCATTCTGGCAGATATTTTCTGATATAACCCTCCTTTCAGGGGTCTATCCTTTGGCATTTGGTGTTCTTTGAGATATTGCTGTTTGAAATGGGAGTACACCAAAACGCAATACAGAACTTTTCATGGTAGCATGGTCAACGTAGTGCATGGCATGCTAGTGTGTTGTAGATTCATACCATGGCTAGCCATGTACTACCTTGCCTTGTAGACAAGCCATCAGAGAGGATATTGGCCAGGGTATTGGAATAAGTCATTTTGCAAAGTACAATTTGCTTTCTACTTGAATGGCCACAGTAGATGGGCATAAGGGTCAGGGTTTATTATCTCCTCTGAAGAATGCCCCATCCCTCCTACCTGTGTTGTACCTCTCTAACCCAGGACAGCTCTAAGATGACGTCAGTGGGTATGCTGCAGAATCGGTCTCTGGAGGAGATCAACAAACCTTCCTTTTGTCCCCCAGCCAAGCATTAGGAACAGCCTATGCAATATTATTTTGTCTCCCTCTCTCAGATCAGTACCATACTGGAAGAGTCCAGGGATTACAAGATAGAGCCTCTTTCCCAAGAGGGCAACACTGCAAGGGTGTGTGCCAACGAGAGGAAAACCTCCTCCTGGACTATTATTCCTCAAAAACTGGGTAAGATTCTCTGCCTTTGTCTTTCTCATGGCACATTGCTGGTTAGTCCAGTCTCACTCCGGAATTCTCTATCACACGATACCCTGCCCGCTAACCCACAGACAGGAACTGCTGCTATCTGTACCAGACTTCACTGAAGCAGCTCTGCTGAACTCCTCTGGCACAATCTCTGCAGGCATACGGCAGTGAAGTAGGACCCCGTGTTCTGCCTCTGTTCTTGTTCCTGATCGTTCATTCCTCTCATGTCCCAGAAAGGACCATTCAGCTCATCTGGTTTTAAGTGAAACATTTTCAGGAGTCCACTTGCCTAAGATATTTCTGTGCATAATCCCAAACTCTCTGCCCAAACTTGAGAACTTGCTCCTTGTCAACAGAGAATTTTAAATGCTTGAGTCTTGCTCTTAGCTCACTGAAACCCACAAATATCTAAAGCTTTAATCACCAGGGTCTGGACATTGAAAATTTTCACATCAACAACCAAGATCAGAAATCATTCAATAACAACAAAATGTGCTAGGAATATTGGACCAGATCCTGGTGTAAATTGGCATAGCTCTATTGACTTCAGTAAGGTTCCAGTGAGGATCTGGCTCTAAGTTTTCAATACTTTCTTTTCAAAAGTAGCCTTTGTGTGAAATGGTTTGGAGATTTGTATGTGTAGAAAGATGGAAGTACAACATTATTTTTTAATTTACAAAAACTTCCCCCAAAGAGTTTGCCATTGTGGTTCAAATTTCATAATAGGGTCATTTTTAAAGTTCAGAAATAAAAACAACAGATTGATGTACTTCAAACTTGCATTCAAAAAGCCTGACACAGAAACAATTTTACAGAACCTAGAGAGTAATCATGAACTCTTAGAAGCTAAAATAATTTTTCTGTCCAAAATTATCGCATGGTAAAGAGCAGGCTTATAATAGAGCCCTGGCGGCAAAGTTAACAATAGAAAAGATACTGTGTCTCCAGAGTAATTGAATTTTTGTTAGGTTACATTTTGTACTGATTAAAAAGGTATTGGCATCTTCTTTCCATTTCCATGGTGCTGGTACTTGCAAGAGATTAAGTGAAGTTCTGCCACGCTGCCCTGTAAGTGTCAGGTGGGCAGGATTCACCAGTAGTTGTCTCTTCATTTGTGAATTCTGTCTGTGATGAGATGTATTAAACAATGACCAGAATTCATCCACACTGCTGGCTGACTTGGAAGAGAGGGAATTTCCCAGAGTTCCCTCAGGCCACCTTTGGAGGAGTGAATTCAGCCAGTATAATTCTAGGCTTTCAGGTTTAATTTTCTTTCTTGGGCTTGTGGGGGGTTTCTTTCAGGTAATGTGAGCTTCGTGGTTACTGCTGAGGCAAAGTCGAGTGACACATCTCAGGAGCAGGGAATAGAACGTGTGGACACTGTCATGCAGCTGCTGTTAGTTGAGGTATGATAAAAAATCCCAACTCTGTGGGAGAGAGAATGGTCTCTCTGGGGTATGCGTCTCTTTTAATTTGATTTGACTCTCCCTCTCCAAAACATCCTGTGAGAGCATCAGCTCAGGGTCTGAGGCAAGTTCTATTTTTTCCCAACTGTCTTGGGGTAGGTCAGCTGGCTGATCTGTTGAACAGTGACCCTGAGACTCTGTCCAAAATGCTGTCCTGGGAAGCCCATGGGATACATGTGATCCTTGGAGGAACTAGTGAGCCAGGCTGCAACCCACAGAGCAGTAATGGCATCAAAGTTCAACCCACTTTCTCCAAACTAGTTGCCAAACGCTCTACCAACATGGCCAGTACTGGAATTTCACCATCTCCCATATCTTGTGACTGGACTCACTTGGTTGGATTCTGCTGTCAGTTAAGCCTTACATCCGTGCAGCTGTAATGAAACCAGCACATATTGTCAGCAGAAACAGAACTAGGGATCTTCATCACCAAAAATAAAAGCTCTTCCACGTGAGCTAAAGGAGCACCTCCTTTGGCTGTGTGCAAGGAGCAATCTGTCTTTTATCCTCTTTCCCACTAGAGGGAGACAATTTTCCAGGTGCATAGCCAGAGTGGTGCACAGGGGCCATCAGTGGGCTTGTCCAGATGTAAGCGAGGACAGAATTTGCACTAATTTATGACATCTGGCATATTACTGCAGCCAGTCACTCATTGGGTCAAAATTTGCCTTCATTTACACCTGTGGAAGCCCAGTGAAGCCAGTGGGGAAGAGATGATCTCAGACTTTGGGGAAGTTCTTTTCCACACATTTGGTGCCTTTGGCCCATTTCTTATAGGGATGTTGCAGGGGTGCAGATAAAGGGGCAGGATTTGTCCTATGATCTCTAGGGTAGGTGCTGCACCAAAGGAAGCTGGAACTGTGACCAGCTCTCCTCAGCTGTGAATTTCTCCTGCACATCTCCCAGCTGCCTTCCTGGTGGAGAGGAATGGTACACAAAGAGCAAAGGCTGCTGAGTGCCAAGATGGGGAGGGAGTGATGCCACTGGAGTGGAAGGGCAGTCACCTTCATTCAGTAGTCTGGGGGCAGCCTGTTTACAATGCTGCACACTACAAAGTTGTGCTTTCCAGCATTATTTTGTTTCTGGTTTCATTGTTATGTCTGTTCCTCTCCTCTTCCTCCCTCTCCACTTTCCTGCTGCCAACCAGCCCGAAGGCATCAAAAAGGAGGTGACCCAGAGCTCCCTCATTTGCACAACAGGTAAGGGCATCTCTCCAAATTCCCTCCTGTAAGGCAACCATGGCTACAAATTCAGCAAGGGATTACTATTAAACAGATTTCCAGATTAAAACACTTTTCAACCAGGGCCCTTCCCTGCCCTAATTAATAGCCCCTTAGTTCTTTGAAGTTGAAAGAGTTGTTGCAATATGTTTCACTCTGTGGTTGTTTGTTTGCTTTCCACATGTCAGTCCTTTTGGATCATTAAAATTATGTGGTTGGTTTCGCTTGCAGGCCCTCAGGCAGTGGCACAACCCTGTTCTATTCTAATTCTGTTCATGGGAGGTAATGGCTAGTGTGTATGTGCACAGCTACCCTCCAATGAATAGACTTAAAACCACTCAACTGTGTATCATAGGGTGTGTCTACATTGCAATCAGAGGTATGAGTGTAGCATATGTAGATTTACCTGAGAGAGTTTAATCTAACTACAGCAAATAATAATAGTAATGAAGCCATGGCAGCACTGACTAGCCACTCGAGTACATATCCAGGATCCCAGGCTTAAATTGTATGACCATTGTTGGAAAGAAGGTACCATAGAAGGGAAAGTTAGTGGTTCAAAAAAAGAGATTTTTTATTATTACTATTATTATTATTATTATATCTTACAACAGGAAAAGCTGTCTCTGAAATGGTGTCTCCAAAGCTGCCAGCGAACCTGGTGCAGGGATCAGCCAGAGCTTCTTTTTCTGTCCTCGGTAAGTTTAATGTTTATACTAAGAATAAAGGTCTTGAGTCTCCCCTGGTCTTAACCTTGTGTTGTCACTACACCAGTGCAAAATGAGTGTAGAGTGGGTGTACAACACTGTCAATCTGAGTTGTTAGCATTTCACATCCCCTTTCAAAGCTGTGAATAACTATAAGAGCTGGTCCAAATTTTTCCAACAAAATGTTTTTCCATTGGAAGATGCTGATTCAACTAAATTAAAACATTCTGCAGGAACCATATAATTTTGACAAAAAAAGTCAGAACATTTAGTTTCAATAAAGATCAGCCTGGTCGAAATGAAAAGAATGTTTTGATAAGGTTGAAATAAAATGTCATTTAGATTTTTCTGAAGCAAAACTTTGGAGTTTCATTTTGTAGGAAATCTTGAAATTTCATTTTTTCGTTCCAATTTGGAATGAGAAGAAAAGTGGTATTTCAGAATTTCCCACTGAATGGGAATGCCAGGATCTGAGAAGCTCCAATAACTACACAAGGTGCAAAGAAGTGGAAATACTGAACCATGGGAACTATTGATCTGAAATTAATTAGCATAATTTTGAACTGAGTATGGTTCTTTAAAAAGTATCTTTCTGGCTCAATGTTAGGTGCAGTGCAGGTGGCCCCATTGACCCCACTGGAGAAATGAATCCTAGCAATGACATATCCACAGGCCAAATGCTGCTCTTAGTTAAGCCCATGCAACTCCCTGCAAGTCAATCACCTTGAAATTGCAGCATGGGCAGAATGTGGCTTCAAGAACACAGCCTGTTTTTTAAAAGGGAAACAGCTGTTTCTTAGCTCCCAACTCAATACTGATGCTCAGATATTCTTTACTCTTGATTCCTATTTCCTTAGATCTTCCCTATTTGTCTTATTTGTCTGCAGCTCTATATTTTAAAAATTAATGGCCTAAGAAGTTACCCATGTGGAGCAATTTCTCTTTCTCTCCCAGGCTTTGTGTTCTGCACTGTAATTTCTCTGTCAGTCCTTATCTGTCTGCAAATTCATAATCTGGTAAAATAAAACAGTGTATCCTGTAATTTATTAAATACCAACTCTGAACTCCACTGACTCTCTCTGTCTCCCATTCCTCAGGGGACCTCCTGGGCATGGCCATGAGGAACATGGAGAATCTTCTCCAGATGCCCTATGGCTGTGGGGAGCAGAACATGGTCCTGTTTGCTCCCAACATCTACATCCTGGACTATCTGAATAAGATAGGGCAGCTGACTAAAGAGATCGAATCCAAGGGCATTGGATACTTAACAAGCGGTGAGAAGTTTAAGATTCTTCCATATAATCCTGTGGCCGATTTTGCTGAAATGCCATTCTAGTTCTAGTGTACATGCAGTAGTTATTGATGGCTTAGAAAGCCCCAGAGATGTGCATGATGGTACATTACAGGACACAAGCCGTTAGAATTCATAGCCAGTGAAATAACTCACTAAAACCGTTTTTATTCTTCAGTCCAAAACTCTTCAGCCTCAATTTATCAGAGAACAAAACAGGTCCATTACTGGGGTTAGAAAATATGTTCTTCTTGTTTTGGTTCCAGGGTACCAGAAGCAGTTGTCATACAAACACCCGGATGGATCCTACAGTTCGTTTGGGACCAGAGATGAGGAAGGGAGCACCTGGTGAGAGCTGGGAAGCTGTTTAGGGACCTGGGATAGGAGAGGAAGCTGTTTATGGTGTGGAACGGAAATACCTCAACAATCTGATTCTGTAGTCAGGGAGAGAAGTGCCAGAAGGTGAATGGCTGACTCAGGGGGATATGGAGCCTTTCACCTCTACGACACTGGTTACAGTCCATCCCCAGGATGGGGGGAAATGGATGGCCCAGGACTAGGGAATGGGAGATAAAGCCTTTCACCTCTAAGATATTAAAATCATAGAATCATAGAATATCATGGTTGGAAGGGACCTCAGGAGGTCATCTAGTCCAACCCCCTGCTCAAAGCAGGACCAATCCCCAACTAAATCATCCCACCCATCTCAAGCCTGACCTTAAAAACCTCTAATGAAGGAGATGCCACCACCTCCCTAGGTAACCCATTGCACTGCTTCACCACACTCCTAGTGAAAAAGATTTTCCTAACATCCAAACTAAACTTCCCCCACTGCTATTTACTATTTACATGTATATAGTGTCCTTCTGTCAGGATAGTTTCCCATCACCAACAAAAGAATAATAGAATATTAGGGTTGGAAGAGACCTCAGGAGGTCATCTAATCTAATCCCCTGCTCAAAGCAGGACCAATCCCCAACTAAATCATCCCAGCCAGGGCTTTGTCAAGCCTGACCTTAAAAACTTCAAAGGAAGGAGATTCCACCGCTTCCCTAGGTAACCCATTCCAGTGTTTCACCACCCTCCTAGTGAAAAAGTTTTTCCTAATATCCAACCTAAACCTCCCCGACTGCAACTTGAGACCATTACTCCTTGTTCTGTCATCTGCTACCACTGAGAACAGTCTAGATCCATCCTCTTTGGAATCCCCCTTCAGGTAGTTGAAAACAGCTATCAAATCCCCCCTCATTCTTCTCTTCTGCAGACTAAATAATCCCAGTTCCCTCAGCCTCTCTTCATAAATCGTGTGTTCCAGCCCCCTAATCATTTTTGTTTCCCTCCGCTGGACTCTTTCCAATCTTTCCACATCCTTCTTGTAGTGTGGGGCCCAAAACTGCACACAGTACTCCAGATGAGGCCTCACTAATGTCGAATAGAGGGGAATGATCACGTCCTTCGATCTGCTGGCAATGGTCCCTACTTATACAGCCCAAAATGCCATTAGCCTTCTTGGCAACAACACTGTTGATTCATATCCAGTTTCTCATCCACTGTAACCCGTAGGTCCTTTTCTGCAGAACTGCTGCCTAGCCATTCAGTTCCTAGTCTGTAGCAGTGCATGGGATTCTTCCCTCCTAAGTGCAGGACTCTGCACTTGTCCTTGTTGAACCTCAAGAGATTTCTTTTGGACCAGTCCTCTAATTTGTCTAGGTCCCTCTGTATCCTATCCCTACCCTCTAGCGTATCTACCACTCCTCCCAGTTTAGTGTCATCTGCAAAATTGCTGAGGGTGCAGTCCACACCATCCTCCAGATCATTAACGAAGATATTGAACAAAACTGGCCCCAGGACCAATCCTTGGGGCACTCCACTTGATACCAGCTGCCAACTAGACATGGAGCCATTGATCACTACCCGTTGAGGTGGACTGGATTGCTTAAGGGAATAGGGCAATGGCAAAGGGAGCCTTTCGCCTCCAGATTTTGATGCAGATTTTGGTGTGGTGGGTAGGTGAGGGGAATGGCTAGCTTGGTGAAGCTTACACCACTGCAGTATGAATTGTATCTGTTCTGTGCATGAACAGAGAACATCACTCTTTAGGGTTTGTCAGTCTAGTCTGCAGGGCTTCCTGTCAATCATGCAGCTTTCACTGCTAAGTGTTTGGGGGCATCCTGGACTTCTGTGTGTGGGGTGTGGCACACTGCCCCAGCAAGAAACATACAAGTGTTCATGCCCTTTCTCTAGGAATTGCTCTGCTGAGGGAGAGTTCTGTGTGTCAGGAAATGAGCCTTGGAACATGGTACCTCTACTCAAAGTTCTCACAGTCCCACCTCTGTGTCTAGTGTGCAGACTTCTGCAGCTAGCACTGCTTGACAGGGGATGGTCATGGGGAAAATCATGGAGTGGAGGTTTAAATGAGACCAGATTGGGCTCTGCCTCCTCCAGCCACCCCTGTGGAAGGTGGTAGCAG
Organism: Dermochelys coriacea; assembly: GCF_009764565.3. Lineage (NCBI taxonomy): Eukaryota > Metazoa > Chordata > Testudines > Dermochelyidae > Dermochelys > Dermochelys coriacea. The sequence continues at coordinate 215,627,804 of NC_050068.2, forward strand.
AATAAAGAGAGATTCCCTGCTCCTCACTCCTGCTGTGTGGTTCACTTGCAGGCTCACTGCTTTCGTATACAAGTCTTTTGCACAAGCCAAACGCTACATCTATATTGATGATGATGTCCAGTCTCAAACCCTGATCTGGCTGGCAAGTAAACAGAAGCCAGGTGGCTGCTTCCAAAATGTTGGGGACCATTTCAACAATGCCTTGAAGGTGAGTGATCTTAGCTTTCTCCCAAGCTTCCAGTCCTGCCACAGGGATAGAACTGTTCAGCCACTGCCAAATGCTATCCTTATCCCCAAATGTTCAACCCTGTCACTGGGATAAGCTGCCCTCTAGCAGCTGTCCCATGGACAGAATATAATTCCTACTAGTATTGATAGACAATGCAATAGAAACGGGTGTGTTTATGAGCCAAAGGTTCTGGGTTTTATTCTGCAATGCTTCATATATGCATTTATAACTAAGGACCACAGGGCCATATTCTGCTGTATTATCCAAGTGTAAGCTCTGAGTAAACCTACTGAAGTCCTTCTGCCTTTATATTGGTGTAACCAAGAGTAAAATTTGACCCCCTGTTTTTTGTATGTCCACCCAACATATAGATTCCTTATAATGTCTAGTCTGACTGGTAGTTGAGTATTTCACTTGTATACATTTTGGTTTAGCCAGGGCATATTAACCTCCTTTTTCCTTGTGTTCTGCTCAGGGTGGAGCAGAAGATGGACTTTCACTCACAGCCTATGTCACTGCAGCATTGCTTGAAGCCGGACTCCCCAGCTCGGTATGAATTTTTAAGAAAGGAAAAAAAAGTGATCCGGGTAACTACAGGCCAGTTAGTTTGACATCTGTAGTATGCAAGGTCCTGGAAAAAATTTTGAAGGAGAAATTAGTTAAGGACATTGAAGTCAATGGTAAATGGGACAAAATACAACATGGTTTTACAAAAGGTAGATCGTGCCAAACCAACCTAATCTCCTTTTTTGAAAAAGTAACAGATTTTTTAGATAAAGGAAATGCAGTGGATCTAATTTACCTAGATTTCAGTAAGGCATTTGATACCGTGCCACATGGGGAATTATTAGTTAAATTGGAGAAGATGGGGATCAATATGAACATCAAAAGGTGGATAAGGAATTGGTTAAAGGGGAGACTGCAACGGGTCCTATTGAAAGGCGAACTGTCAGGTTGGAGGGAGGTTACCAGTGGAGTTCCTCAGGGATCGGTTTTGGGACCAATCTTATTTAATCTTTTTATTACTGACCTTGGCACAAAAAGTGGGAGTGTGCTAATAAAGTTTGCAGATGATACAAAGCTGGGAGGTATTGCCAATTCGGAGAAGGATCGGGATATTATACAGGAGGATCTGGATGACCTTGTAAACTGGAGTAATAGTAATAGGATGAAATTTAATAGTGAGAAGTGTAAGGTTATGCATTTAGGGATTAATAACAAGAATTTTAGCTATAAGTTGGGGACGCATCAATTAGAAGTAACGGAAGAGGAGAAGGACCTTGGAGTATTGGTTGATCATAGGATGACTATGAGCTGCCAATGTGATATGGCTGTGAAAAAAAGCGAATGCGGTTTTGGGATGCATCAGGAGAGGCATTTCCAGTAGGGATAAGGAGGTTTTAGTACCGTTATACAAGGCACTGGTGAGACCTCACCTAGAATACTGTGTGCAGTTCTGGTCTCCCATGTTTAAAAAGGATGAATTCAAACTGGAGCAGGTACAGAGAAGGGCTACTAGGATGATCCGAGGAATGGAAAACTTGTCTTATGAAAGGAGACTTAAGGAGCTTGGCTTGTTGAGCCTAACTAAAAGAAGGTTGAGGGGAGATATGATTGCTCTCTATAAATATATCAGAGGGATAAATACAAGAGAGGGAGAGGAATTATTTCAGCTCAGCACCAATGTGGACACAAGAACAAATGGGTATAAACTGGCCACCAGGAAGTTTAGACTTGAAATCAGACGAAGGTTTTTAACCATCAGAGGAGTGAAGTTTTGGAATAGCCTTCCAAGGGAAGCAGTGGGGGCAAAAGATCTATCTGGCTTTAAGATTCTACTCGATAAGTTTATGGAGGAGATGGTATGATGGGATAATGGGATTTTGGTAAGTAATTGATCTTTAAATATTCAGGGTAAATAGGCCAAATCCCCTGAGATGGGATATTAGATGGATGGGATCTGAGTTACCCAGGAAAGAATTTTCTGTAGTATCTGGCTGGTGAATCTTGCCCATATGCTCAGGGTTTAGCTGATTGCCATATTTGGGGTCGGGAAGGAATTTTCCTCCAGGGCAGATTGGAGAGGCCCTGGAGGTTTTTCGCCTTCCTCTGTAGCATGGGGCATGGTTGACTTGAGGGAGGCTTCTCTGCTCCTTGAAGTCTTTGAACCATGATTTAAGGACTTCAATAGCTCAGACATGGGTGAGGTTTTTCATAGGAGTGGGTGGGTGAGATTCTGTGGCCTGCGCTGTGCAGGAGGTCGGACTAGATGATCAGAATGGTCCCTTCTGACCTTAGTATCTATGAATCTATGAATTAAGTGCTACCCTGCCTTATTAGACTGGTCAGTCATATGTCATAAACAGGCGTGGAAGTGAGAATCTGTGCCTCATCTCTACTCTTCAGTGAGGTCTTAAATACTGGCTTTTGCACACTGAGTGTCTATATGGCCATATCAAGGGGTCTGTACCCAATTACGTAACAGAATTATTATGTGTAAATGGCCTCACAAATGCACTGGATACTTAATGCATGATATCAGTTAGTCATGTCTTGTGTCCCCAGTTTAACTGCAGTTATGGATTCACTCATCAGTAGAAAATCTTAGCTCTCAAGAACAGTCCAGTTGTTTTAGAAAACAGAGTTCCTTAAAGGCAGAATCCAGCTCAATTTTTTTTAGTGTACACTATACAGCTGTTCTAGCTTCTAGCCTTGCAAACTCATTCTAGGACCTTAGCCTGAAGCTGTGTTTTCATTTTTCAACATCATGATTGCAATGGAGAGAAAAGATGTGGTCTGGGTGCTATCCTGGGACATGGGAGGCCTGAGTTTAATGCCCTGCTCTGCTACAGACTTCCTGCGAATCACTTCATCTCTCTGTTTCTCTTCTAAAATGGGGATGATGATGATAACATAAGAATGGCCATACTGGGTCAGACCAATGGTTATTCTAGTGCAGGATCCTGACTCCCAACTGTGGCCAATTCCAGGTGCTTCAAAGAGAATGAACAGAACAGGGCTATTTTCAAGTGATCTATCTCCTGTCATCCAGTCCCAGCTTCTGGCAGTCAGAGGTTAGGGACATTTGGAGCATGGGGTTGCATTCCTGACCATCTTGGCTAATAGCCACTGATGGACCTGTCCTCCATGAACTTATCTAATTCTTTTGTGAACCCAGTTATACTTTTGGCCTTCACAACATCCCCTGGCAATGAGTTCCACAGGTTGACTGTGCATTGTGTGATGAAATACTTCCTTTTGTCTGTTTTAAACCTGCTACTTATTTATTTTTTTGGGTGACCCCTTATTCTTGTGTTATGTGAAGGAGTAAATAACACTTCCTTATTCACTTTCTCCACTATAAAATTCATGATTTTATAGGCCTTGTCAGATCCCCCCTTAGTCGTCTCTTTTCCAAGCTGAACAGTCCTTTTAATCTATCCTCATATGGAAGCTGTTCCATACCCCTAATAATTTTTGTTGCCTTTGTCTGTACTTTTTTCCATTTCTCCTATATCTTTTTTGTGATGGGGCAACCAGAACTGCACGCAGCATTCAAGACGTGGGCATACCATGGCTTATATAGTGGCATTATGATATTTTCAGTCTTATTAACTATCTCTTTCCTAATGGTTCCTAATGTTCTGTTAGCTTTTTTGACTGCCACTTCTCATTGAGCAGATGTTTTCAGAGAACTATCCATGATGACTCCAAGAGCTCTTTCTTCAGTGGTAACAGCTAATTTAGACCCCATAATTTTGTATTTATAGTTGGGATTATGTTTTCCAATGTGCAGTACTTTGCATTTGTAAACACTGAATTTCATCTGTCATTTTGTTGCTCACTTATCTACCCCTTTTTCTAGATAATTTATGGATATGTTGAATAGGACTGGTCTCAGTACAGACCTCTGGGGGACACCACTATTTACCTTTCTCCATTCTGAAAACTATGTATTACTACCCTTTGTTTCCTATCTTTTAGCCAGTTACTGATCCATGAAAGGGCCTTCCTTTTCTCATGGGGATGTTGTAAGGATAAATACATTAAAGATTGTGAAGCACTCAGATACAATGGTGGTAGGGACCAGATAGGGACCCAAGAAAGACAGTAAATGAAACATTCTCCACGATCAATTTGTTTCTTTAGTTACACTTGTGCAATCCCATTATCACCATATTATCAGTCACCAGATGTATCTGTGACTGCAGGTGGAAGATAGTTAACAAGTCCCTTGTTGATGTATGAGCCGGAATAGAGTCCAACTCATTCATCCAGAGTTGGAATAATTCTGCCAGTCTGATAGAAGAGAAAATTTATTTTTGTCACTAAAGTCAGCAAATAAATAACAGTAATAATAATAATAATAATTAATAATGCCTAGTTCTAGTATCGCACTTTTCATCGGTTGATCTCAAACTATTTTACAAAGAGGGCACTATCATTATCCTCATTCTACAGATGTGAAAACTGAGGCACAGAAAAACAAAGTGACTTAGTCATTAAGCTGGCAAGAGGCAGAGCTGGGAATAAAACCCAGGTCCCCCTAGGCCTAGTCCAGCAGGTGTGTTGGTAAGAAGTTACCATTTCTTCATGGTCACTTTTCAGAAAAGACCTCCTCTTTAAGAGATCTTCCTGCACTCTGCAGCCCCTTTGGAAGTGAACATGCCATATGCTCAGCATGAGATTCCAGTGATGGATGATTAAAGAACAGTTGAAATCTTTAAGGAGAAACTGATGCACTAAACTGAATACCAAACAAACCTAAACCACATTTTTATTAACAGCACAAAGTGGTCCAGAATGGTCTGTCCTGCTTGGATGCTGCATCTATCAGGAATGTGGACAATGTTTATTACCAAGCTCTGCTGGCTTACACTTATGGCTTAGCCGGTAACAAGGAGAAATGGAGATTCTTCTTGAAGGAGCTGGACAAATCGGCTACAAAAGTTGGTGAGTGTCATTTGAGTTTTCCCATGAGATAGCCATTGAGAATGGTTTGAGAGTGGAATAGCCTGTGGTATGAAAAACGTCAGTCTTTGATGTCCAGCCCCTGCTACCTTCCCATTCCACAGCAACCTTAGTTGGACTTATCTCCAAAGTGGAATATGAATTCTGTGAATGTCTCTTTACCTTCTGGCCTATGCAGAAGGGGAAACTGAGGCCTGATGTTCTTGCAGCTTCATTTTCCTTTCTTTGTATAGACCCCTGTTTGCACTCCTTCCCTTCTACCACACCCTCTCTCTGGAAATAGATCCTGGGTCTCTCGCAGTTCAGAATTCTAGCTACTGAGAAATGAGGTTGCCCTCTATAACCTCCCACTGCTAGCCCTGAGAGAAAGAGGGATGGGAGCAAGGGACCAGCACTGGGAATCAAGCTGTATCCCCCGCATGGCAGCATTGCACATAGAGTCATAGAATATCAGGGTTGGAAGGGACTTCAGGAGGTCATCTAGTCCAACCCCCTGCTCAAAGCAGGACCAAGCCCCAATTTTTGCCCCAGATACCTAAATGGCCCCCTCAAGGATTGAACTCAGAACCCTGGGTTTAGCAAGCCAATACTCAAACCACTGAGCACATTAACCATGAGGTAACTGATCAAGCTCCTCATAATCTCCTTTCTGTTCTCAGGCGGCTCAGTGCACTGGGAGCGGAAAGAGAAGCCCTTGGCAGAAAAATTCCCCTCCTTCAACTCCCGTGCTGCCTCTGCTGAGATTGAGATGACCTGCTATGTGATACTGGCGCTGCTTCAGGGCCCCACCTTGACCCCAGAGGAGTTATCATACGTAGCTCAGATCGTGCAGTGGGTCGCTAAACAGCAGAATGCATATGGAGGCTTCTCATCCACACAGGTAAATATTGCTTCTGTTCAAAGAAATAGACCCTGAAAACAGTCAAGCTCTCATGCTGGATCCCCATGTCCCTCCACTGCTGGGAGGGTGCCCCTAGAGAGGACCCAGGGATTCTGAAACTTCCCTCTCCCATTGTTCCAAAATAGACCAAATCTGGTACAAAAGCCATTTATCTGACAGGGGTTTTGGAGCAGGTGGAGAGTATGGTCCTGAAAGCGGGGGAGTGGGATGCTTTTTAGCAAATGATTCACCAGCTGGCTGAGTTAATTTGTTCCATTGTCTTTAATGCTGCTGGATATTTTGTGCTCCTGTAACATTAATTGTCAGGACACAGAGAGCTCTGCTATAGATGTCTTGATAACCACTATTTAAATATAAGGAAATGATGATTTGCCTGAGTTCTCACAACAAGTCAGTGGAAATCAGCAATAGAATGCAGGTGTCCTAATTCAGTTCAAGCCACAAAACCACCTTCTCTCTGCACCACTCCTTCCATTCTATCCCAGAACAGGAGGTGACGGGCTCTCTGGGATGTATAGGAGCTGCACCAGTCTTATGCATTATATCCCAGTGGAGACTCTTTCTAATGAGGGGCCATGTTGTACTTTACAGGACACTGTTGTCGCTCTCCAAGCACTAGCCCAATATGGGTATCTCACCTTCTCAAAGGATGGTCAAAACACCGTCGACATCAGCTCCAAGGAACTTCTGAATAAGGTTTTCCAGGTGCATAACAGGAACCGCTTACTGCTGCAGCAAGTGTCCCTGCCCAGTCTCCCAGGGAATTACAGTGTGAAAGTAAAAGGCAATGGCTGTGTCTATCTGCAGGTAAACAAGGCTCCCAGCCCTTTCAGCTGATAACTCAGGAGATCTTCTCTCCTTTCCCTTCAACAGGACTACAGCATTACCACAGGTGATGCAGGGGCTGCTTTGTTACATGACAGTTTTTATCTCTTCTAGACAACCCTGAGATACAACATCTACCTTCCTCAAAAGGCCTCTGGGTTCTCTCTCTCAGTGGAGACAGTGAATGGCTCCTGTGCAGGCAGCTTCCTGCCAAAGTTTGACCTTGTCCTCTCAGCCAGGTAACCCCTTCCCACTGCCCTGGCTCCCTGGATGCCACATAGGGTAATGTGTTGGGGGAGGGATTTAAAAAGAGCACACTGTAGCATACCATTGTGTAGCTGCAGTAAGGCATGTAGGACCTTCTGCTGAATGACACTTACTCCTATTGCTAACCTTTCCATCCGCTGATATAACTGAATGGGCAAGAAGGGCCATACAGTTCAGTGAGATTTCATAGGGTATTTGTGCATGTCATTGTGTTTCCTCCCCAATCGTGATCCAGTCTCTCTCGTTTCAGTTATGCCGGGAAGCGCAGTACCTCCAACATGGCCATTATTGATGTCAAGATGCTCTCCGGCTTCGTCCCTGTCAGATCGTCCCTGCAGAAGGTACAGAAAGGGAATGTTATCAGTAAGCCACCCAAAGGGCAGCGGGAGTTAGAGGATATTACACCAGGGATTGGTTAAGAAGAGGAGCAGAGTAGCAAACTGGTGTCCTGAGTCATGTGGAGAATTCAGTTAAACCACTTGGGCCAGGGATCTAGCCACATCCCCTGTGCTTTAGCTGCTCATTTGATAAAGTGAGATTTACATAGTAACTAATCCTGGAGAGGTTAAATGTGCTTGGCCTTGGGCACTGTGAGTCATCAACCATGTGATGTTTGTGGTTCCCCATGTCTACCTGGATATCTTGCCATGTGATGTTGCCAATATATGTGTAGCACAGTTTAACAAACATGGAAGAATCTATATTTCCCTTTCCCCACTCTGTGTTGTACTATCTAACCCCCCAGGTTATGATTAATAGATTACAGGATCAGAAGGGACCACTGTGATAATCTAGTCTGACCTCCTGCATAACACAGGCCGGAGAATTTCACCTAGTATTCCTGTATCAAGGCCATATCTTGTGGTTAAGCTGAAGCTTATTTCCTAGAAAAACACCTGATCTCATGTTAAAGACTTCAAATAATGGAGGATGCAAGACATGCCTTGGTAAATTGTCCCAGTGGTTAATATCCCTAACTGTTAAAAATGTGCACCCTATTGGTAGCCTGGATTTATTTAGTTTCAGCTTCCAGCCAAGGATACTAAGGCAGTGTTTCTCAACCTTTTTGATACCAGGGAGTGGGTTCCTGCCTTCCTAAATTGTCTCAGGGAAATCTCAGGGATCACTTACCCTGGTCCTTGAGAAACACTGCTCTAAGGCATTTCACACACAGACATCGAGTAGGATGGGATTTACACCTGAATTAATCCAGTAACAGGCTCAAATCCCCATATCAAACAGTCTCAAATCTGGGGTGGGAGTAGGGTTTCAATCTCAGGCCCATCTCCAGATTGGCATCTTTCAACAGCAGCTGTGGCTGGCGTATAACACAGAAATGTTTGTGAATATCAAACTATGCAGCTTAACTGCCAGGGAAGTGAAAAAAGGAAGTGGTATGTGATAGAAAACATTTCTTCTCAGAGTCTGTTCATTCACTGTCTGCTTTTCTCTGTGTATGTGTGTGCATTTAGAGCACATTTATCACCCTGGGATTGGGTTTATCCTTTGGGTCTGGAGCTGTATGAAATCCAGAACTTGTCTTTGGCAGTACTTTGTGTGGAATTTTTTTGTACTCTCCACATTTTCCTTTTGGGAGCAGTTAAAACAAAATTGTTATTTTTTACCATTTTTTGCCCTTTTTTGGGGGCCTATTTTTATAGTGGAACTATTTTGCTCAAACAGCTACCTCGCGTTAAAGACATTTCACTTTTCACTAGAAAATCAGTCAGCTTGAGTTGAAAAAAATGGTAACATGCAAAATTTTCCGTTCAAATGGGTCCAATTTTGAATTCATAATAAAATTCAAAAAAAAAGGGGGGGGGGTGAATTTTGAGAAGTCCTGTGTTTCATTATGGTGATTGTTTAATACTCCTCTTAGGACTTCAGCAATAAATACCATTTTTTGTATTACTAATCGTGACGATTAGCTGTCACTGTGGCACCACAGACATGCTGTTTGTGTAGGTTTGGGGATGTCTCTTGTGTTTAAAGTTGGTATCATTTGCCTTGTTTAAAGCTTCAGGATGGTCCTAAGGTGATGCAGGTGGAGTCCAAGCACAACCATGTCTTCTTCTACTTGGCAAATGTAAGTTTGTGGAAGAATGTGCCTTTTGTTGTTGTTGTTGTTGTTTCTGTAAAATTTGGAACTTAAAATGTACTCCTAAATGAATGAAATAACACATCATCAGCCAGCCTGTGGTTATTGTTGTTTACAGAGAGATTTCAGGTGTCCGTTGCCATCTCGTATAATTATCAGAAAAATGATTCTGAAAAATTATGAAAAAAAATGACAAATTATGAAAAATGATCAGGGGGTTGGGGCACAGGACGTATGAGGAGAGGCTGAGGGAACTGGGCTTGTTTTGTCTGCGGAAGAGAAGAATGAGGGGGGATTTGATAGCTGCTTTCAACTACCTGAAAGGGGGTTCCAAAGAGGATGGATCTAGACTGTTCTCAGTGGTAGCAGATGACAGAACAAGGAGTAATGGGTGAGTTGCAGTGGGGGAGGTCTAGGTTGGATATTTGGAAAAAGTTTTTCACTAGGAGGGTAGTGAATCACTGGAATGCGTTACCTAGGGAGGTGGTGGAATCTCCTTCCTTAGAGGTTTTTAAGGCCCGGCTTGACAAAGTCCTGGCTGGGATGATTTAGTTGGGAATTGGTCCTGCTTTGAGCAGGGGGTTGGACTAGATGACCTCCTGAGGTCTCTTCCAACCCTGATATTCTATGATTCTAATTGGTAAAGTGAGCTGTTCAGATGACTTAGTCACACTATATAAATCCATTTAGAATAATGGCAATTAAGTTCTGCATATTTTTCTGTTGTCCCTGAGACCTACAAATGAGTACGGGGTAATGCAGAATATAACAGCAGTATAGTGCCATGGAAAGGGAGCTCTGTGCATTTATTATTAATCTTTATGGAAGAGCTGCACATTTCCACAGCATTTTACATGCATAGATAAACCTCCATTCCTGCCCCTATGAGCTGATGGTCTAAATAAAACACAGCACTTTAAAGCGGGATTTGAACAATTAGAGAGAGGGCAGCTGGCAGAAACTAGAAACTGTTTATGGGGGGATGGGGAAAGAGAGAGAAGGGCTTAGAAATCTCTGCTCAGAGCAATTCAGTGAAGTAGATATTAAACAAAACAAAGTCTGATGCATTTTTTCTCTCCCATTTCCAGGTGTCTCAGGAGAAAATCAGTTTCTCTTTCTCGGTTGAGCAAAACCTTCCTGTGTCTGATATCAAACCTGCTTCAGTGCACCTCTATGACTACTATGAAACAGGTAAACCTCCCTGAGCCTGAGAAGAAATCTAGTGAATCAAGCTTTAGCATGATCCAGGCTGCTGAATAACTGAAAAATCTGGTTCATTTCCCCAGCTGCAGGCCTGTCTTTCCATTTCTGCATTTGCCTTTTTTTCTCTCTCTGCGCAACAGTGAGTGGAAAGTGAGGGTTCAGTTTTTACTGATTTTATCAGCAATTACTGATTCTACCAATTCTCAGAGGTTATGATACAGCACACTGGGCCCAAGTAGGGTCATTGGGAGTTTTCTCTCTCCACCTTCCTGTTTAATTTGAATAAAAAGAAGGATGAACAGTGGCACTCCCAAGAACTACTTATTACAAGCCACTACAGGGACCTTTGCGTTTTATCTGATTCAATGTGTGGCTTTGCCCTCGTTCCATTGATTTGGCATGATGTTAAAAATAAATGACACGGGATCAGCATTTCTCTCTTGTCTAGTCTGGCCTGGTTCACCCACCAACCATATCATTGCCATAATAGCTAGCAGCTAAGTAATCATGGTTGTATCAGAGAGACAAGGTGGGTGAAGTAATAGCTTTTATTGGACCAACTTCTGTTCTATCAGTCATCATCGAGTACCAAAAGCTATAGTTACTATTACACATTAAGTTCCGATGTTGTTTGCCCAGCTTTGGGATAAACACCAGGAACTGTCTCTGCCCAGATCAGTAGAGCTGTCCAGGGATGGGAGGGTATATTCTGCTTCCTGTGATTGTACACACTGATCAACATAATTAGCATCAGAAATGGCTCCTGTGGTTACTGATAGTCCTCCCTTCTGAACATTGTCAATAGGCCCAGTGGAATGCATTGGGCAGTGACCGTGCATTCTAAATCAGCCATGGAAACATGTCCCTAAACAGCTGGGGAGGCCACAACAAGATCCTTCGGATGCTGGTGGATCCAGAATATGTGTTAACCACAGATGTGCATGCACTGGGGCTGGAGCGATTTGTCACTGGAATATGGATGTTTTCTTCCTTTTCTTTTCCAGACGAGTACGCTCTTGCTGAATACAATACGCCCTGCAGTCAGGATTCAAGTGAAAACCTGCTAGGAGTCAGGAAAAGGTAACTGAGAGCAATAGACACTGGGTAGGTGTGAATGGGAAAAGAAGAGCAGAAGAGAGTTGATTTTTTGTGGAGAGGAAAATAGAAAGTAGAGAGCTGGATGTGGGATAAATCCACACACACTGCTGTGGATCAGAAAAGCCTGATCTCTGCAAACACTCCCAAAGATCCATCCTGGATTTTACCTTCATTCCCTGAAGATCATTGCCACAGTTGCTGGTCTGTCCTAACAAAGTTGAGACTGTGTGCTTAGTCCCGGAAACCCTCTCCCACCCAGGTACCCAGGTGCACACTATACGTAGGTGTTTCTTGTAGAAGACTGGATTCCTGAAAATCACGTGTATGGCAACAAATTCCTCCCAAAATTATAATTTGTAGAGAGAAAAATAATTTTCTGCATAAAAAAATAATCTATAGATTTTAATCACTCTCTTTTTTTTCCTTTTCACCAGGAGAAATGACAGCTGTGAAAATGTGATTTCAGATTCTCATTGCCCTGAGTGATTGAGTTTGGCTAGAGCCATTTCAATAAATATCACACTCCTAATCACAGTGTGTGTGTGGACTGGTTAATTTTAAGGAGGTGACGCTGACACCCCTTCTCAAATGTTGTTGGTTCAGGTAGGAAAGAGTTCTGTTCACAAAGATAATTGTCCATCCACAGCCAACAGGGCACCTTGGCTGGCAGTTGTTTCTTGGCTGGTTTGCCTTCAGCTCAGGGCATCGATTTCTTAGGTGCCCAGAAGAGTTTCACTGATAGCAGTTTTGGGGCTCCTCACCCCTTTCAGGAGAGTTGAGAGAGGAATTACCAGGAAAGGGGTGAGTGTTTAGCCTCCCAACCATGCTCCTTCTCACCAGGGGTAAAACAGGATTCCCCTCTTCCCCCCAGGTTTAAACTCCTCTTTTTGCAGTTTACTCTCAATAGATGACTGGGTTTCCTAAAAGGCATCTGTCAGAGTGGCCATTTCTATCACAAATTTAATGCTTTATCCCAGATACATTGCTTCACATCATCCTTACACATCCTCAAGAAATGTTCCTGAGCAGTGACATAAAGCAATTGTTCAAAATCTTCAACACCTTTTCCCTTAACCCATATTCATTATTACTCACACCAACACTCCTCTTAAGATTTCTAAATTTTACCCTCGTCACCTCAGGAGTAATTTGGAACATTTTTTCCAAACCGTTTCTTTAAATTTTGAGTTATACTAAAGTATCCTGAATTGGCATTTTATTAAATACATTTTGAACTTTACCAGACAATTTTGCAATCAGTGTGGGGACTCTCCTGTCTTCAGGCATTTCATGGACTTCACACAGCTTTTCAAAAGTAGTGAAGTATTCCTCAATGCAGTCTGACTCTTTGTATGCAAGACACAGCTGGTCCCAGTTGTGGAGTCTCAGAGTGATGGTATTTGTTGGTGACACAGGGATCTCTTTCTGCTTTTCTAACAGTTCCAGTTGGTGTTCCATTCCTTTTCCTTCTCCTCAGCCTCTTTGGCTTGTAGCTCCATGACCCTTCTGTATGTGGCTTCCTCTCTGGCAGCCTCCACCTCTGCAGCCTCTTTGCCTTGTTTCTGGGTCTTAGCTTCCAGTTGCTTTAGTTTCAAGGCTCGCTAGTGTGCTGCTGCTTCTAAGGCAGTGGTCATTTCCTTCTTCTTCACCTTAAGCTCTTTCATGTTCATTTTTATCTCTGTGTCCTTTAATTGACACTTTCTGTTCTTCCTCTGCCTCTAACCTGAACATGTCTAACTTTGCAATTGCTTCACTGCTGCTGCTCAGTTTTATGCCTTTCTGTTTCTATTTCCCTGTCCACAAATAAGCAAACAGAAAATAAAAAAACTTTTAACCTTTTCTTTACTGTTTCCAGCCACCACCCTTTAATTTATCACTTAAAATCACTACACTAGTATTTGAGATATAAACTTCACTCAGAAGAAGTTGTGCTCACTGTGCCACGGTGCCATTCCCCAGGTGTGGCAGGAAGATGAGTCACTGACGCAGTGCCTCTGGCTGGTTGTCCAGGGAATTAGCTCTTTCCAGCCCCAGAGCGCTATCTGCCAGCTGATATCTCGCCTGCCGCTGGCCCCCGTGTCCCTCCCTAACCCCGGTGCCCTTTACCCAGGGGTTCTGCCCACCACAGCAACCCACAATCTTGGTCTCCCCACTTAGGGGAACCCCCAACCCCCTATTTCCACCTCGCCTCAGTGGCTACTGCCCGTCACCATCTAGTCCCCGCTCATTGGGGCAGACTGCAGTCTGTAAAGGCCACTCATCATTGGCAAGGAGGGTTTGGACCTGTTGCCTCTGCCTATCTCTGGGCTGCCCTTCTGCAGCCCCAGGACCCTTTGTGGGCACTTAACTTGGCCTGCAGCCTGGGGTTTTGCTAGGCTGGAGCTCCCTAGCTCCCTCTGCCCTTCCCCAGCACTGCTCCCTCGATATGGAGAAGGCATACACTAGCCTTTGTAAACTGAACTGAGATTTCCCAACTACTTCAACCAAAACACACTGTTTTAAGTAAAATATAAAAGAGGTTTATTAACTTTAGAAAGATTTTAAGTGATTATAAGTAGCAAGCTTAGAGATTAAAGTTGGTTACTTAAGACATAAAAATAAATTTATAGTCTAAATTCTACAAACTAAACAGGATTTGAATCAAGCAATGTCTCACCCTGACAGTACAAGCAGGTTACAGATCCTCAATACATACTCCGATGAAATGAGCTGTAGCTCACGGAAGCTTATGCTCAAATAAATTTGTTAGTCTCTAAGGTGGCACAAGTACTCCTTTTCTTTTTGCGAATACAGACTAACACGGCTGCTACTCTGAAACAATACACAGGCTGGGATTCTTTTCCAGCCTGGGACTACCCTCCCCCAGTTCATAGTCTTTGTCCTACTGATATTCCTCCAGATATTGAGTTGTCAGGGAGAGGGGTGTGGGGGGTGGAGAAAGAGGCCAAGTGATGATGTGTCACTTCCCTTTTATATTTTCTTTCAGCTTGCTGGAAACCTCTTTACTGTGATGGGGATCAGGCAGTTCCCATTGGCCAGGCAATCTCCATTGTATACAATCTCTGGGACAGAGAATTCTTTCCTTAATGGGTGTTGATGATCCATTAATACTGTCTGCCTATTGATGGCTACTCCATTGTTGTACCTGAAAGGCTGGTTGTAGGTGTTTCCAACCTCACAACATATTTCAGTAACATACACATAACAATACTTTATAACTTTGCATATGATGAAAGCACATACAATCCAAGAGGATATTAATGTTCTCCAGATCAAGACTTTTAAAATGATACTTCACAAGACATACTGTGTACAAAATATATCATAATGATATCACAGTGGTGATTTGGAGGGGGCATGGTGCTACTTTGAGGTACAGAGTGTCACACTAGATCACACTATTCAAAGTTAGGAAGTTGTAGATTTTTCTGATAAATTGCTACATTAAGCACATTTTAGCAATACTACCTTTCACTAACGCACCTGTAATGGAGTAGTATTCCTCAATAGCACAATTAGGTTATTGTTTGTATACAATAGCCCATTTGTGATGCGTACAAACACAGTCCCTACATATATCACACACACACACACACACACACACACACACACACACACACACACACACGTTAAAAGAACATTAACATTGAAAAGTCAAACACTTGGCAGTTAGGAAATGGCAGAATTATGGTTGCCTGTGGAATCTTAATGTGGTCCCTTGTACGTATGCATTATGATACAGTCGTTAATTATGTTATCACAAACTATTTTTTCCACAGCTCCCTTCCCCACCCCCTTTTGACACATGTGTAATGTAACTTCCACTGTCTCTGGCCTCACCTTTCTCAGTTTACACTGGAGACACAGGCAAACAGGCAAAACAACATTCCTTTGTCTAGAACAAACTTGTTTATCAAGTCTGTCCCCAAAACATATTTTAGGAACATATTTTCATCACACAGACATAACTCTACTTGCCATCTGTATATATCTCACACACCGATATCCATAATCAGCATGTTGCCAGTTTTTATATGAAGTCTTACCCAATACACTCTTATAGTACAATAATACTGTATACAAACAGTTGTTCCAATTATTTATTCTTTGGGTTTCAGACCCACTGTGCTTCCCTTGGAGCATCTGGACTCTGATTGTCACACTAAGGGCTTGTCTTCACTACCACGCTACATCGGCGCAGCTATATCGCGCTATGTTGACAGAAGAGTATCTCCCGCTGACATAGCATGGTGTAGACATCGCTTTAAGTTGATGTAACTTACATCATTCAGGGGAGTGGTTTTTTTCACACCCCTGCGTGACATAAATTACACTTACTTCAGTGGTAGTGTCGACAAGCCCTCAGCTACTTAAGGGACTAGCTGAAGTCATCTTGGAACCGTTAGCAATTATCTTTGAGAACTCATGAAGGACACATGAGGTCCCAGAGGACAGGAGTAGGGCAACCACTATCTATAAACACTGAAATAAAGAGGTATCAGTCAGCTTAACTTCAATACCTAGAAAGACAATGGAAGAAAGATTAAACAATCGATTTGTAAGCACTCTGAGGATAATAGTGTTATGAGGAAAAGCCAGCATGGATTTTTCAAAGACAAATCATGCCTTACAAACCAAATTTATTTCTTTGACAGTGTTACTGTCCTAGTGGATGGGGGGGAAGTAATAAACCTGAGATACCTTTATTTTAGTTAGGCTTTTGATACAGTTCCACATGACATTCTCGTAAGAAAACTGGAGAAATGTGCTCTAGATTAAATTACTATAAGGTGAGTGTATAATTGGTTGAAAGACCGTACTCTAAGAGCAGTCATCAATGGTTTGCTGTCAAACTGGGAATATGTATCTAGTATGGTCCCAAAGGGGTCAGTCCTGGGTCTGGTACTATTCAATAGTTTCATTAATGATTTGGATAATGGGGTAGAGAATATTTTTATCAGATTTGTAGATGGTTGATCCACCCATCTATTAGAATGTAGATTGATCCACCCAGCAAGACTCAGGTTAACAATTTCGCCCTCTAGACCTTTTGCACACTGCTCAATTTCTCTTTCATATACTTTATCCAGCAATTTGCCTGTGACATCTGCTCTGTTGGATGGACAGTATCCTGGTCTTAATGACTGAACCATGTTAAGGAAGTGTGGGTTCTCAATCATACGGAAAGGAGAATTTGTTGCATAAACAAACCAGGCAATTTTTTCACGAATTACCTCTTTTTGTAATCTGCTGGTTCTTATCACAAACTTATCTATGGTTGGTTCTGGATAATGGAGTTTGGTTTTTTTTGCTACAAGTGATATACTGTGGCTATGTGACATACACGATGTGACTGAAACACTATGATTGGCAGATAACTCTGAAACTATAGAAAATGATGATGATCTTGAAGGTGGATAGTCTTCAGAATCCTGTATGTTGAGGATGGATTCTCCTAAACAAAATAAGTCAATGCAGTTATTTAATTATTATTACCATACTGCTCATTTAGTATCACTCATTGCATTCACTGACAGACAGTACAACTTTAAAGGTGAAATTGTAAAAGGAAGATCTGGCTATTTCAGCTATCTATTTTTTATCACAACTGCATCTAAAATGATAGTACCATAGAGTAACAACGATATTTTTTGCTCAAACATGAGAATTCAACAATAGTCCAGAAGGAAGACAGACAGTCCTTAAGAAAGAAATATGAAATAAAAAAGTTTACCAACCTGAAGATCCTGCATGTTCAGACATGTTCCTTTCATCTTCAATGCAGCTTCCTCCTGAGAAGGAACACTTCTCATGATGTTGTTCCATTTGGGGAACCAGGCCTTGAATTTCTTTGTTGCACTGTTTGCATTTTGCACGCATGCCTGTCTTACCCACAGGTAGAGGAACTTCATTAAAATATTCCCAAACCGTGTCTCTTTTAAGGCCTCCTGCCATTATAGATTTTCCCTTCTAATGAGAGAATGGTATGGTAGATCTCAAATCAATGAAGGCTACACTCAGAAAGACCTCAAGATTTCTGGAATATGCTGCTCAAACAGTTTCAATTTTGTTTCTGTTGCCTGTCCCTCCTTTCTCACATTTATCTCCAGATTTCTTCTCCTTGTACAGGTCTATTCCACCCCCAACAAACTTCTATTCATTGAACTTTTTGAAACTTAGCACTTTCAGAGAGAGAGAGGTAAGGGATTGACTCTGTGTACACAAATTTGCAGAAGGACAATAGGGCTGAGGTCTGTTATTTCTCACCTCTCTATATTATTCATTTATATAATTAAAAACATTTTTGCTGTTAACAAGCATGTTATCTCTGGAGACACAAGTCCATAATTTGAGAACTGCAAAATTAAGCATCTCTGATGGTATTTTGTAGACTGAGCACTGAGTCCCATTGGGTAGATAGAAAGATTAACCTAAATAATCTATACAGAAGCCCCTGGAACCCATCAGATTGGGTCCCTAATCCATGAACTGTTGGAACTCATTTACAAAACTTTTCTTAAATATTACATGAATATATTGTCGCATACTATAGAATTAGAATTTATAATCCCTATGCCATGATGAGATATCTTTGAGCTATAATGCATCTTAATTAAAACTACCTTTAGATAGGTTTTTTCCACAAAAAACATTTTATCAAAAAATCTAATTTAAATAAAAAAAATCATTGATTTTTATCCACCCTGGGCACTCCCTACACTTGCCCTGTGCTCAAACACTGAGCCTACGCCCTGAGAGCACACCACACTTGCAAAATTTAACAACCACTTCATATGTTTTATAGCCCTTTAACTCATCAACACAAGGTATCACCTAAACATATACTTTCCCCTACCCATCATTAAATCCACAGACAGCTCTCATATCCCAACTCACTACTGACAATACCCATGGCAAGATGAACCCAGTGCCCTGCTACTGACACAGTCTACACAAACGATCCCAACTGCAACCTCAAGGTCCATATGCACATCTTTCCTTTGATAACACACATGGGGGCGTTCAGGCTCAGATCTCATATCACAGCTCTCAGATACTCCTCAAACTAATCCCCAGATCTCCTCATATTACAACCACAGCTCTCCCAAACTGCTCCAATATATTCCTTCACCATTCAGTACAGCTACACTTAATTCAGTGAATGCAGCTGGAGAGCAGATAAGCCCGAGTGGTTATTGCCAGCTCCAGGGGGATCATTTCCTTTGGTGAAGAGCTGCTTGAGGCTTCCGTTGATGTCAGTGAAACAGTAGCTCTTAGAGTTGTGAATTGCCTCAGTCAATCAAACAGAGCGCAATCTGGGGCTTTCTGATGACAATTAAAAAGCAAATGCTGATGACTATTCCCCTGCCCCAAGTTATAGCGCTGTTCTGAGATTGTGGGTAAAATCATAGAATATCAGGGTTGGAAGAGACCTCAGGAGGTCATCTAGTCCAACCCCCGCTGAAAGCAGGACCAGCGCCAACTAAATCATCCCAGCCAAGGCTTCATCAGAGCAGACTTTCAGTAGAATTAAATGGCAAAAAACCTCATCATTAATAAAGAGTTCAGGTTGCCTGCAAATAGTCTGGGCCCTTCCAGAACATTGAGTTCAGCAAGGGAGGGTCCCCCAAATAAAAAGCACAATCCCACAAAGCATTGAGAGGAGCCTGTGGGGGCCTGAGCGCCCTCAACTGTCATTGCTAGATCGGGACCAAAATGAGTCAAACACACCAGCTGCACTTCCCCTAGGACTTGACCCTGCGCATGGCATGGCCAGAAGTGTGCCCTTTCTCCAGTCTTGGCCTCCTCTCTTCAGGACTTTACCTTTTAGGAAGAAGACCCTTCTTTTTCCAATTTCCCCTGCTCATCCTGAAGCCAACCTGGCAGCATAACCATGGCTAGCCAGTCCGGATCCTAATTCACATAGCAACAAGCTAACTAGCTGGCTGCAATGGATTGAGCTTTTGTGATGGGGTACAAATCCATACTGGTATGGAAGGGCTGAAAGGACTATACTGGGCCCAGCTAGGCCCGCCCCTCCAATTCTGCACAACATGCTTCAAATGGAGACAGAGTTAAAAAGGGAGCAACCCAGCTCAGAAGGGAGAGACTGGGGAGGAGTGCGTCTAGCACCAAAAAGAGCTGGAGAAGCCTTCCAGAGGGGACAGAACTGTATGCAGATCCCAGATGGGGCCAGCAGGTTGGGGTTACCTTCTTTAATTTTTTTTTTCATATGTGAATCCAGAAGAAGTGATAGGAAGTGACCCAGGGAAAGTAGCTCAGAGGACCTCACCACCCCCTGGAGGCCAAATTCTGCTGACCTTTGTAAGGCCCTCGGTTGGGGAAAGTTAACCCCTGTCCCTAATTGGGCAAGGCAATCCTGAAATATACATTTCCAGTCCTAGGCTGAATGACTCTGGGGCAGCATTTGTCCTCGGGCGGGGTGGGGACATGGGCTGGGGCTGCTCTTGGGCAACCTGGCACCCCGCCCAGAGCAGGTGAAGGGTCCAGGGCCTCCACACTGGCTCAGGCTGCCTGGGTGGCTCTTTACAATGACCCAGCTCTGGCTTCCAGCCTGACCAGGGGTCAGGGTCTTGGGAGAAAGAGGAGGAAGCGGCTCCACAGTGTGGGTGGGGCTCCTGAAAATGTCCTGGTTTTGCATTTTGAAAAGTGGTGCAAAACCATGCTCTGAAGTGTTCTTAGCCTCTATTTACCAGAAGCTGGGAATGAGCGACAGGGGATGGATCACTTGATGATTATCTGTTCTGTTCATTCCCTCTGAATCACCTGGCATTGGCCACTGTCAGAAGACAGGATACTGGGCTAGATGGACCTTTGGTCTGACACAGTATGGCTGTTCTTAAGTTTTTATGTGATCACCCTAGGTCAGAGCCTGATGGAATGGGTGGGCTCGGGCTCCCCTACCATTGCCTCTAGAATGAACAGACATTAACCACTAGGAACCTCTGCCCTCCAAGGACCCCCATTGTGGGTGAGTTATGCAGTGAGCAGTGCAGATCCTTTGCAAGCTCTGTCGTTAGTGGTGATGTTGGGAAAGGCTCCTCGCTAGCTGGCCCCACCCTAATTTTATCTCCTCCATTTAGATTTGTGTCCTGACAAAACCCTGACCCTGACAAGAAGGTGATCTTTGTTACCCATATAAGAAGATCCCAGGAATGTCACTCTGTGAGTCACTCTGACACCTAGGATGTGTGCTGAGTCAGCGTGAAATGCTGGGACAAGCTACAAGCCAGGCTGAGAGCTCCTCTGCTTCAGAATATCACCAGATTCAGTCATCACTGGGAGTCGTGGACACTTACCATCCAACTTTCAAGTTATAAACCACTTCCAACTCTCAGAGTTTTCCTTATTCCAAATTGTGCCATCACCTGTTGCTGTCACTGAGGCTGAAGTCAGCAAGATGCTGCCATCTCCCTACAGTCTGTCGGCATGTGGGAGTGAGGCTGCCCTGAGTAAAGTTGGCTGCTGCCTTCCACTGTTTTCAATGAGAATGAAGCCCACAGGGAACATGGCTGCTCCTGTATGGCTCAGAGGGCTGGGCAGGACCCAGGGAGTCTGAGTGGCAGCAGAGTCCCTGTGAAAGAATGATGGGGAGAGTGCGGTGAGCAGGATACTGGGGGCAAGAGGCCGATTTAGGAGTTACAGGGGATTGAGTTGTAGGAGGAAATGGGGTCCAAACGGGAGGCTGAGGGGGGTCAGAGGGCAGTGATGGGGGTGGGCGAGGTATGGGATTAGGTGGCATCTCCCCAACCTGGAGGTGATGGTGGGAGATAGAGGTCCCCTCTAAGCAGCACAAAAGGGCAGTGTTCCAGTGTTTCCAGTTGTTGCAAGCTGATCACATGTCACAGGATTTTGATAGATTTTGGAAGAGCAGGTGTGATGACACAAGAAGCTCCTCTGATCCTCCAGTTTTCAGGGCTGGACTGAGCTCTGTGCAAGAGCCTTGGGGCTGAGGACACAGACCTTCCCTGCCACTGAGGCCTGCCTTCATGTATGTCCCTAGAGCAGAGAGAGGGTCCCTGGGAAGCAAGATGCAGGGGAGGGCAAAGTTGGGAAAGTGTTCCTGCTGGGAACCAGGCAGAGGACAAGCCCCTGGCTTCAGGAGGCAGGGAGTGGGGAGTCAGGGAAGTGATGGAGCTGGGTCCTAGGTGGTGTCCCAGGGCAGCAGGAGGCAGGGAAGTGTTGCAATGGGTGAAGAAGGAATGAAAGGCAGTTCCCCCATCTCAGGGGTGAGGAGAGGGCAAGTTCAGTCTCCAGCTGAGCAGCCAGGGAGAGGGGTGTTTTGTGTGTGCATTACAGGGTTGACTTTTCAACCTGAAATTATCACACACACACATTGGCAGGGGAACAGAGGGCAGTTAAAAAGTCCAAAGACAGACTAGGGCAAAAACATACTTTAGCATTAAATACAGTATTGGTACAGTGATAGACTCAGTGTGATTAAAGGCACCTTCATAATAAGTAAGTTTCACATTCAAATAAAACAAGTTGTCAACCATTTGTCTTTCAACATTAATAAAATGTGCGGTTCCAAATTTTGTGAAAACATTGACAAAGCAATACAAAAAACAACTGGGCAGGAGGTGGGTATATCTGAGTTAGATGATATGAGCCAAAGCTGTCACATACATACACTAGAGTTTGACAATGTACATGTTTTGCACTCATATTCTTTCTGGTTTTTTTGCTTAATATTTGCTTCCAGCAGTCACTGTTGCTTCACTGGACTTTACAAATTACACCCATGCAATAGCACAAGCTTCCAGTTAGTCTCTAATAATCAGATCCCTATTAATGGGTGGCACAAAGCCAACCCCCATTGCAGGGCAATAACGTAAAAGTAGCCACAACTGCTCCAATTCTCTCAAGTATGTTTTAAAATAACACCACCTAGCCCCTACATAGAACTATGCATTTAAGTGCCTGAAAGCACTTTACACTATGAAGTTAAGCCTCACACCCACTTGCTGAGGTAGTAGTTTATTGTTATCTCCATTTTAAAGATGGGAAACTGAGGCACGTGGCATTATTGAATACAGAACCAGAACTGGAAATAAAACCCATGTCTCCTGGTTTATGGTTCTGTGCTCTGATCACTAAACCCTGCCCCTTCCCCTTACAGATGTATCTGAGTGGGGAAGAGAGTGCTCAGCAGTGGAGAACATGGATCCCTAGTGGAGGATAAGGGAAATCAGAGCTCTTCTGCGACCCTATCCTTCTAGCAGGAGAAAGATAAATAGAACTGTCCCCATTTATTGGAGATCCTTGAAATAGGGTGAGGAATATGAGACAGATAATGGGATTCACACCATCTCTTCTTGGCTCCCTCTGGGTGGTGGGAAAGTGGAGCCATCCTTTGCAGCAGACAGGAATCCTTTGGAGCAACTTGGAAACACGCAAAGTTTTCTGGGATGTGGGTTCACGTGAGGGATATTGGATGTGGGAGAAAAGAGACTGAGTGGCTCAGCTGTAGGGGCCATGTTAGTGGTTCATCAGTTTGAATTCTTACCTGAGCACAATACACCAATATCATTAGTGTGGGAGCATGTGTGGTTGGGACGGGACATCCTGGGACATTTCTGAAGGAGAGACTCATTCCCCACACAGTGGAACTTTTGCTTCCACATCAGATCATGTCCTTCTCCAAAGTGAGCTGTTATCAAGGTGGCTACAGCCTGTCCACACCCTAATTCATTGCAGATAACAGAAGTGGTGTTGAAATCCAAGTGTGAATCACAGACTGTCTCCCATGTATTTCCATGTTTAACTTCAACACGTCCTGATCTGGCAGTGTCCCCTCCAACCAGATCAATGTGACCAAGAGAGTCAATACATCCATCAGAGGGTGTTGGTTATGCTCCTAACATCAAGGACTGGTAAATAAGCAGCAGCCCTTTACCCTGTATGCCAATTCCTGTGTTCCAGTGATGAGAGAGAGTTTGAATAAAAGGGCAAAGTGTGACACTGCTGGTGCGTGGGGGTAGCCAACAACATAATTCTCATGAGTGAACAGGTTGACACAAAGTAGAGTACGTGACTGTGTCTGTAAGTGGGACTGAATGGGACTGATGAGTGTTTACATGGTCTTAGTACATCCTCCACTGGAATATTGTATCTCTGTCCCTTTATTATAGGAAGGCTATTGAAAAACTGGAGAAAGTTCAAAGAAAGGAAACTATTCCATGATGAGGCCAGGAGGCTTGGACATGAGACTGGGGAGTAAAGGAGAATAAGGGGCAAGGGACAGAAAAGGCAGGTGTCTCCACAGGGGTGAGAACCAGGAGGGTAGGTGCTCATTCATATCATCTGAAAATACAAAAATAATGGCTGAGAGTTCAGAAGGGAAAAGCAAATGGCAAAGAGGAGGAATAATTCCCCATCAGTGGAAAGAGCAGAGCGTGGGATAGACACAAAGGGGAAGTAACCAAGTCACTGTGACTGAAGATAGTCTAGAACAGACCAGATACAATACTAGTGGGAATGAAGCAGGGGAATGTGCTGGACAATGCCAGAAAGCAGAGCTGCTCTGACTGCTTGGAATTAGGATCTCATGTGACGGCCTCACGCCAACAGAGCCTGACACCTGGAACACTGGTTTCAGTGTGAAGCCCTTCTCAATTACTCTTATGGCTTGTCTACAGGGGTTGTTACATCACATTAACTGTAATTAGCTCACCTTAAATTCTTTGTGTCCACATGAACCCTGTTCTCAGAGCAATTTATTGGTGTCTTAGGTTGCCATAACCATAACTATCCTTTATTGGAGAAGGAGTAGCTCCACTTCACAATCAGTTTGCTCACTCTAAGTTTCCTGTGAAATAATTCCTAATGTTAATGCTGCTGACAGTCCTCCAGTTAGTGTCCCACCCTGCATTGCTTCATACTTGCATCAATCTGCTTGTGTGTGCTCTACTGCTCTGAGGTCATCTTGACCAGATGTACCCTCTCTGGTTAAATGCTAGCAGGCAGCCAAGAGTGGTCTTCTCATTACCAGGTAGTGGTGAGTTCACATACCCATAGCAAACATGGCCCCTCTGCTTCCACCTGGACCCATGTAGAGGTCCTGGACTTGATTGGCTTGTCTGGAGACAAGCATGTCCAGTTCCCTCTAGATAAGAGTCACCAGAATGCAGAGGTCTACAGGGCACTATCAGAGAAAATGAAGGTGAGGGGGCGCTGGACCCAGTGCCGAGTCAGCGAATGAGCTCCAGCAGGTTAGTAACTGCATGTGCATCGCTGCAAGCTCTCCTGATTACAGCTGAGTGAATTACTAAAATTTCTCCCGGCCCTGCCCCAAATTGGTTCTTTTTGAAATGTCTTTTCAAAATCACATTTCAAATCCTTCATTAGAGGAGAAAGGATTTTTTTAAATATTTTGTTTCTGCAAGAAAAAACAAAAACATGCAGTTTTGGCCCTAAATGAATCAGTTCTTTCAGATTTTGTTGGTTTTGCCACTGAACTGAAAAATCAAGTATTCACTGAGCTGTAGTCAGGAAAGCCTGCAGAAGGGCACATGTAGTCACGAACCTATTCCTGCCAGTCCTCCACCCACCCTAGAAAAGAAAAGAGTCATCCATCCACCCTCCTACAGCTCCAAACCAGACAAATTTTAAAAACTCAGACACCCATAAAACCCACACCAAGGGAATAAAATACAGAGGGTCTGTAGCATGGGTGTAAGGAGTTGAGATCTAGGACCCAGGACTGCAGAACCTGGGTGTGATGGATTGGATCACAGAAACCCCCTTGGGGCTGCCAATTGATGTGGCAAGACTACTTCTGCCCCTGCCTTCCCTGCCAGCTTGGGACTCCAGAACCCTGCCTGGTTGTGCCAGACACACTTGCCAGCCATAAACACAGTCCAAGTCTGAACCATGTCCCACAAACTGCAAGCTTAACTGAAAGCAGCTTAAGAAGTGTTCCTGTCTTTAACACTCAGATGCCCAACTCCCAATGGGGACCAAACCCCAAATAAATCCATTTTACCCTGTATAAAGCGTATACAGGGTAAACTCATAAATTGTTCGCCCTCTATAACACTGATAGAGAGATATGCACAGTTGTTTACCCCCCTCCCCCTCACACAGATATTAATGCATACTCTGGGTTAAATAATAAGTAAAAAGTGATTTTATTAAATGCAGAAAGTAGGATTTAAGTGGTTCCAAGTAGTAACAGACAGAACAAAGTGAATTACCAAGCAAAATAAAATAGAACATGCAAAGCTATGCCTAATACAGTAAGAAAACTGAATACAGATAAAACCTTGCTGACAGGAATTACTTTCTCCAGTCTGCTCACTCCTCTGGTAGCCTGCCCACCCCTCTGCTTCCCAGCCCTTTTATCCTACCAGCTGCTGTGAGACTGCCAATCAGTAGTGGCTGGCAATGTCTGTATTAACGTTTTGGTTGCTGGACGAATGTGGAGTACATACACCTGATGGCAGGCACCTAGGATTCTACTGGAGTCCATTTGGACATGTCCACTCTTCCAAAGACTGCAAAACATAACCTACCCCCATGAGGTTCAGAGAACCCGATCTCGCTGCTTCTGAACATGAGCTCAAAAAGATGAACTCAGACCGTCCATGGGGCAAACTGAACTGGGCTAAGGGCACCCCAAATTGTGCCCCTGGGGCTCCAGAATTTTCCTGAGACAAGGGAGCCCCAAATGACACCTAAATTTAGCTCATGCCATGTGAACAAGATAGACATGCCCAGGCCCACTGGCCTCTTCATGGATCCAGTAGTGGTCAGGAGCCAAGGCTCCATGGGAATCGCAGCCTCCAGATGGGATCCTGTGTTTACAGCAGATCACATCAGATTGGTCAGAAACCTGATTGAAAGTTGTTGGGACAGGGACTTAGAAAGTGCTCTGACACTTATTGTTCTGCCCAGGATTTCAGCTGAGTTATGGATGTCTGAGCTCTTAGCTCTGCCTTAAAGCTTGTTTATTGTCCATGAAATATTGCTCATCCCTGATTAGGATGTCATGGTCACTGAGTTTTGTGTCCATTCTCATTACTTGACTCTGACCTATTAAGTCCTCTGTTCCTGGTGACCAAAAATCACATTAAAAAGGGAAAGAAAATGTGTTTGGTGAATGTGAAACTTGTCAGACAAAGAAAAAGTTATTTAATAAATTGATTCAAACAAGAATATTGAATGGGTGGGGAAATGCCATATTTTCTCCCTTGCTCAGAGTTGCTGTGTGCAGTTGATTGTTCATTCCTAAATGGAGCACTTTGCATTTGTCCTTATTGAATTCAAATTTTAACAAAAATTGAAAACTTTAAAATTTCCCCTCACCCTATCTTCCTTGACACTTGGGGATCTCTGTGGAAGGAGAGAATGGAGTCATTTCAAGGCAGCACCCTGCACCCAAGCCATAGCATGTAGACCAGCCACAAAACAATTGTCAAGGATGTCAGAAGCTGATGGCAGATCTAAGAGAGCCAGCACAGCTAGGAGAAGATCATCAACCAATGAAATCAGAGCAGTTTCTGTGCCATGCCCAGGATTTGTCCTGACCAAGACAACTCAGATACAGCAGGAGACCTCAGGTGACATCAGAGTAGCTTCCCTGCAACCTGCTCAATGAAATTATCAGAACATGGAGAGTAAAGGCAGGGCAATGGGAGCTTGAAGTCATGGCTTGTGCATTGACTTAACAATGGATCATTTGAGCGAAGATGGCTCTGTGCTCTTCCATAGCAAGGCATTAATAGTCTCAGCCAGTAGTGGACACAATGACCCCACCCTTGCATAAAAGGTTTTGGTCTAACATGGAAATTGCAGGCTATAGATCCCCATAACAACCAGTGCCATCATGAGTTGTAGTAATCAAAACCCATGAGTTGTAGTAATCAAAATCCATGGGGATCTGTGCCATGTCAGGGGCTTTTGCCCCCTGCTGACATGGCACAGATCCCCATAGATTCAGCCAAACAAGTCTGGAGCCCATCAGCCATGTCTCTGAAGTAGTAGATGGATGTTTCTCATTATGAGAACCATCCAAATTTGCTGCTGAGGGCAAATAGTCTGGGTTCACGTGGATCCACCTCCTCGAGCAATTCCTCAGGCAAGGACTTCTCAGAAATAGTGGTGGAAGAAATTACAGATTTTGTCTCCTTAGTCCCAGC
This sequence comes from Dermochelys coriacea, assembly GCF_009764565.3. Classification (NCBI taxonomy): domain Eukaryota; kingdom Metazoa; phylum Chordata; order Testudines; family Dermochelyidae; genus Dermochelys; species Dermochelys coriacea. Next base: position 215,655,559 of record NC_050068.2, read on the forward strand.
CTTGGCAAGACAGGGTATCAAATGCTCCTCATTTCCCTACAGCCACAGAAGTCTGTACAACTCTCAGTTGGGAATGATAAGAGGTTTTCTACCCACAGCTATGGGGAATGTAGGTCAGTGCCTAATTTGTAGAGTGCAGTCACTGATTAGACATGCTCGTGGGTGCCACACTTGCTTTTGTCTTGCTTGGGGCCACCAAGTATCCTCCTCAATGCTTAGCCAGACCATCAGCAGTAGCGATTGTGTGCCATTTGGAAAAACAAGAGCAAATGATTATCCCAGGAAATACCTCTTCCCACTAGGATGAGATGGAGGTGCAGTAATGCGACCCTTTCCCTGGTCTATCAGTAATGGCTTCATGCTGTGCAACCTGAGCCATTGAGTCTTTCTCAGAGACTTCCTTTGCCTCAGGTAGCTAGGTGAAGTTGCTGCCCTGCATCTTCATCACCTGTGTCAGCCATCATTGGATCTGCCCACCTCGCATAATGCCCAAGGTGATATTTCAGACAAGCCTTCATTGCTGATGGTATAGCTCCAACGAGCAGTCCCCTACTTCAGATGTTACACCCCCTCCACCACAATGAGGTACAGGTCAGACTCGGTCTGCTCTAAGATATTAGGTATTTGGGCCCAAGCAGGCCGGCTGGAAGTGCTAAGAAGCCTTTCTACCAAAGCAGCAGCAGGTGTACATTGTGGGCAGCATTTCTAACCATCACACTGAAAAGTGGTCTGATTTCATTTACAACAGAAGCTTTGCTCTCTCCACCCAAAATCCACTTGAAGTCTGGAGGGTATGTGTCATTGGCCATTGGAATTGTGCAAATCCTGTTTGGTGGCTACCTTCCTACCATTATCTGTTGTGCAGCAGTGGATTCTATTGCAGCACTGATTGACAAGTGATCTCCTACACACAGGGAGAGGTTACCTGGCTTTAATCTGCTTTTGAAACTGTCTGTTGTTAGCAGAAATGAATTGGAGAGATCTTTGGCTGTAGGGTCAATCACATGGAGAAGGTGCTGGTAGGACTGTGTCGTCACTCACAGATACTTGGTTTATTTGATTTTTTTATCCTTCACACAGTCACGTGTACATTAAAGTCTGTGTTAGTCTCATTGGTCCTTCAACATACATACCCTGGGATATCTCACTTGCTATAGTGCAGTGCCTATACCTAGACTAGAACCACCTAATTACCCATGTGCTTACAAAACTGCACCACGTACATTAAACCATGTGCTTGTGAAGTCTTTGAATATTATTGCAAGTCTGCAGTGATTTGGCTGGATTTCATCTGCAAAGCACAGGATCCAGGTAAAAGCTGATCAGTCAAAGCAGTCTCAGCCGTTCTACGGAGACACATGACCTCCACAGCTGCCTTTTAGAAAGTGCCTCCAGTGATGTGGGTCACGGTGGGATATTGTACCTGGGCAGGACAGAACAGGAGTGTTTGGGATGAACCCCAGTTACATCCTAGGCAAGATGCAGGCCCCTGTCGTATGTCTGCTGGGCTCCTGCAAACAGAACTCTAGGGTGGGTTCCATTAATATGTTGTGTCTGTTCATTACCGGTGTCCTCACTGCTGTGGGGGGGAATCTTGGGGTGTTTGTTTGCTAGCGGACTTTGGCCATGTCTTATCTTTGTGCTCTCCCCACCCCCAACAGATTCTGTGCCAATGTCTCAGACTCCCCTGGGAGAATGTGCTTGCAGTTATATGGGGTGACTCAGAGGCACCTTGGTGGTTCATGTCTCTGTTTTAACAACTCTTGTCAGGTCTGACACACTCAGTACACCTGATACACTGTTGTTATAATTTGGATCTGAAGGTGTCATGTAAGATATCATATACAAGCTGATAACATCCTGGTTCCAAAAATCATTGTGTGATATATGTATGGGGTACGTATACAAAGTTATGGATATGTGCTAGTGATCTAGTATTATGTTCTTAACGTGTTTGGCAAGTAATATGTAAGCCCAGTCTGCCCTAGACAAAGGAATGTGTATTTGCTTGTCTGACCAGCCTGGCTGTCAGGCTGAGACAATGGAGGTACATTTACATGTCAGGTAAACAAAGCTAGAAGTAAGGATCAGCATGACTTAAAGCCTGGCTGGTAGGGCTAGCAGGCAACCAACATCCCACGCTCCCACCCAGCAGCAGCAGCTGTAATTGGGCTACTTCCTGTGATCCACAATCCGCAGAGGCTAAACACCACAGGAAATTCCGCCTTAAGTGATCTGACTGACAGTGGTTTTAGCAATCCCTGATTAGGGCATTGATCCTATATAAACCCCTGGGATAGAGAATAAGATGGAGAATATCTTATTGCCCTTATATAAATCCCTGGTACGCCCACATCTTGAATATTGCATATAGATGTGATCTCCTCATCTAAAAAAAGATATACTGGCATTAGAAAAGGTTCAGAGATGGGCAACTAAAATGATTAGGGGTTTGGAATGGGTCCCATATGAGGAGAGACTAAAGAGGCGAGCACTTTTCAGCTTGGAAAAGAGGAGACTAAGGGGGGATATGATAGAGGTATATAAAATCATGAGTGGTGTGGAGAAAGTGAATAAGGAAACGTTATTTACTTGTTCACATAATATAAGAACTAGGGGCCACCAACTGAAATTAATGAGCAGCAGGTTTAAAACAAATAAAAGGAAGTTCTTCTTCACACAATGCACAGTCAACCTGTGGAACTCCTTGCCTGAGGAGGTTGTGAAGGCTAGAACTTTAACAGGGTTTAAAAGAGAACTAGATAAATTCATGGAGGTTAAGTCCATTAATGGCTATTAGCCAGGATAGGTAAGGAATGGTGTCCCTAACCTCTGTTTGTCAGAGGGTGGAGATGGATGGCAGGAGAGAGATCACTTGATCATTACCTGTTAGGTTTACTCCCTCTGGGGCACCTGGCATTGGCCACTGTCAACAGACAGAATACTAGGCTGGATGGACCTTTGGTCTGACCCAGCATGGCCATTCTTATGTTCTTGTGTTCTTATAACATAGCAGGAAATGTCCAGGCAGGAAGGTGGAGATTTAGCTAGTTGTCATAACTTGCTTCTCTGTTCCTCAACCCCTGGAACTGACCTTGACTCTGACTTGGATTCTGACTCCCAATTGACCCATGGGTTCCCAACATGGGCCCTGATACCTGGTATTGACCCTCAGCCTGATTCCTGACTCTGACTCCAGTTTGATTCTTGACCCCGATACCGGCTCTGACCCCTGGCTTCAGTTCTGAGATCCCAAGCTCCTGCCATTAGTTCTGCCTATCTTTGCCCGGGATCCTGAGACTATCAAGCTAACCAGTATGTCATCTGCAACCAGCAGGTGAAAGGAACTCTATTTGGGGATATACTTCAGATGAATGCATATCAAAGACTTATTAGACTATAAAGAGAAGGGGAGAGAACCCCTAAGTTATTCCTCACCTGAAGAGTCAAAGAAACCAAGCACTTTCAGCTCTGTGTGTTGGGCCCTGGCTAAAGAATGAGTCAGTCATACTGGAGGAGTGTGGTGAGAAAAACTTCTTTGAACAAGACACTCAAGTTTCTTAAGATGAGCTTTAGTCTTAGAAGAGTCTTTCTACTTTCATTTGCTTGTAACTGTTTCTCTCCTTATTCCTTATACTTGGTATCACTTAAACCTATGTCCTTTTGTTATTTTACTCTGCCCATAAACCATCTCAGTGCTTTGATTGAAGTGAAGAGTTTGTCAAGCCCAGTTAACTTGATAAGCTCTTGTGTACTGTCTCTTTAAAGGAGCAGCAAACTTGACAAGGTTTTGTAGGTGCTCCAGTAAGAGGGGCTGAGCAGTGCATAGAGAAAGGTTTTGTGGGGAGAACTGGGGGCTGGGAGCATTGTTGAGGTCACCCTGCAAAGAGTAACCTGGTGGAGCAAGGCAGGGTGTGAACTTCAGGCTTCTTTGCTAGCTGTTGGTTTTAGGGCTGTGAGCCAAAGCAGCAAAGCATTTAAGGAATCCAGAGATGCAAGGCAGGTGTTGATTGAACCCCTTACTGGCCTGGGTGAACCCTGAAGCATCACATATGGCTAAGTTACCCATTTCTCTGTGGCTCAGCTCCTCACCTGTACACTGGGGATAGTGATATTTATGTGACTCACAGGGTTGTTGTGAGGGAAAACTGATGAATGCCTGGGAGTTACTCAGATATTACAGTGACGGTGGCCGTATGAGTACCTAGATCGTTCAGTTGCTCGATATTGTAAAACTCAGCCAGGATGCTTATTTACTTGTGCATATTTCTGTTGAGGGTGTGTGTACCTTGATGGGTTATCTCACAAGAGAGATTCATATTTGACTTTCAAGGCTTAGAAAGGATCATTATGATCATCTAGTCTGACCTCCTGAATAACACAGATTTCACCCAGTAATTCTGACATCAAGCCCATAATTTCTGGTCCAACTAAGCATATCTTTTAGAAAGAGAACCAGGAAAGCTAATTGCATTTTTTTCCAAAGGAATGGTTTTTTTTTCCATCCGAAAATGGAAACACTTTGAAGGAAGTATTGATTTTGTGAACATTTCTAAGAGGAAATTATTCAAATGTTTCATTTTACATTTTTTACTTTTAAATTGCAATATTGCACCACACAAAATATCATATCCACAGTCACACATAGACATCCAACACAATCCTTTACCACACATTATCCACATCACACCAAACACATACACAACATACAGACACCTCACCATCAGACACATACACCATCACATGCAACACCCCACTATCACAGACCCCATACAAAACACATAACATACCACCACCATACAGATACCATCATACACCACCACTATGTGCCACACCCACAATGCACCATGCAGATAAGAGTGAAAATGGTACAAAGATGCCTTCTTTAAACAAAGATGAGTAAATCTTATCTAAAACAAAGCATTTCAAACTTCTCTTAGAATATCATGTCTCAGTCCTTAACTTCAAGGCACTTAGGCCCAGGTCTGCAGAGGTATTTAAGTTCCATTGAAATCAATGGACGTTAGGGGGCCTAAATGCCTCTGAGGATCTGAGCCTTTAGAATTTGAGCCTGTGACAAAGGAAAGCAAGATTATCCCTCAGGCATAGTGGAGCTGTTTCCTGCCAGAGAAATCTCATTTGTTCAGGAGACAGTTTTCTTTCTGGTTGATTCAAGACTCTGGACCCAACTCCTACAGGATCACAAAATCACCTGAACCCTCTTTCTGTTCCACTTGAAAGTGAGCTTCTGAAACTTGCCTTCACTAATGTAAGCTCACAGCAGGTCATAAAATAAAACCACAAATAACCCTCCATAACCCTCCATAAGAATCCATATGCACATTTTTTCCCAGGGGGAGGGATGGAGAACAAACCACATGTGATGGAAGAAAATTATGCCACTTAATGCATCTCTTTAAGATGCTTTGGGGCCACAGTGATGGGTATAGTATCAGAATTTGTAGGGCAGAGAAGAGATTAGGAGCCTCTTTTCACTAATCGTGTGTGTGTGTTTGTGTGCGCGCGCGTGCATTAAGGTACCTGTAAATAACCTCCCATTTATCCTCCTGGATTTCAGAGGAAAGTCTGGAGTCTGTATTGGGGGTTAGGGCCCTCTCTGGAGTTAGGAATATTTTGTTGCTAAGTTTCTCACTGTTACCACACCCCTGACAGAACATTCACTCTCAGTGCAGTGCCCCGCCCTAGAGCCCGTGATACCTGAGAAGTGACATTTTAACATTATTCCTTTTTGGTGATTCAGTCTCTATCTTTCTCCCTGCTGGTCCCCATGGAGCCACCTAACAGACCTCACAAGAGAAACATCAGCCCTGGAACAGATCTTCAAAAAGGGTTTAATAAGAAAAAGCAAAAATTCACAATGAAGAAATGTTAGGAACAAAAAAGCAGGAAGTTCCAGACTGACTGATCAATGGGAAGTTACAGGGGAAATCACAGCCCCTGTCTTACATTTCTTGCATCTAAACAAACTGCAATAAAAAAAGCTGATTGAAGTAGTTCCCAGGCAGGGATTTTCTCTGATACCCCCCATGGGTGAATGAACATTTCGGACAGGAAGAGTTTAGCCATACAGCATTTACATCCTCACAGGATATTGGATCTGAACTCAGCCATTCTTATATTCATGTCCCAGAGGTGCCATCATCAACGTCATCATAACCCAGGTCATGAGGAGGTGGGGACAGGGCGTCCCTCTCAGCCCCAGAGGCCCCTTCACTTCTTAGCGATTGCAGACTCCTGCCTGAAAATAGCAAGGAGGTCACATTATAGTCAATGTATCCATTCTCCACCCATGTGCATTCACATAATGCACGTACAGTATGGGCTGTGAATCAGTCTTTGCCCCCAGTTCCTCTGAGTGGGCCTTTGACAAGTTTAATCCATTATCTCTCTCTGTTCTTCAAAGAAAACATGTGGGAACAGATTCTCTCTGTGCTGAGACCTCCCTGGTGCAGGAGAAGTGTGGGGATGGCAGTGAGCTGGTGACGACTCCCTGACAGACCACTAGGGGCTGCTGTAACTGCTGACAGCTGATATAGTCCCTAAGGGACCACACGCCAGCAGAGATCTCGTGGCTGGAGTAGGGTGGGGGCCCTACCCCAAGGGACATGCCTGGACCTCATAGATCTCACCTGCCCACACAATGCTTGTTTGCATGTTATTGCCATCAAGACCAAATAAATGCACATTTCATCGCTGGGCCCCAGGTCTGATCCTAGCCTAAAAGGAACATTTATATATAGAAGAGAGTGATTTCAAACCTGAAGCTGGGCCAGTAACCAACCCCACAGCAGGGCCCTGCTCTTCCCATTTCTATCCAGGGCACTGACACCTGGTTTGGGGAAAGGAACTTTGGCCCTGATCCTGCCAATGGTCACACGTAATTCTGCTGATTTGGACAGTCCCACTAAAGTCAGTGAGACTATTCATATGAGTAGAGTGACAGATGGATCTAGTGTTTGTAGGATCAGGGACCTTATCTAGGAAATCTTCTCTCTTTCTTGGTTTAAGTCCATTTACCTCTGCTTAGTAAAGGTCAGGGTGGGGATACACCTAGGAGTTTACCAATAACTGTTTCAGAGTAGCAGCTGTGTTAGTCTGTATTCGCAAAAAGAAAAGGAGTACTTGTGGCACCTTAGAGACTAACAAATTTATTAGAGCATAAGCTTTCGTGAGCTACAGCTCACTTCATTGGATGTATTTACAGCTCACTTCATCCGATGCATCCGATGAAGTGAGCTGTAGCTCACGAAAGCTTATGCTGTAATAAATTTGTTAGTCTCTAAGGTGCCACAAGTACTCCTTTTCTTTTTACCAATAACTGTATTTCAGTGCAGTGACAGTGACCTCTAATGGCCAGTAAAGGCTCTTCCAGGTGAGTTGCCAACAACAGAGATCCCAATAAACAGGCCCAACAATCCCATCTGGAATTTCTATCTCAAACGTGTCTGCTCACAGAGACAGGGAGAGGAGACTCCTCACAACCATCGCTTTGGCCAGGGTCGCTTCCTTGCTGCAAAACCCACGTTTCCAACTGGAGATTGTTCCTGTGGATCAATCACTGGGAAACATAGACCTTTCCAGCATTGCCAACCCCAAGTATTCAGAAATGAGTGGTCAGGCCTCAAATATCTTGAGTTTGGCTTACAAATAATGAGATTTAAACAATTTTTGGTTCATTTCTCAGTTTTGTCTTGTGGTTTCTGAGTCTTTAGGTTAAACTCCAGAAACTGAAACTTTTAGAAAAACAAATATCATGGGACTAATGAAAAAATTGTGACAATTGGCAACATTGCATTTCCCCACTCACCAGTCTGATCATCTCTGTTCCTGTCACTGTCCTCATGGTCCCCAGTGACTTCCTGGGCACTCGGTCCAGAAGCAGGATCGTCTTCAGTGTTATAAACTTCTCTGGCATCATCATAACTGTCCCATGGGGCACCTCCAGGCAGGGCAGGGACCTCTGAAATAAAGATGGTAATTAATCATAATGAAAAGGGGCTTTCCACTGAATAGAGAAATAAACTACATGCCAGGTGTGGAGAACAAGGGATTTATGTATATTATTTCTTATGAATGTAATATACACCTCAGTTTACCTGTTTCATATTATCCTGCCAGACTGCATACAGTTAAAAGAGTGCAAGGGACTATTTCATCAGGCCCTGGTGACTGGAAGACATCTAACTTGTCTAAGTAATATTTTACTTGTTATTTCCCTATTTTAGTCTCTCATCCTACCTCATTTTCACTGGCATTTACTATGTTAGATGTCCATTTGGAACTCAACTTTTTGGTGAAAACTGAAACAAAAAAGTCATTTAGCACTTCAGCCATTTCCACATTTTCTATTATTGTCCCCCCCGCCCCCAAAATAACACAGTAACACAATAGCAATATAGTCACACGCTTTTCAATTACTTTGATAATTTATTTCGAAATACTTGTCAGTATATAATTTAAATGGTGTGATTATATTGTGTTATTTTGACAAATAAAATATGCAAAATTTTGCAGCATTTTAAAATATTGTGTGCATAATTTTTAATCTTTTGGTGCAGAATTCCCTCAGGAGTAAGTCTCTTACCTTATAAGGGGTAGAACGTGACATGGGCTACATGCTTATGCTGGAGAGGCAGAGGGCTAAGATCATGGAGCCCAGATCAGGAACTGTTTAGTGATAGGTGCCAGCTGTTAAATTCAGATTCTTACATGCCAAGTGAATATTTCTCTGCCCTATTCTCTTCAGTTTTTACCCTGGGGGAGGGCACCATGAGCTACGCAGAGAAAGGGTCAGGATTTGATCATACATTTCCATTAAGAGTTTGGACATAAATCTTTGATGTGGAATTTAAATTCCCCACCTATATGTGGATGTTTGTCTTTGTATTGACCCCCCCTCCCTTGTTACCTTCTTCTGTTGCAGGATTGTTTTCCTCCTCACTATCCCCGGTGTAATACTGCAGCTTTGCCACTGAATCATCTGAAAAGGAGACTGGAGAGATGGTAAACGGGATGTTATCACAGTGACAGCAGAGAAACTGGCTGATGGGCAATGCTTCCAGGTCCTGGAGCAGGATTTATGGTCTCAGTATTTTGCTCCTTCTAGAGAAGATGCTGAATTCACAGCAACTGGCGCTGACCTCCCAAGAGAAATATCCATTTTTTTGTGGTAAATGTGGCTTTGGGGCAGATAAAATCACATTGGGAAGATACTGGGAACAGCCATATTGACCTCATGAGGCGAGGGAGGGACTGAGTGAGCACTTTAACATGGGATCCTCGACTGCTGTGGGTTTCATTTGAATCGTTCTCATTAACTGGGGAGCCTGTATTCATTCACACTCAGGCTGTAAGAATCTGTTTAGAGAGGAATGCTTTTTACTCCTTCTGAATGTTGCTACTTCATGGCCTGGTCCAGCAGAAAATCATGGCTGAGGCTGCTGGTCTTCGGAAGGTCCAGACCTCCTTAGCCAACAAACTCCCACTTTGTTAAGCAAGATATTTCCCCTCCCCTGCCTTGCTACCAGAGTAGGCCACGTCCCTCCAAGAGTAAAAGCCTGCGGTCTACTCCCGCCCTTAGTAAATAGAAGAATATGGATCTCAGAAGTAGCCTCAAGGAGGCACACTGACCATGCTCAGAGAGCCTGACAATGTGCTAAATTGAGAGCAGCATCTTCCCAATTCATAGATACTAAGGTCAGAAGGGACTATTACGATCATCTAGTCTGACCTCCTGCACAACGCAGGCCACATCATCTCACCCACCCACTCCTGCGAAAAACCTCTCACCTATGTCTGAGCTATTGAAGTCCTCAAATCGTGGTTTAAAGACTTCAAGGAGCAGAGAATCCTCCAGCAAGTGACCTGTGCCCCATGCTACAGAGGAAGGCGAAAAACCTCCAAGGCCTCTTCCAATCTGCCCTGGAGGAAAATTCCTTCCCGACCCCAAATATGGTGATCAGCTAAATCCTGAGCATATGGGCAAGATTCACCAGCCAGATATTACAGAAAATTCTTTCCTGGGTAACTCAGATCCCACCCCATCTAACATCCCATCATAGGCCATTAGGCCTATTCACCATGAATATTTAAAGATCAATTAATTACCAAAATCATGTTATCCCATCATACAATCTCCTCCATAAACTTATTGAGTTTAATCTTAAAGCCAGATAGATCTTTTGCCCCCACTGCTTCCCTTGGAAGGCTATTCCAAAACTTCACTCCTCTGATGGTTAGAAACCTTCATCTAATTTCAAGTCTAAACTTCCCAATGACCAGTTTATATCCATTTGTTCTTGTGTCCACATTGGTACTGAGCTTAAATAATTCCTCTCCTTCTCTGGTATTTATCCCTCTGATATATTTATAGAGAGCAATCATATCTCCCCTCAACCTTCTTTTGGTTAGGCTAAACAAGCCAAGCTCCTTAATGGGGAAGGATCATCCTAGTAGCCCTTCTCTGTACCTGTTCCAGTTTGAATTCACCCTTCTTAAACATGGGAGACCAGAACTGCACACAGCATTCCAGGTGAGGTCTCACCAGTGCCTTGTATAACGGCACTAAAACCTCCTTATCTCTACTGGAAATACCTCTCCTGATGCATCCCAAGACCACATTAGCTTTTTTCACGGCCATATCGTATTGGCGGCTCATAGTCATCCAATGATCAACCAATACTCCGAGGTCCTTCTCCTCCTCCTCCTAATTACTTCTAATTGATGCATCCCCAGCTAATAACTAAAATTCTTGTTATTAATCCCTAAATGCATGACCTTACAATTCTCATTATTAAATTTCATCCTATTACTATTACTCCAGTTTACAAGGTCATCCAGATCCTCCTGTATGATATCCCGGAACTTCTCTAAATTGGCAATACCTCCCAGCTTTGTGTCATCTGCAAACTTTATTAGCACACTCCCACTTTTTGTGCCGAGGTTAGTAATAAAAAGATTAAATAAGATTGGTCCCAAAACTGATTCTTGAGGAACTCCACTAATAACCTCCTTCCAATCTGACAGTTCACCTTTCAGTAGGATTGATTGATATTGAGTCAAAATGGTGTAAACAGACAGGTTTCTGACCCATAACTAGTTACCCTTCAAGGCTGCAGGATGTACAGATGGGACCGACTGTCCTCAGAATGGGGCTAGAAGAGTCTGCTTGGGAGGAAACTCATTCGAGTCCAGTAACTGGCAGATCTCTCCACAGACTCAGTGCCCACAGCCATCCAGGGCTCACAGGGCTGAAGGCTGCAGATATTTATCTCTAAGTCAGAGTATTAGATGGAAAGTGCATTGGAGATTTGCTCCCTGTTAGGAATGACACACAGACCTGAGCGACCGAACATCTGCTTCTTTCTCATCAGGTTATAATCAATCTCCTCGTACATGGCCTCAGAGAAAGGGTCCAGGGATCTTCTGGAGCCTGAAAACAAAGGGCAGGGTCTGCCAGAGTCAGAAACTAGGAATGGGAAACCCTATGAGATCATCCAGCCCCTCCTCCTGGGCACAGCACAGGACTGCTCCCTACAGCACATTCCCACTGCTCTGTCTAATCTAGATTTGAACTTCCCACATGACAGGGACTATGCCCCTTTGAAGTATTCCATTGGGTATTTCACTGTCATTAATTTTATCTTGATATTCAGCCTTTATGGTCCCTTGATAAATTTGTCCTGCAACTCCTAATACCCAAAATCATACCTCTTCCATCTTGGTGTTTATACCTATAAGCAAAACAGTACTTACATATTTATGTCCTGCCTAGAGACTATCTGGGGAATAATTAGCTACTATTTGTGCAGTGCTTTAACAATGGAAAGTGCTATCTACATAAGGGTTCATCCACACTGCAATCTGGAAGTGTGATTGCAGCACTGCATGAATAAACACACCTCAGCAAGCAGCTTTCACTGCTACTGTTATGCCACCTAGGTTTCACCTACTAGCATGACTGGCTACAGAGCTTCCCTTCCAGAGAGATACTCGCTGCTTGTGTACATCATAAGATCTTTTAATACCCTGCCAGATATAGCTGATGTTAGCTGAAACAACTTATGTTACACACGTGCCACCTAGCGTCTGAACAGTATAATACAGTTAAGCATTCCTTTAAGTATTCCACTTTAAGCCCTGGTCTACACTAGGAGGCAGGATCAATCTAAGTTACACACCTTCAGCTACGTGAATAACATAGCTGAAGATGACATACTTTGATCGACTTACCGTGGTGTCTTCACCACGGTGAGTCGACTGCTGCTGCTCCCCTGTCGACTCTGCCTGCGCCTCTCGCAGCAGTGGAGTACAGGAGTTGATGGGAGAGCGCTCGGGAGTCGATTTATCGCATCTAGTCTAGATGCGATAAAGTGATCCCTGCTGGATCAATCGCTGCCTGCCAATCCAATGGGTAGTCTAGACATACCCTAAGTTCTACATTCCTACCGTTCAAAATTTAAACTGTCATGCTATCATTGTAGGTCAGTATGAATCAGTCTATTAAGTGTCTCTCAATTGTACTTGTTTTCTAATTACCCGACCCAAGCACATAACAACATGGTCATCCGGCTGTACATTAGTTGCAATAACGGGCTACAGCTGGTTTGGAATCCTTGAATCTTCTTCTTGTTATGCATCTACCATCTGTAGAGTTTGGTTTGTTGATTGTTGTTTCTGAGGAATAAACTGAAGGTATTGATGGTTTCTGTTGAACTCTCCACTGTTGGTCACAATCACATGTGATCTGGGTACAATTATTTTTCTTTGAGACAGCTGGAGTTGTCCATTCTTTTCCTCCACCCAATTTCGCATGAACAGTCACCAGATTCTAGACTCTAGACTGTCATCTGTTTTAAGAGTGTTCCTAAGCTCTTTTTGCCTTTTTATGCGATTCGGCTACTCTCTTCATGGCTGAACACTTTGGAGATAGATTATTTTCTGAAGCTGGAACTGTAGCTCTGAGTTTTCTTCCCATTAGGAGTTATACTGGAACACATCCAACAGCTGCTATCCCCATATTGACTGGGTAAATGTCACCATAGGATGCGATGTAGAGACAAAGCTTCTTGACACTTCAAATGACTGCTTCTTGGAGCAGCTAGTCCTGGAATCCACAAGGGGAAGGGCACTTTTTTATTTAGTCTTAAGTGGAGCACTGGTCCAAGAGGTGAATATAGCTGGACCGCTTGGTAATAGTGACCATAATATAATTAAATTAAATATTCCTGTGGTGGAGAAAACATCACAGCAGCCCAACATGGTAGCATTTAATTTCAGAAAGGGGGATGATACAAAAATGAGGAAGTTAGTTAAGCAGAAATTAAAAAGTACGGCACCAAAAGTGAAATCCCTGCAAGCTGCACGGAAACTTTTTAAAGACACCATAATAGAGGCTCAATTTAAATGCATACCCCAAATTAAGAAACATAGTAAGAGAACCAAAAAAATGGCACCATGGCTAAACAACAAAGTAAAAGAAGCAATGAGAGGCAAAAAGGCATCCTTGAGAAAGTAGAAGTTAAATTCTAGTGAGAAAAATAGAAAGGAGCATAAACTCTGCAAGTGAAATGTAAAAATATAATTAGGCAGGCCAAAAAAGAATGTGAAGAACAGCTAGCCAAAGATTCAAAAAGTAACAGCAACATTTTTTTAAAGTATATCAGAAGTAGGAAGCCTGCTAAACAACCAGTGAGGCCACTGAATGATTGAGATGCTAAAGGAGCACTCAAGGATGATAAGGCCATTGCAGAGAAACTAAATGAATTCTTTGTATCGGTCTTCATGGCTGAGGATGTGAGGGAGATTCCCAAACCTGAGCCAGTCTTTTTAGGTGACAAATCTGAGGAACTGTGCCAGATTGAGGTGTCATTAGAGGAGGTTTTGGAACAAATTGATAAACTAAACAGTAATAAATCACCAGGACCAGGTAGTATTCACCCAAGAGTTCTGAAGGAAGTCAAATGTGAAATTGTGAACTGTTAACAGTGGTATGTAACCTATCATTTAAATCAGCTTCTGCACCAGATGATTGAAGGATAGCTAATGTGAGACCAATTTTTTTGAAAGGCCCTAGAGGTGATCCTGGCAATTCCAGGCCGGTAAGCATAACTTCAGTACTGGGCAAACTGGTTGAAATGTTAGTAAAGAACAGAATTATCAGACACATAGATGATTGTTGGGGAAAAGTCAAAATGGTTTTTCTAAAGGACAATCATGCCTCACCAATCTACTAGAATTCTTTGAGAGCGTCAACAAGCACGTGGACAAGGGTGATCCAGTGGATATAGTGTACTTAGATTTTCAGAAAGCCTTTGACAAGGTCCCTCACCAAAGGCTTATAAGCAAAGTAAGCTGTAATGACATAAGAAGGAAGGATTTCTCATGGATCGGTAACTGGTTAAAAGATACGAATCAAAAGGTTGGAATAAATGGTCAGTTTTCAGAATGGAGAGAGGTAAATAGTGGTTTCCTCCATGGGCCTGCACTGGGCCAAGTCCTATGCAACATATTCATAAATTATTTGGAAAAAGGAGTAAACGGTGAGGTGGCAAAATTTGAGGAGGATACAAAACTACTCAAGATAATTAAGTCCAAAGCAGACTGCAAAGAGTTACAAAGGGATCTCACAAAACTGTGTGACTGGGAAACAAAATGGCAGATGAAATTCATTGTTGATAAATGCAAAGTAAGGCACATTGGAAAACATACTCCCCACTATACATATACAATGATGGGGTCTAAATTAGCTGTTAGCACACAAGAAAAATCTTGGATTCATTGTGGATAGTTCTCTGAAAACATCCACCCAATGTGCAGTGGCAGTCAAAAAAGCAAACAGAATTTTGTTAATCATTTGGAAAGGGATAGATAATAAGACAGAAAATATCATATTGCCTCTATATAAATCCATGGTATCCCCACATCTTGACTACTGTGTGCAGATGCGGTCAACCCATCTCAAAAAAGCTATATTGGAATTGTAAAAGGTACAAAAAAGGGCAACAAAAATTATTAGGGCTATGGAACAGCTCCCATATGAAGAGAGATTAATAAGACTGGGACTTTTCAGTTTGGAAAAGAAATAACTAAGGGGGAGATATGATTGAAGTCTATAAAGTCATGACTGGTGTGGAGAAAGTAAATCAGGAAGTGTTACTTAGTCCTTCTCACAACTCAAGAACTTGGGGTCATCAAATGAAATTTATAGGCAGCAGGTTTAAAACAAACAAAGGGAAGTATTTCTTCTCACAACTCACAGTCAACCCATGGAACTCTTTGCCAGAGGATGTTGTGAAGACCAAGTCTATAACAGGGTTCAAAAAAGAACTAGATAAATTCCATGGGCGGGGATGGTGTCCCTAGCCTCTGTTTGCCAGAGGCTGGGAGTGTGCATCAGGGGATCGATTACATGGTGGTTGCCTGTTCTGTTCATTCCCTCTGGGGCCCCTGGCATTGGCCACTGTTGGAAGACAGGATACTGGACTGGATGGACCTTTGGTCAATCCATTATAGCCATTCTTATGTTCTTATGGCACAAAATTGTCACCAGTTTCTAGACACAGTAGTTTTCTTACTGAGTGACAATTATTGTAAAAGGTTTCAGAGTAGCAGCCGTGTTAGTCTGTATTCTCAAAAAGAAAAGGAGTACTTGTGGCACCTTAGAGACTAACAAATTTATTAGAGCATAAGCTTTCGTGAGCTACAGCTCACTTCATCGGATGCATTTGGTGGAATTATTGTAAAAGTGTTCTTAAGCTCTTTTTTGACTTTTTTAATCCAATTGGCTACTCTATTCATATCTGGCCACTTTGGAGATAGATTCCTTTCTAAAGCTGAAACAGTAGTTCTGAGTTGTCTTCCAATCAGGAGTTGTGCTGGACCACATCCAGTAGCTGCTATTTATGCTGATCTGTAACTCAGAAGAGCAAGGAATGGCTCTTCCTATTGCAGGATTTTTTGGCTGTCTGTACAGCTCTCTCAGACTCTCTATTTGCTTGTTGGTAATGTGGACTGCTAGTAATATGATCATACTCATATTTTGTTTAGAATGACATTTTCCTGCAGTGAATTGTGATCCATTGTTTATCACTAGTTGTTCTGGAATATCGAAATAAACAAAAGTGAACTGTAGTTTTTTGATAACATTGTGAAATGTTTTGTCTTTCAAGTACATTATTTCTATATATTGGGAAAAATAGTCCACTACAATCAGGGAATGATGTCCTCTGAATTCGCATAAACCTGCAGCTAGCTTCTTCCAAGTTCTGTCTGGTATTTGTACACTGTACAGTTCAGCATTGTCTCTTGAGTTTATTTCTACTGGGTTGCCTTTCAAAAATCCAAAATCCTCTGTGAAGCTCTTCCACCTTTCTCACTAGGCCCATCATGGCTGCCACACTGAGGCGGAGATGGTTGTTGACCTTTGATCCTTTGATCACATGCAATCTGAATGCAAAGCTTTTGTATTGGTAAGTTGTTTCTGTGATAAACTGTCCCATGCAATCCGAATGCCTCCAAGGCTAGTCAGAGCTGTGTCAGGTTACTTCAGCTCTGGGATGGGCTGAAAGTTATTTAAGTCCCTTCTGAGATGACTGTGACATTTGCTCTTGAGTCAATTTTAAAGTCAACAGCCTTTCTCTGAATATTCAGTTTCACTCTCCAGACAGGCTCCATATCTTCACACATGATTATGGCCCTACCAAATTCAGGGTCTATTTTGATCAATTTCATGGCCATAGGGTTTTCAAATTGGTCCTTTTCTCATTTTCAGCTGTTTACATCTGAAATTTTATGGTGTTGTAATCATGGGGGACTGAACCCAAAGGTATCTTGAAGTGGGTCTGATCTCCCTTGCTCCCCCCCACCCCCAGAGCTGCCATGCACGCGAAGGACAAGTCCTGTCTCTCCCCAATTCAGCAGGGACTCACAGCTAGGAGCTCATTGGCAGGAGCACTTCCAGGAACAGGGATATTGGACCCACCTCTACAAGTCTTCTCCAGCTGCAGGAACCTCAGTTTCTGGGCAGGGAGCTTCCTGCAGCAGGGGGAGGAACTCAGATGTGGGTCTTTCCCCCCTCCCCCTCCACTCTCCCCTGCCATGCAAGGGAAGGGAAGGACAAGTCCTG
Source organism: Dermochelys coriacea (assembly GCF_009764565.3). NCBI lineage: Eukaryota > Metazoa > Chordata > Testudines > Dermochelyidae > Dermochelys > Dermochelys coriacea. Next base: position 215,672,705 of record NC_050068.2, read on the forward strand.
TCCCTCCCCAGCCTAGCATGGATTTGCAGCTAGGAGTCCCTTGCCTGGGGCACTCCCAGGAGCAGGGGGATATTGGACCCACCTCCACAAGTCTCCTCCAGCTGCAGGAACCTCCAGAACTGGAGCTTCCTACAGTAGGAGGAGACACTCCGAGGTGGGTCTGATCTCCCCCTGAGAGAGAGAGAGCGGACGTGCAGGGGAAGGACAAGTCGTCTCCCTCCCAGCCCAGCCAGAATTTGCAGATAGGCACCCCCTGACTGGGTGCTCTCAGCTGCAAGTGGGAGATCAGATTTCATGGGGAAGGAAATTGGTAGGACCCTACACATTATAAATCTCAGAAACAATGTCTCTTGATTGTCTGTAATACGAATCAACTCCATGACTACTTTGATGCAGCAAACAACAGCAAAATGTCCATGTTTTGTGCATTTATTATACCCTGAGCCTTTGGGTGGACATTCCTCGTCTCTTGGGATATGAATTTGTCCTTATCTTATGCATTTAGGCTGTAAGGCTTTTGTAATTGCTTGGATTTCAACTTTCTTAGCCTGGGAATTCTGTCTCCTTACCTAAGCAGTCTTATGGTAATTACTTGCATTTATTAACAGCTTCTAAGCTAGTTTCTTGTTTTTCAAGTTTGGCAAGTTGCTCTGGGTTTTGCTGTCTAAACAGCTCAGACTGCTTTTCTTTTTGAATAGCAATGTGTAGGGTGAAGTCTGTTTTTAATTGTAGCTGCTGTGAAATATTTTTATCTGTTAACCTAATAACCACTACTAGCCTGTCTCTGATATTTTCATATTTTGCTGTGCAAAATCACAGTTTTCAGCCAACGCATGCAGAGCTCTAATAAGCCATTCAACATTTTCCCTAGTCCTTGAATTCTCTGGTGAAAACATGCACTTTCATAAACCATATTTCTCTGAGGTATAAAGTATGCATTAAACTTATCCAGAACCCTTTCATGGTTGTCTTCATGGCTGTCTTGATTAAAATCATAGGATTTAAAGTTATGCTCTGCCTGCTTCCTCGTAGCATAAATTAAAGAGCATACTTGTATACCTTCAGTTTCCTTACAGAATTTTGTAGCAATTTGAAATCGTGCAAAATGCTGCTTCTCATCTGTCCACTGTGAAGATTTATCTAAGCTGAAGTTGTCTGGGGCAATGAAGAGAGGGATATTGATGAGATCCTGCAATCTCTGTTCTTTTTTTTTTTCTGTCTGCAACTTTTGTTGCTGTTCCTTCTGCATGTAACTTCTGTTGCTGTTTTCCTTCTGTTCTTGTTCTACTCTGGCACTGCTGAACTTTGGACTCCATGTCATGTACACCCTTTACAAGTAGGTGGCAGGGCTGCTATTAGCTGGTCAGACTTCTGTACCACTGATGGACCGGCTATAGAGTTTCCTTCCTAGATAAATTCACGCCAGATGTGTTCTCTATAAGATCCCTTTAATGCTCTTCATGGCATGACTGAGATTAGTTTAAATAAATTGCGACATACAGCACCACCTTGTAGCTGAACAGTATAATACAGTTTAGTCTTCCATTACACTGCCAATGCCCCTCTCCTCAGCTACTGCTCCTCCTGCTATTTCAGAGGCATTTCACATAGTGATACCAAGCAGGACCCACCCCTGCGTTGTGCCCTGGCACTTTGCACCTGCGCCCCCAGAATGATTAAGACCAGACAGAGCAAGGCCCCCAGGATAATGCAGATGACCACGGGTACTGTGACTCTCCCACTGTCAGTTGGAGGGCGGCGCGGGGGAGCTGGATGGAAATGAACATGCAACAGAGACAGATTATCATGTGAGAGTCGGGGGGCCCCAGGGAGCTCCCCAGTCACTCACTGCACGGCCCATGAGACCAAGGTAACGGGCTGGGATACAGTCTGTGTGCCATGGGGGCAGCTCACAGACTGCTGTTTAAATCATGGGCTCTGCCCTGTCACATGGAGTCCTGCCCAGCACGCGGGTATCATTCACCCTTAGATTTCACAGGCCATGGAAAGGAGCTCCTTTCCTCAGGCTGCAGCTTGCAGTTCCTCCTCTGTGACCCAGCACCAGGTAAATTTAACCCTTGATGGAAGGAGATAGATGTTTTACCTGTTCTAGTCAGTGAATCTGTTGTCTCTGTCAGACCTGCAAAGGGAAAGGGAGGAGAGTTGGAGTCTGGAGTGAGGGGGAGGTGACATGTTTGTTACCAGGAGAATGGGCCCTCTGAGAGTCCCTGGGGGTCTCCAGCTGTGACCTGTTCTGATTCCCAGAAACTCCTGCACAGGAGCATAGGGCCTGTATGATAGAGATTTTGGGCCCAACTTAAGTCCTCTGTGCTGAGAACACTAGTAACAAACCAGCACACTGGGACCTATGATGGATACAAGGGCTATGTGGGATGATGCCTTAGCTAATCTTACCCAACAAAGATTCTACCCCACAGCATCCATGATGCTCCTGCACACAGGGGATGAGAGGGCCTGGCCTGTGACGAAGGTGGGGAGGCAGTTGGATCCATCCCTTCTGTGAAAATTACAGCATGAAGCAGAACCATCTCCTGTCTCTCACCTGAACAATTAACAGTAGCATCTTCCTTATGATCACAGTTACTCTCACCCCATGGCTTGGCAGGACAGTCCCAGAGAGATGACTCTGTCCCTCTGCAATTCAACGTCTCCACCCAGATGGGACCAGTCCCCTCACCGAATGCAGCCTCGCCTGCGGCAGATAGAGCCGATCCACAGCTCAGTTGTTTACACACAACGTTAGCATCTGCCATGTCCCAGGAGTCATCACAAACTGTTCCCCAGGAGCCACGGAACCAAACCTCCACTCTCCCCGAGCATCTGTCCTCTCCTCCCACGACACGTAACTTCTCCTGGTCTGGAAATGCAGAAACCTCACGTTATTGGGACAGCTGGGAAAGTCTTTAGGGACCAAGAGTGAGACAGTGAGAAGCAGAGATACCTGTACAACTTGTAGAGTTCGGGCATTCGCCAAACGGGGTCTGAGGTAGGTTTTTTTTTATTCCTATGGATAGAAAATTATGACATGAACAGACTGAGAAGTGTGTGGGATGTAGGAGAGAGTAGGGTTATTGTTATATTAAACCTCTAAATTACAGCAGTTTCATAAGCTTAAATCTAAATCCCTAGGAGGAGGTAGCGGGAAAGCTGGTCGACACAGAGAACGAAGAGATAGCAAGAAGATTAGGCAAGTGCTTAGGGAAATGCAGCAAAGTATGGGAAGGAACAGACCTTGACTGCTGACGAGAGGGTCCCTCAGCCAGAACCCAGAGTAGAGCTGGGGCCCAGATTCCCCAACCAGCCACTAGGGAAGTGGCACTATAGGAAGACTGGCTGAGCCTGTCTGGGAGAAGAGACTCCCCCCGCCCAGAAGTGCAAACCACAATAGTGACCTAGCTGGAGGGCTGAGTCACAAAGAGACCACAGCGGCTCCTGGATCAAGAGAGCAGCTGCAGACAGAGAGACAGAGAGGCAGGGATGGTTTGCAACCATGGGGAGAGGCATTGACCTGGCAAGCTAGTCCCCAGGACAACCAGGAGGAAGTGCCATATTGCGGTGACTAGAGCACCCCCATCATACCTACACACAGACACAATTTTGGGGAATTTTGATCCTGACCAAGATTTCACAGGCAGGGTTTCAGAAATCAGCACCTGAAGCAGAGCAGTCTCCAGGCAGCCTAACAAGTGCAGCTGGCCTGTAGTAGGTTGCCTGATTGGTGGGAAGGGTCTGCAGTGCAGCTGTTGAATCCAGCAGCCACAGTAGCCATTCAGTGACTGCTCAAAGCATTTCCCACAGCTGCAATACCTTGTGCTCCTGCCTTGTTCCCAGCCTTGCTCTTGCTTTCACCCCAGACTTATCCTGGCCTTGCCTTGCTCCAGGTAACCCAGTCCTGACTCTCGCCTCCGATTCCTGACTTATGACTTTGGCTCTGACCCCTGGCTCCGAGTTCCGACTACCAGCTCCTGCTCTACCCACTGTACCTGACTCCTGCTCCAACCACTCACCACAACCATCTATGTTCTGGTCACTGACACTGGGCCCATCTCTGATTGTTTAGCCCCAAAGGATAACGACAGAGATTCCCAAATGATGCTAGCTAATAGGAGACATTTGTGAGCTCTCACTAGGTGATTGCACTGTGTACCACACAGCTTGTATAAATAACTAATTCCCCAGTTTGTTTTCCATGGGCCTCATTCTCATTCCTAGAATGGACAATGAAAATATGTCTGTGTCACTGCTGAGAATGTAAAACTGTCTATTCTGAAAAGTAAATACATGCAAAATTTCTATCACACATTTTCAATGAATTAAACACGTAGAGGGTGCATGTGTGCATGCACACAGACAGTTTCAAAATTACCACTGCAAGAAATATGGGTCTCTTCTGCTCGGTTATCACAGGATTGCTGTTTCCATTGGCCTGACAGGCACTGCCAAAGGGACCTGTGCTGCTCACGGCATGAAACATGGTCCAGCCACGTGGGACCAGAACCTGCTCCATATGCAAAGTCTCTTTCAAGCTGTCCTCCATCTCCACAATGCAGTTGTTTGCATACAATTTTTGGGGTGACTCCAGACATCTGATTGGAGCAAACACTGCCCCACGTCCCATTGTAGAAAACCTCCAGCCGCCCAGCACAATCACTGTCGCTCACCAGCCTCAGATCTGTGAATTCTAGAAGGAAATGCACAAAAAGGGAATTTAAATCATCTGTTTCTGAAAAGAACTGGGGTGTAAAGAGTGAATTCCTAACAGTCCTGTTCATTATTTTGCAGATGCAAGTGCCAGAGACAATCACTCCAAGAATCAGAAACTCTTCTGGACATCACAAGCCCATTAGAAATAGAATGATCATCTCTTGAAAGTCACCATTTCCCAGCAGTTACACACACAGATACCTGCAATACAGCAGTGACTGCCCTCCCACCACTAGAGAAATGCTTCGATATTTCCAATACCCCTGGGTGGGAACCGATGGGAAATGGTGACTTTTTAATCATGATCCCTGTAGGTTGGGAGGAGAGACAGCAAGGGAGAGTCTCAATCATTCTCAGCTCTCTCCTCAGATATCTTCCTCCTCCATTAAATCCCCTGGTAACCAGGTTCACAAGAGCATTTCCAGAACAGACCTGAGCAGAGAACTCCCGCGTCCTCTTTGTGTCTGCAGTTGTGCTGGCCCCAGCCCCTGGAAGGACACACCCAGAGATCGGATTCATTCCCGGAGCAGTTCACATCATCCAGCCAGATCTGCCCGGATCCTTCCCCATAATGAGCAGAGACAGTTGCATTGATGGCATGTCCACATCCCAGTTGTTTGCAAACGACATTGGAGTCTGACAGATCCCAGGCATCATCACAGACTGTCCCCCAGCTGCCATTGTAATAAATCTCCACTCTCCCAGCACAGCGACCTGCCCCATTCACCAGTCTGATCCGCCTGCTTCCTGCAAGGATGAATCCCAGTTGTTAACATGCAATATAATAATAGCTGAACAGCTTCCAGGCAAATTAATGATGATAGTGCAATGGTTGAGATACTGAAATACTTTTAAAAATCTGTCTTTGAAAGAAACACAGAAAAGAAAAGAAGCCTGTAATGTAAGGAAATGAGGAAGATTTTTACAGAGCAGTTTTGATAAACACCAAGTGAGTGTAAGGGCCTAATTCTGAAGTCCTTACTCAACTGAGTAACCCTTATAGGTAGGGACTTCCCAAATTCAGGGTCCATTTTGGTCAATTACATGGTCATAGGATTTTAATAATCATAAATTTCATTATTTCAGCTATTTAAATCTGAAATTTCACAGTGCTGTAATTACAGGGGCCCTGACCCAAAAAGGAGTTGGGGTGGGGGGGGTGCAAGTAGTGTTACCCTTACTTTTGCACTGCTGCTGGTGGCAGTGCTGCCTTCAGAGCTGGGCAGCTGAAGAGCGGTGGCTGCTGGCCGGGAGCCCAACTTTGAAGACAGAGCCGCTGCCAGCAGCAGCATAGAAGTAAGGATAGCCTGGTGTGGTATTGCCACCCTTACTTCTGCGCTGTTGCCTGCAGAGCTGAGCCCTCAGTTAGCAGCCGCCACTCTCCAGCCACCCAGCTTTGAAGGCAGCAGCACAGAAGTAATGGTGGCATAGTATGGTATTGCTAGCCTTACTTCTGCACTGTTGCTGGTGGGGTGCTGCCTTCAGAGCTGGGCACACGGCCAACAGCTGCCTCTCTGGGGCTGCCCAGTTCTGATGGCAGCACAGAAATAAGGGAAGCGATACCATCCTCCCCCCCGTAAAATAAACTTGTGACCTCCCTGCAACTCCCTTTTGGTTCAGGACCCCCAATTTGAAAAACGCTGGTCTCCCCCATGAAAGCTGTATAGTATTGGGTAAACACACACAAAAGACCAGATTTTACAGGAGGAGACCAGATTTCACAGTCCGTGACATGTTTTTCATAGCTGTGAATTTGGTAGGGCCCATCTTGTGGGACTCATCACATGGGTAAGAGGTACTAGTGAAACTAAGGGTATGCAGAATCACCCCTTATTGGAAAGTTTAAATATTTTCAAACTGCTCTTAAAGGATAAGCATCAAATTGTTCAAGGAATTATTAGACAATAAATTTAACAAAAAACAAGTAGTCTTTTAAATTGTTATAGAATTGGAGAGACACCAGAGGATTTTAAAAAAGCAGACATCGTAACAATTTATTTTAGAAATACAGGGAAAGAAAGGCAATTGGATGCACAAGTCTACAATAAAGTCCCCGACACTTAGGGCCCAATTCTACCCTGCTGAGATCAACTGTGAAGCCCCCACTGACACAATTGGAGCAGGAATGGACCCTTAATGTGCCGTAGTTACCCTGCAGTTGGAATGGGCATGAAAAATGATTTCAGTGCAGTAACATAGAGTGCATGATATAGGGATATGTTACTTGAAGGATACCAGGGATACCAGTGTTATGGTCCTATGTTTACTTTTATTGTGGAGTCTTAAAATAAATAATATACCATCAAAAAGAATAATAGAATTATCTTGTACAATCGTCATCTACAACCAAGAACAATGTAAAAATCCCATCACAGATTCCTTTTTTCCCCTTTTAAATGAAGGAAAATTGCACAGTTATAAGATTAGGACTTAACAACGTCACATTCTAACAGCAACTATGGGTTTGTCCACACTATGAAATTAGGTCGAATTTATAGAAGTCGGTTTTGTAGAAAGCATTTTTATACAGTTGATTGTGTGTGTCCCCACACAAATGCTCTAAGTGCATGTAGTCGGCGGAGTGTGTCCACAGTACCGAGGCAACCGGACTTCCGGAGCTTTGCACTGTGGGTAACTATCCCAGAATTCCAGCAGTCTCTGCTGCCCATTTGAATTTTGGGTAGAAATCCCAGTGCCTGATGGGGCTAAAACATTGTCGCGGGTGGTTCTGGGTACATATCGTCAGGCCCCCCTTCCCTCCCTCCTTCCATGAAAGCTAAGGCAGACAATTGCTTTGCACTTTTTTTCTTGAGTTACCTGTGCAAACACCACACCACGGCAAGCATGGAGTCCACTCAGCTCGCTGTCACTGTATGTCTCCTGGGTACTGGCAGATGCAGTGCTGCATTGCTACACAGCAGCAGTTTATTGCCTTTTGGCAGCAGACAGTGCAGTATGACTGGTAGCCGTCATCAACGTAGTCCTGGGTGCTCTTTTAACCGACCTTGATGAGGTCAGGGGCGCCTGGGCAAACATGAGAGTGACTCAGCAAAGTCATTTCCTTTAAAGTTTCGTCTCATGGCGATTGAATTCTACCGGCAGTGCACTGTCTTTTAATCAGCAGCCAGCAGAAGACGATGGCCAGCAGTCATACTGCACCGTCTTCTGCCGAGCACCCAGGAGATGATGATGGCTAGCAGTCGAATTGAACAGTCTGCTGCCAGCAAGATGTATAAAGATAGATGAAGTGGCTCAAAACAAGAAATAGACCAGATTTGTTTTGTATTCATTTTCTCCTCCCTCCCTCCGTGAAATCAACGGCCTGCTAAACCCAGTTTTGAGTTCTATCCTTGAGGTTTCGAGTTCTCTCCTTGAGGGGGCCATTCTGTTTCTGACAAAGCCACCCCCTTTGTTGATTTTAATTCCCTGTAAGCCAATCCTGTAAGCCATGTCGTCAGTCGCCCCTCCCTCCGTCAGAGCAATGGCAGACAATCGTTCCGCACCTTTTTTTAGTGCAGATGCCATACCACGGCAAGCATGGAGCCCGCTCAGATAACTTTGGCAATTAGGAGCACATTAAACACCACCTGCATTATCCAGCAGTATACGCAGCACTAGAACCTGGCAAAACGAAACCGGGCGAGTAGGCGATGTTAGCGCGGTGATGAGAGTGATGAGGACATGGACACAGATTTCTCTCAAAGCACGGGCCCTGGCAATGTGGGCATCATGGTACTAATGGGATAGGTTCATGCGGCAGAATGCCGATTCTGGGCTCAGGAAACAAGCACAGACTGGTGGGACTGCATAGTGTTGCAGATCTGGGACGATTCCCAGTGGCCGCAAAACTTTCGCAAGCGTAAGGGCACTATCATGGAACTTTGTGACTTGCTTTCCCCTGCCCTGAGGCGCAAAAATACCAAGATGAGAGCAGCCCTCACAGTTGAGAAGCGAGTGGCGATAGCTCTCTGGAAGCTTTCAACGCCAGACAGCTACCAGTCAGTCAGGAATCAATTTGGAGTGGGCAAATCTACTGTGGGGGCTGCTGTGATGCAAGTAGCCAGCGCAATCACTGAGCTGCTGATATCAAGGGTAGTGACCCTGGGAAATGTGCAGGTCATAAGTAGATGGCTTTGCGCAACGGGATTCCCTAACTGTGGTGGGGCCATAGATGGAACCCATATCCCTATCTTGGCAGCGGAGTACCAAGCCGGCGAGTACATAAACTGCAAGGGGTACTTTTCAATAGTGCTGCAAGCACTGGTGGATCACAAGGGATGTTTCACCAACATCAATGTGGGATGGCTGGGAAAGGTACATGATGATCACATCTTCAGGAACTCTGGTCTGTTTCAAAAGCTGCAGGAAGGGACTTTCTTCCCAGACCAGAAAATAACTGTTGGGGATGTTGAAATGCCTATAGTTATCCTTGGGGACCCAGCCTACCCCTTAATGCCATGGCTCATGAAGCCATACACAGGCAGCCTTGAAAATACTCACGAGCTGTTCAACTACAGGCTGAGCAAGTGCAGAATGGTGGTAGAATGTGCATTTGGACATTTAAAAGCGCACTGGCACAGTTTACTAACTCGGTTAGACCTCAGCAAAACCAATATTCCCAATGCTATTACTGCGTGCTGTGTGCTCCACAATATCTGTGAGAGTAAGGAGGAGACGTTTATGGTGGGGTGGGAGGTTGAGGCAAATCACCTGGCTGATGGTTACCCACAGCCAGACACCAGGGCGGTTAGAAGAGCACAGGAGAGTGCGGTGCGCATCAGAGAAGCTTTGAAAACCAGTTTCATGACTGGCCAGGCTATGGTGTGAAAGTTCTGTTTGTTTCTCCTTGATGAAACCCCCCACCCCTTGGTTCACTCTTCTTCCCTGTAAGCTAACCACCCTTCCCACCTCCCTTCGATCACCGCTTTCAGAGGGAATAAAGTCATTGTTGCTTCACATTCATGCATTCTTTATTAATTCATCACACAGATAGGGGGATAATTACCAAGGTAGCCCAGGAGGGGTGGTGGAGGAGGGAAGGACAAGGCCACACAGCACTTTAAAAGTTTAAAACTTTAAAATTTATTGAATGCCAGCCTTCTGTTGCTTGGGCAATCCTCTGGGGTGGAGTGGCTGGGTGGCTGGAGGCCCCCCCACTGCGTTCTTGGGCGTCTGGGTGAGGAGGCTATGGAACTTGAGGAGGAGGGTGGTTGGTTACAGAGGGGCTGTAGCAGCGGTCTGTGCTCTTGCTGCCTTTCCTGCAGCTCAACCATATGCTGGATCATATTAGTTTGATCCTCCAGCAGCCTCAGCGTTGAATCCTGCCTCCTCTCATCACGCTACCTCCATCTTTCAGCTTCAGCCCTCTCTTCAGCCCAGCGCTTAGTCTTTTCAGCCTGCCACCTCTCCTCCCAGTCACTTTGTGCTTTCCTGTACTCTGACATTGTCTGTCTCCATGCATTCGTCTGTGTTCTGTCAGTGTGGGAGGACAGCATGAGCTCAGAGACTATTTCATCGCGAGTGCGTTTTTTTCCCCTTCTAATCTTCACTAGCCTCTGGGAAGGAGAAGATCCTGTGATCCTTGAAAGACATGCAGCTGGTAGAGAAAAAAAAAGAGACAGTGGTATTTAAAAAGACACAATTTATAGAACAATGGCTACACTTTTTCACAGTAAACTTTACTGTTAACATTACATACACAGCACATGTGCTTTCGTTCCAAGGTCGTATTTTGCCTCCCCCCAGTGCGTGGCTAGCACCTCCACCCTCCACCCTCCCCGTGGCTAACAGCGGGGAACATTTTTGTTCAGCCACAGGCAAACAGCCCAGCAGGAATGGGCACCTCTGAATGTCTCCTTAAGAAAAGCACCATATTTCAACCAGGTGACCATGAATGATATCACTCTCCTGAGGATAACACAGAGAGATAAAGAACGGATGTTGTTTGAACGCCAGGAAACATACACTGCAGTGCTTTGTTCTACAGTGATTCCCGAGTATGTGCTACTGGCCTGAAGTGTCTTACCATGGTGGATAGAATAAGGCTGCCCTCCCCAGAAACATTTTGCAAAGGCTTTGGGAGTACATCCAGGAGAGCCATGAATGCCAGGGCAAATTAATCATTAAACATGTTTGCTTTTAAACCATGTATAGTATTTTAAAAGGTACACTCACCAGAGGTCCCTTCTCTGCCTGGCGGGTCTGGGAGGCAGCCTTGGATGGGTTCGGGGGGTACTGGCTCCAGGTCCAGGATGAGAAACAGTTCCTGGCTGTCGGGAAAACTGGTTTCTCCGCTTGCTTGCTGTGAGTTATCTACAACCTCATCATCATCATCTTCCTCATCCCCAAAACCTGCTTCCGTGTTGCCTCCATCTCCATTGAAGGAATCAAACAACAGGGTTGGAGTAGTGGTGGCTGAACCCCCTAAAATGGCATGCAGCTCATCATAGAAGCGGCATGTTTGGGGCTCTGACCCGGAGTGGCCGTTCGCCTCTCTGGTTTTCTGGTAAGCTTGCCTCAGCTCCTTAAGTTTCACGTGGCACTGCTTCGGGTCCTGTTATGGCCTCTGTCCTTCATGCCCTGGGAGATCCTGACAAATGTTTTGGCATTTCAAAAACTGGAACGGAGTTCTGATAGCACGGATTCCTCTCCCCATACAGCAATCAGATCCCGTACCTCCCGTTCGGTCCATGCTGGAGCTCTTTTGCCATTCTGGGACTCCATCATGGTCACCTCTGCTGATGAGCTGTGCATGGTCACCTCTGCTAATGAGCTCTGCATGGTCACCTGCAGCGTGCCACGCTGGCCAAACAGGAAATTGAAATTCAAAATTTCGCGGGCCTTTACCTGTCTACCTGGCCAGTGCATCTGAGTTGAGAGTGCTGTCCAGAGCAGTCACAATGGAGCACTCTGGGATAGCTACCGGAGGCCAATACCATCTAATTGTGTCCACAGTACCCCAAATTCGACCCAGCAAAGCTGATTTCAGCGCTAATCCCTTTGTCGGGGGTGGAGTAAGGAAATAGATTTTATGAGCCTTTTAAGTCGAAAAAAAGGGCTTCGTTATGTGGGCGGGTGCAGGGTTAAATCGATTTAACACTGCTAAATTCAACCTCAACTCCTAGTGTAGACCAGGGCTTTGATGTATTTCCTAAGTGACAGAGGCTTAGATCCACAAAGGTACATAGATACCTAACTGCCTCTTTATAAATACATAATGTATAAATTGTTACATATTTATTGAAGCAGGGAATTGACTCTCCCTCATTCCATGCAAGTGTCCTGGCCACCAGGCTAGAGTCACTCTTTTGCTTTTTCTCTGATTCAGTGACCAATTATTTGTACAAAGTGGAACATTTCCAGCAGGAGAGACCCACCCCATCATACCTTATAGTCTATAGTAACTAGAGCACTCACCTGTGTTCACATCCCTGCTCCAAATCAGGAAGAGCAGGGATTTGAACATGGATTTCCCACATCCCAGTTGAGTGCTTTAACCACTGGGTTATGGATAAAATGGAGAGATGACCTGGCTTACATGAGTGAGTTCGTGGTTGAGAGTCCTGAGCAAAGATGGGTGCCTATCTCTGACCTGTGTGTCAGGGGCCTAAGGATTAGATCAATGGCAGTTAGGCATCTAAATAACTTGGTATATCTAGGCCCTTCTCCCTTCCTTGGCATTTCACTGCTGGCAAATTTAGGTGGTTCCCCCTTCAGCTTGCAGGCTTCTGAGGTGTCTAACTCTTCCCATGCATTGTACGGGGAAGCTAGGCATGCGACTCAGGGCTGAGGATCTCATTGGGTAGCAAGACACCTAGGAGTCAGGCCTTGCAATGCACAAGTCCTTCGGGGATCTAGCCCAGAGCTACTATCCATGGCACTCTTGGTCAAAACAGGTTGCATATGACTTCCTTTTCTTACTATTGTTTTCTGATTCAAGACAGCACATTTTTTAAGACTTTAACATAAAGAAGCCACTAGATACACTAGAACTGCTCGGGAAATTCATTCTTTTTTCCCACAAAATATTTAAATGACCATGAATATTTTTTTTCTTTTCTGCAACTAAATTTAGATTTTTCAACAAAAATCTGAACATTTTCAATGGAAAGAGACATTCTGTGAAAATCAGGTTTCAGAATAGCAGCCGTGTTAGTCTGTATTCGCAAAAAAGAAAAGGAGTACTTGTGGCACATTAGAGACTAACAAATTTATTTGAGCATAAGCTTTCATGAGCTACAGCCGATGAAGTGAGCTGTAGCTCATGAAAGCTTATGCTCAAATAAATTCGTTAGTCTCTAAGGTGCCACAAGTACTCCTTTTCTTTTCTGTGAAAATCAGTAATCTTATTGTGAAGATTTTTCATCAATTTTTTTTATTAGCTCCAATACATAAAAATATACAACAGAGAGACAGGACTGGGGGAATTTGCTGCATTTTATTAAACCTATAATGTGGCTATGCTTTTTCTGTATATAATATATTTTTACTATAAATTGGCAAAAGTTTGAACCTCAGATCGTCATCGTTTCAAGGACTGCTGAGATCACAGCACAAGGTGGGGTGGAGGCAGGCCCTGGGGTGGGTCATGTTCCCATTGAACAAGGACAGGATATTTATAAGATTTTCACACTAAGTCACCTGAGCAAACGACACCGACATCCTCAGCAATTCCTGCCTGGGCTGTCTCAGACGTGGAGTTGTCGCAGAGAGTCAGACGAGACTCATTTCCTGCACACTGGACCCTTCTCAGCCCCACAGGGCCCCTTCCTCGCTGAGACTTACGGGGGTTATAAGCTTTCTCAGCGACTCTGCACTGGAGCTGCCTGCACACCACGCTGGCATCGCCCATGTCCCTCTGATCATCCAACACTCTGCCCCACAAGTCATGGAGGGAAATCTCGACTCTGCCATCACACCGGCTCTCTCCATTCAACAGCCTGAGCGATTCAGAACGACCTGGGCTCAGAGAGATAGGAAATACACTGAATAAAACTCCCCGCTGGTACTGCATTATAAATAATGCACACGTGTGATGTGAAACACAGTTTTCTGTAGCACGTGGAAGGAAACCCTCACTGCTATGCAGTTTTACAGGGAACAACCTATCTCAAGGGCTCCATTTATCTCTCTACTCAGAAATGCAGGGGATAATGGTGGGAAAGGCTTCCCCAGTTCTGAGGCCATATCCTGTGAGGAGCTGGGCCCCTTCTGTAAGATGCAGAGTGCTCTCACTTCTCTCTGGAGTTAATGTGAGTGGAAGGTGCTCAGCAACACCTGGCAGATCAGGTCCCTGGTTTTCAAAGTGCCCAGTGCAAAAGGCCCCCATGCCCACACAATGCACTGATATCAACAGCACTGTGAGATAGCTGTGATTTACAACAGGAATCTGGGTATTGGCCTATTTCACTGCTACAATTCCCAGATCCAGCACTGCCAGGACAGGTGGCTCCTTTAAAGAAAGCCATGCCCAGTTTTCACTGTTCAATGTACAATGGTGAACTTTGATCATCGCATCAGCTCCAAACTCATAAGGAGGTGTCAATTCCTTCCCCGGTCTGAACTCTATTCTTACCAGCTTAGGTTAAAACTTCCCCAAGGTACAAACTTTGCCTTGTCCTTGAACCGCATGCTGCCACCACCAAACATGTTAAACAAAGAACAGGGAAAGAGCCCACTTGGTGACGTCTTCCCCCAAAATATCCCACCAAGCCCTACACCCCCATTCCTGGGGAAGGCTTGATAAGAATCCTTGATAAGAACACAGACCCAAGCCCTTGGATCTTAAGAACAATGAAAAATCAATCAGGTTCTTAAAAGAAGAATTTTAATTAAAGAAAAGGTAAAAGAATCACCCTCTGTAAAATCAGAATGGTAAATACCTTAAAGGGTAATCAAATTCAAAATATAGAGAATCCCTCTAGGCAAAACCTTAAGGTACAAAAAGACACAAAAACAGGAATATACATTCCATTCAGCACAGCTTATTTTACCAGCCATTAAACAAAAGGAAATCTAATGCATTTCTAACTAGATTACTTACCAAGAGTTGGAAGGCTGCATTCCTGATCTGATCCGGCAAAAGCATCACACAGACAGCCCAAATCCTTTGTCCCCCCCTCCAGATTTGAAAGAATCTTGTCCCTTCATTGGCCATTTTGGGTCAGGTGCCAGCAGGGTTACCTTAGCTTCTTAACCCTTTACATATGAAAGGGTTTTGCCTCTGGCCAGGAGGGATTTATAGCACTGTATACAGAAAGGTGGTTACCCTTCCCTTTATATTTATGACAGGAGCTAACACAATAAAGGCTTTTCTGCACCCGGCAGGGTTTTTCCAGGCCAGGTCTGCAACTCTGAACATTTGAGTTTCCTTTCCCATGAACTCTAGCTATTGGCTTGGCTGGAGATGATGTTTGGAGGGGTGAGTGACCTCTGGGCAATGGGGAAAAATGTCCCATTTTTTCTAAACATATATGTGTATATATATTTCATTTTAAAAGTTTGTTCACTTTGAGCACATAAAGTTGTTGAAGTTCCTTGTAGGAGAAGCCAAAACCCTTTCAGGTGTTTATTGCCATTGGAGATTTTTTTATACAGTGTGTACAGCACCTTTCATTTCAAAGGAGCCAATGTGCTTCCAAAACATGATTTGTAAGCCAGTTAAAACTTCCTAAATAAATATATATACACAGGTCAGTAGTGATTCATAGCTCAGGATGGGCTTAATGTTGCATGTAAGACAGGGAGTCAACTACTCTTTTCTATTAAAGTTACATAGAATCATAGACTATTAGGGTTGGAAGAGACCTCAGGAGGTCATCTACTCCAATCCCCTGCTCAAAGCAGGACCAACACCAACTAAATCATCCCAGCCAAGGCTTTGTCAAGGCAGGCCTTACAAACCTCCACCACCTTCCAAGGTAACCCATTCCAGTGGTTCACCACCCTCCTAGTGAAATAGTGTTTCCTAATATCCAATCTAGACCTCCCCCACTGCAACTTGAGACCATTGCTCCTTGTTCTGTCATCTGCCACAACTGAGAACAGCCGCGCTCCATCCTCTTTGGAACCCCCCTTCAGGTAGTTGAAGGCTGCTATCAAATCCCCCCTCATTCTTCTCTTCTGCAGACTAAATCTTCTCTTCTGCAGAGTAAGTTACATATGGTCTGATTCTCCCACTAAGGCTCCTTTACACTGATTAGATGGGGTTAGTGAGAATTGGACCCAGTGTACTCTCCCCTCACTTACAGCACAGAATCTCTGGGTCAATGTGACCTACATGCTTTGCACTGCAGCATTTGACTTTGTTTCTCCAACAGGAAGGGAGAGATGCAGTGGGGAGGGGACATGGGTTATAGCTGGATACTCTGCACTTCTGTTACATTGTGGGCAACCAACCTGGCAGGTCACACCCTAGTCACCCTCTGAGGGCTGCGCCAATAGAGTGCAATCGGAGAAGGGTTATAAATAGTGGAATTAAAGGGCTTGTCCGCTCTTGAAAGGCTACAGCAGCACAGCTCCACTGCTGCCACTGCACGTCTGGTAGCCCTTCAGTGTAGACACTACCTAGGCCAACAGCAGGGGTTCTCCCATTGCTGTAGTTAATCCACTTTTCCAAGACACAGTAGCTATGCTTATGGAAGAATTCTTTTGTCAACCTAGTGCTCTCTATACCGAGGGTTAGGTCGGCTTACCTATGTCACTCAGAGGTGTGGATTTTTCACACCCCTGAGAGATGTAGCTTGGTCAACCTTATTTTTTGGTATCAAATACAGCCCTGTGGACTCAACAGCTGATAGATGAAGGACTGAGAAATCTGTCTGCTGTGAGGGCTGTTTCCAATCCTTGTACCACATTGAATACAGGCTACAGATTTCTGTTTCATCAGCAACTGAGAGCCAGTGAGTTCAAGGGCTGGAACTCTGCTAGCTGCTGAGATCCCCACACTGATTGGTTGCTGACCAAGTTCTGAAGTGTTTGAAATGACTGAGGTGCTGCCATTTGTTAAACTCAGAAGAATCCAGGTGACACACACAACATGTTTTGACTGCACTGCGAAGCCTGAGAAATCACCTCTGAGAGAAGATCAGTGGGGAATGTGTTTTGATGTGTGTGCTGAAATACAGAACATGTTAAGTTGAAACCTTATATTTGAATGTTTGTAATAGAAACAAAAGGGGGGGAAGGCTGTATAAGGAAAACCAGTAGATTTACTGTCTAATAGATTTTTTTTAAAGTTTTTCGTAGTACTCCAAATACTATTTACAATACTTTTGGTGTGCATTAAATGTTTGTTTTACTAAGGCCATGTCTGTACTACAGGTGCTACAGTGACACAGCTACAGCATTCCACCTATGACGCTGTATGCACTGCAGATTCTTCCTGGAGTGACAGAAGGGGTTTTACTATTGCTGTAGGTAATCCACCTCTGAGAGGTGCTAGCTAGATCAATGGAAGAATTCTTCAATTGCTGTCTACACTGGGGGTTAGATTGACACAGCTACAATGCTCAGGGATGTGAAGCCTATGGATCCTATTGATTAAGGCCGGTCAGTGCCTAAATCCTTTTAGAAAATGAGAGTTAGGCTCCTAAATCAGTGCAATAATGCCTAAATACCTTTAAAAATCTTGGCCTATGCCACTCTGGGTAGCCCTCAGATAACTTGCCATCTATCAGCCACTGTTGTTCTCCAGTGTGGAATGAGGAAGTTTTTGAAGTTGGATGAGGGAAAATCTTTGGAGATGCTTGCAGGAAAAAGGACCCCTGCAGGCTTTTGTGTTGCATTGTAGAGGAGGATCTTCATTAAAGCACCAGCTGCTCTCACGAAGAGCAGGATCTTTGTGAAAATTCCCAGCTGGTTCAGGAGCCAAGCTCTGGAGCCATCTGAACACTTCCCTGAAAACTGGGATCTTTGGCAAAGAAATTACAATTTTTCTGAAGTGCTGTGAGGAATTAAAGATTTTATCAATCTACACACCCACTGAGCAAGCTCTGTAGGTGAGGGCTGCAGCCCACCAGCACACAACCAGGATGGGCACCGGGGGACATTTTGGCCAGGAACACCAAGACAAACACCTACTTTTCCAGAGTGAAATGGGACTGTAATGGCCCAACAGTTTGGATGAGATCTCTGCATATAAGTTGCTTCTGCAACACCAACCTCAGCCTGATGAAGGGCTGAGTCAGCCCTGCAGGGACCGAGGGAATCTGTGAATCACAAACCCCAGGTTTATAGCACAGAGCCATTCTCTCCGGTTCACTCTAGCGTAGAGCTAGGATCCACCTCGCCACCCCTCACTGCACCTGGAGGTGTCTCTGATCTGGGGAACATAAACAAAGAGAGCAACACTCCGATACCGCTACTTACCTTGAGTACTGTAGTCAATGGGACTACTCATGATGATCCTAAGCTGGGCAGTACACTGCATTGTAACTAACATATACATGTCTATATTAAACTTACCTGAGCAAGTAACCCTGGCCGTGTCTCTGGGGAAGCAGGCTGGGTTGCCCAGGGCCATGTGAAAACAATCCCACAGACAGGATTCAGTCCCTTCACAATGAAAAGCGTCACTCCATACTTTTCCACTCCCTTCCCCGAAATGGGCTCCTCCCAGGATCGACTCAGCATATCCACAGTTCAGCTGATGGCAGAGGACGTTGGCATCTTGCAAATCCTAGTGGGAGTCACAGAGGCTTCCCCATGTGTCTCCATGTCGGATCTCCACTCTCCCGGAGCACTCGGTGCCATTCACTAACCTGCCACCTGGGCACCCTGAGCACAAGGGAAAGTGAGTGTCGAGGTGGTGCAGTGATCAGTGTTAATGGCAATGGCAAGGAGGGGAGTGGGGAACAGGAAGGGATTCTTGCTCGTGTTCAATGCTAGCAGTTACCCTGTGGGGGCTGTGGGACTATTCTGCACCTGCACATTCACAAACTGATACTCGATCCACGTCAATTAGTGAGAAGGGAGGAACAGGGACCAGAATTTGGTTTCCTTGGTACATTCCATATTGAAGGCAGCACAAGCATTTCACAGAGGGATCAGTTCCAGCAGACTTGGCTGCTGCAGGGACAGGGCTCCAATTTATGGGCCAGGTACCCACCTGGTGTAAATCAGCATAGCCTCACTGAGCCCAATGGAGCTTGGCAGATTGCCACACTGTGAAGATCTGGCTGAGGATGTTCCCCAATCCCTAATTCTTTTCTTTCCCCCTGCAGCTGCTCACCTGAACAGACCACGTTGGCTTCGCTCCCAGGGGGACACTCAGT
This sequence comes from Dermochelys coriacea, assembly GCF_009764565.3. NCBI lineage: Eukaryota > Metazoa > Chordata > Testudines > Dermochelyidae > Dermochelys > Dermochelys coriacea. The sequence continues at coordinate 215,691,703 of NC_050068.2, forward strand.
TTTGCCCAGCGCAGTAACAGGACAATCCCTCAGGCGGGATTCGTTCCTCTCACAGCCAAATGTGCCGTTCCAGACAGGCCCATCTCCTGTGCCAAAGAGCTGCCCTGCTGGCATCGACAGGGCGAATCCACAGTCAAGCTGCTGGCAGAGGGTGTGGGCAGCCTGTAAATCCCACTGGGAGTCACAGAGGGTTCCCCAGGTGCCTCCATGGAGAAGCTCCACTCTCCCCGAACACCCTGTGCTGCCATTTGCCAGCCTGTACCCGCCGTACCCTGAGAACAAGGAGAAGGGAGATCAGAGGACAGAGTATTTTCCTGTGGAAATAATAGTAAGTGAGCACATAAGTAAAAACTGTATCGTAATCTACATACACATAGGGATTGCCCAGGCCACGTTAACTCTGGCATTTCCTAATTTTCAAGTGCTCAACTTGTAACCTAAGTAACTTTCTTTTAACATAGTGTGTTTTGGGGGAGAGGCTGTATGTAAACAGAATTTACAGGACACCAACAAGGGTTAAAAAAATAAATGGGGATCAAGAAGTCCAGTTAGCCACTGGGTCCCTGTGTGCACTCCTCCAGGTATAATTCTTCCGAAAAGCCTGAGCTTGAAGCTGACCACCATCTTCCTCCTCCCTCCCAGGGCAAGGCAACACATCCTGGCTGCACGGGGTTTGAAAGTGAACCTTTACTGCCCAATCTAACTCTTTGGCTGGTATCACTCCACTTTTGTTTTTTCTCTAGATCTGCACCATCTAACTTGCCTTCTCTCCCATTGGCTGCCCCTTCTCCTGTGTCACCTGACTGAGCTCACAGCCTCGTCTACCTACCCTAGCCCAGTAACTGAACTCACCCTCCTCACTTCACCCCTTCTGTTGCTGTTCCAAAGCCCTGCAGAGCTGCTGCCATCTTCCCCTGACTCCTGCGGCTAAATCCTTCAACCCCTTCTGTGACTGCGAAGATCATCCAGCTCCTGCTTTTGATTAACAGCCACATGAGCTTCTCAGGGCAACAGCTCTGACTGTGTACTGGCTGCTACTGTCCCACTCGCCTGACTGTTCACTACATCTTCACCTTCAATCTAAATAAACAATTTCCACGTTCCCAAATTGAAATGTTTCCTTTCAGTTTGTCAAACTGACCCCAAGTGTTTTGTTTTGAGTCAGTTCAACATTAAACTTCATTTCTCTCTGATGCCTCTGTTTTGCCTTATGGGCCAGATTCCCTGACCAGACTAAATCTCCCACCATGCACCTATAGACACGTGGCTATCATGAGGCAATTGTGCTACCAGTTAGAGGAAAGACTGCACTGTATAAGCGGAGATGTTGTCTGGCCAGGGAGCCCAGCTCATAGGAGAGAACTGGAGCCTGAACTACAACTCCCATGAGGCAATGTGCCACAACCGGGAAATGAAGATTAATGTTGAACTGACTGGAAATGAAACATTTTGGGTCAGTTCTACAATCTGAAATATTCCCATCAGGGTTGAACCCAGCCCAAATGAAACATTTCATTTCTATTAGCAAAACTGAAAGTTTCCCAGGGCAAGTTTTGATTTTGAGGAAACAGCATTTTCAGTTAAAGAAAAATTCTGATGAAAAATTCCTGACCATCTCTAGGAATAACTAACTCACTGCTAACTAACTCACCTCATATCTCATCTCACTGCTTATTGATTCACTGCTACTGATTTAATTGGATTCCATTTATTATTTCACTGTTCACTTGTTTACTAACCATGTTCATCTGTCACTTGCCCATGGCTCTTATCACACCTTTTCGTGCATCACAGATCTGCCCTCTTCCTCCCCCAACCCTAAACTCCCCCTCACTGGCTCCATTTCCCCATTCTATTACCTTCACCCCTCCACAGGTCCCACCAGCTCTACCCGCTTCTCTTCCATCCTGATCTCTATCCCCTTCCCAGCTAGATCCCACATCCTCCTCTGCCTCCTCCTCTTGGTTTCTGGTTACAACTTCTCCAAACCTGGACCCCCTTCATTCCCACGATCTCCAACTTCCAAGCCCATCCCCATCACCCCCTCTCATGCCACCATTCCTAACCTCATGTCCAGCCCCCCTCCTCCTCTTGCTGTCCCTAGAATGCACACTGCATCCCTAAAAAGATCACAGACATCCACAACCTTTTCATCACTCCCTCCCTCCAGCTCCTGTCTCTCACAGAGACCTGCATCCCTTCATCTGACATTGTCGCTGCAGCTGCTCTGTCTTACAGAGGCCTCTCCTCTTCTCACAATCCCGGCCCTGAATCATCCCCAAAGGAACAAGCTGAGTGTGTTGGACTTCTCTGCTCTCACATTTTCTCCTCCTTTGAGAAGCACTCCAACCTATTCTCTCCTCTCCCCCTCTATGTTACTGTCAGCTACTGCCTACCCAGCTCCTCCCTGTCAGCCTTCTTCTGTGATTTCAGGTCCTGGATCTCTCTCCTCCTCTTATCTTCTTATCTACAATCTTCCACACTCATCCCTGAAGACTTTATCACCCATGTTAATGGCCCATCTGACTAGAGTTTGAAGGGAAACAATTTTCCTGTTGTGCACGAATGTTTGAGATTTTGATAAATTTTACCATACTGAACTGGAATGAAACGCTGATATTTCAAAAAATTTCACAAACTGAAAATCCATAATTTTTTTGGATCAGGTCAATTGAAACACTTTTTTGGATCAGTTTACATAATGTCTAAATGTTTAGTTATGATTTACACATTTTAAATTTAAAAAGGCACTATAAATTCACTTTCAAAACAAAAAGTCATTTGACACAAAAACTTGAATTTTCCATTTCAAAAATATCAAAATGGGACATTTCAACAATTTTGAAACTTTTTTCAAAAAATTTGCCAAAATCAACCTTTCCCGCAGTTTGAGTTTTGACAAATTAGTATTTTCCAATGAAAGCAGGATATGTTAAAAAATTTGAAACAAGCTCAATTTCTAACCTCTTAGCTACCCGTCTCCTCGCCCTCCCCTCTGCATTGACCTACAGCCCTGGATCAGCTCTCCCACTCCCCTAATGGGACATTCACTCGACATGGTCTTCAACTAGCATAGCTCTCTTTTGCATATTGCTGTTGCTGAGTTCCCCCGCTCTGGCCATCACCTGGTCACTTCTAGCATTGCCCATCAGTCTCCTCTCTGTTGCCACATTGTCTGGTCCTTCCTTGATTTCCAGTCTATCAATGTCAATGACCTGCTTAGCCTCTCCTCTCTTTTCTTTCCCGAAGTGACATGGTGGTTGCTTCCTGCACCTTTGACTCTTTAGCCCCACTCTCCCACTGTAAGGTCCGGCCTGCCAACCCCCAGCCCAGCCTCACCCCAAACACTCCTACTCACCTACAGCAGAGCATCTCTGGTGGAAATCCTATAGCCAGTCTGACTTCCTCCACTACACATTCATGCTCTGCTCCTTCAAATCCACCATTTTCTTAGCCAAGCAACTCTCCTTCTCCACCTTGATTGCAGGTGGGGGAATCAATCCCAGCAACCTTTTTGCCATCTTTGACTCATTGCTCAAAGCCTTACAGTCCTGTTTGCACAGGAACTTGCTGATTTGCATTTGGTGAATAGTTTCAGAAAAAAGAAAGAAAATAAAAAGTCCAAATGGTTCATTTCATTCATTTTGCAATGAAAAAAATTGACTTCTCATTTCAAAATGACATTTTGCTTAGAAATTTAGCTATATTTGTTTTAAAAACCCACAAAAGGGTGAAAAACCTGAAAAATGAAACTAAACCAAAAACTGAAATAAAATTATTTTGGGAAGAACAAAATGTTTCATTTGACCAAAAACAATTTTTTTAAATTTGGTTTTGTTTAGTTTTCAGGTTTTATTTTTGGTCTTTGAACTGAAAAAATCAATTATCTGCTTAACTCTACTTATCAAGCTGTTAACTCCCACCGTTGCTCTGCCAATGAAGGCAGCCTTCATTGCTTGCTTCTTCCTTAAACATCTCTGCATGTTCCTCCCTTGCATAGGAAGAACTCCCAGTCAAAAGCTATAACACTATCATCTAATCCTCCTTCAAGTCCCTCCTCAAAACTCACCTCTTCCATAATTCATAGAGCAACATGCAACCTGACAATGGTAAGGCAGCTGGTGAGTTGTCATTATTGTCCTATAACATGGGCTGCAGAGTGCCATTAAAGTGTATGTGCAGGAAACACAGATTTGCCCGCTCCCCCACCTGACCCTTCTCTTCCACTGTCTAATGCCCCTCACCTACCAGCAGACTGGCCCATGAGCCCCTATTCTCACACCCTCCTAATGTGAGTGAACGGCATTGCAACCTGCCACACAGGGTCACAGCACCACTCAGGTTTGGCCTGGCCAAAAAGTGGTCAGATCATGGCCTGGGTGGTCCCTCTGGCTCCACAGCCTATGAATAATGGTAAAAAATTGTGCACACACTATTTTTATTACCATCTCCTTCCACTCCTACCTTGACCAGTTTGCTTGTCTCATCCCCCTGTTATGTCTTGGAGTGTGAGCTCTTTGTGCCAGGGATTGTTATTTTCTCTATGTCTTTGTAGTGTCTAGCACAATGGGGCCTTGACCTGGTTGTGGCTTCTAGACATTATTACAACATAACTAGGGCCTTACCAAACTCACGGTCCATTTTGGTCAATGTCACAGTCATAGGATTTTTAAAATCATAAATGTCATGACTTCAGCTATTTAAATCTGAAATTTCACAGTGTTGTAATTGTAGGGATCCTGACCTAAAAAGAAGTTATGGGGGTGGGGTGGGGGGTTGCAAGGTTATTGTAGTGGTATTGCTACCCTTATTTCTGTGCTGCTGCTGGCAGCAGCACTGCCTTCAGAGCTGGGAAGCTGGAGAGTGGTGGCTGCTGGCCGGGAGCTCAGCTCTGAAGGCAGAGCCACTGCCAGCAGCAGCGCAAAAGTAAGGATGGCATGGTGTGGTACTGTCATCTTTACTTCTGTGCTGCTTCCTGCGGAGCTGTGCCCTCAGTCAGCAGCCGCCACTCTCCGGCTGCCCAGCTCTGAAGGCAGCAGTGCAGAAGTAAGGTTGGCTTGGTATAGTATTGCAATCCTTACTTCTGTGCTACTGCTAGCGGGGTGCTGACTTTAGAGCTGGGCGCCTGGCAAACAGCCACTGCTCTCTGGCCACCCAGTTCTGAAGGCAGCACAGAAGTAAGGGTGGCTATACCATGACTCTCCTAAAATGACCTTGCCACCCCACCCTGCAGCTCACTTTTGGGTCAATATAATATAGTATAGTATAGTATAGTATAGTATAGTATAGGGTAAAAGCACACAAAAGACCAGATTTCACAGTGGGAGACCAGATTTTATGGTCTGTGACATGTTTTTCATGGCTGTGAATTTGGTAGGGCCCTAAACATAACTGTTAAATAACAATAATAATATGGGAATGTTATACGAGCCAGGTGAGTTTATAAAGCACAAAGGTGTGAGAGAAAGGAACAAGATGCACAATAGATGAGGCAAGATAGCATGGGAAATAATAGCATGTGATCATGTAATTAAAGATTATATGATAAAGTATAAGGGGCCAGAGTTGAGATTGCATAAGCAACCCTACTGTTAGCATTTCCTGCACTTTTGGATGCAAAAATCTTAATTTTTGGTAGACTTTTTGTACACAATTATTCATAATATTTCATCAGTATCAATCGGTAGTACAGACAGTTACATAGAATCATAGAATATCAGGATTGGAAGGGACCTCAGGAGGTCATCAAGTCCAACCCCTGCTCAAAGCAGGACCAATCCCCAATTTTTGCCCCAGATCCCTAAATTGCACCTTCAAGGATTGAACTCACAAGCCTGGGTTTAGGCAGGCCAATGCTCAAACCACTGAGCTATAGCAAATAAAGGTGACTGCAACTAGCAACTCTATCATGCAAGTTTTAAAAATAATAATACTTTGTGCTTCTCTGGCACCTTATGTCCAAGGATTTCAAAGCTCTTTATAAACATTAATGGATTAAAACTCACAATGGGGTAGAGAGGGGGAAATGTTATTATCCCCATTTTACATATAAGTAATCTGCAACAAAGATTGAGTGACAGAGTCAGTGTCGGAGTGGGAAATAAATCAAGTCTCCCATTTCTTGGTTTTCTGTATTGACCTTTACAAAATACCACTCCCTTTAGAAACATGGCAGAGTAGGGCATGCTTAGCATCCAAGAAGCCCTGAATAACATGCACATTGTGGCAGGGGTGAGGGGACAAGAAGAGACAGAGTATGAGTGAGAGCGCTACTGGAGAGCAGAACTATTCCACTTCAACACAAGGACAAGGGGTCGAGACAATAATGCTCTTCTTGATCCTCTCCTGGCAACTAGAGCACTGGGAGAGGAAGAGAGAGTGGAGTTATCTCTCCTAACAGTCAGGAACCTGTTGAAGTATCACTGTAACCAGTAGTGCAAAGGCTTGTGGGTTCTCAGGGGGAAAATGTGGATGAATATGGTGATCTGTGTAGAGAGATGCTGAGCAACCCAGCTGTAAGACACATAGATATTTTAAAGTTATCACTTTGAATCCTTACCGGAGCATACAATGCTGGCATCACTCGAGTGTGAACATGTCTCATTAGGATGCAATGTTCTGGGACAGTACACGAGGTGTGATTCATTCCCCAAGCAATGGATCTTCTCAGACCAGATTGACCCATATCCTTCACTGAAGCGTGCTCCTTCTGGGGTGGATACAACTGTTCCACAGTCTAATTCATTACAGATGACACTGGCGGCTTGAAGGTCCAAGTGTGAATCACAGACTGTGGTCCATGTGTCTCCGTGTCTTATTTCAACATGTCCTGAGCAGGCAGTATTCCCTCCAATCAGCTGGGGCTCAAGGGGTCCTAGACCGTCAGTAAATCCATCAATGTTAGTTACATTGACATTCCATAATCTCCCTCGCACTTGACTAAAATTAAGTTTACTTTCTTGCACCATCACTAAGATACTTTCAAACAGGCAGGAGGCCTTTATCTGCTATGGCAGTTCCTGCTTTTCTGTGAAGGTACAGCTGTATAGGTGGGTAGAGTTCACTGCTGGGGTAGCAGCCATTGACATTCTTAACAGGTGTATAACTTATGCCTCTAGTTATAACCAATGTTGCATAAGCATTTTGCATCCTAAAGCCCTTGTTCTGTTGCTTATAGTGTTGTTAAACTACCACCTTTTGGCCTGAAATTTTCCAGGTCTGTCCTCTGTCAAAGGTGAATCTTTTAAAAAGATGGAGCTAGGTATTTCAACCACTTTTGAGAAAGACAGCAGTAAAATAAGTACACTTTTGAGCATGTTGAACAGTTCTAGCATTTCAGTGGAATAGGACAAAAACTTGAAATTTGGAGAGTTGTTGCTATATAGGGTGATGATCCACTCTGATTTGGCTGAGTTATAAGGCCATAGAAATGTATTTTGCTCATGTACACTAATATTTTAATAATGATAAAGATGTTTTTAATAATTATCTCCAATATTTTATCATCACTGTATCTGCATATGTAACAACATGGAACTGTACTAATCATTTTTTTAAAACTCCATCTAATTCAATGTACAGATGCATTTGGAATGGGGCAGGGCTCTGAAGGAATCCTTGCGCCATTGACAGAAATGTTAAAAGAACTCTTTCTTTTCAAGCGTCGTCTGTGGGTGGACCATAAGGGACCAATGGACCTCCCTTCTCCACAGAGATCACATATGCTATCCCGCTGCAGCGATTGTGGGTTAGCAGTGTCTCTCTTGCTTTTCAACCGGGTCAAACCCATTGCCTCTGATGCTGCTGCCCTAAAGCTCTTTGGGGAGGGGCAGGGGTTAGAATGGAGGGAGCCTCCAGCCTGCCATTACTCTTCCACTTACTGGAGCAGAGGGCCTAGTGTATGGCACCTCCCATGTCCCAGAGCAAAGGGCTGTGTCAGGTTTGGTGGGGACCTGAGACCACCTTTGTCCTGGACTAGACCCCAGCCTATCTGAAGAGAGGGAGCAGGAAATGAGGGAAGTTCTGGCCAGCCTGATGCCCTGGTGGCAATGGCAGGGGACCACAGTTTCTTCAGAAAGCTCTTGCATACTTGACTCTTTCTACTACCACCGCATACAGAGAGTGGTACTGCTTTAGAGGCAGGTGAGCCTAGGCTTCTGTATTAGGTTAATCCAGCCCTAGCAAGGAGGGAACCCCTGAGGGGAACAGCAGGGCAGCAAAGGGCAATTGCTCAGTACTTCATCTCTGCCTGTGTGAGCGGCAGCTGAGCTCTTCTTTGATTGCTTGCTCACACTGACAGAGGAATGCTGAGCTCTCCAGGATCCAGGCCTCCTATGGAGCCTGCAAATGGACTGTTTTACCTGTGTACACCCAATATGAGTCAAGTGGCTTAAACTTCAGCCAATCAAATGGAAATGTAGGACAAACAGCTGATCCAGATAAAGAGAATGATTTGACTCCATTCTTCTTTCCCTGCATTTCTACTTTCCTCCTACTTTCTACTCTTTCATCTGTCTTCCACTCTCCCCCTCCCTTGGTGCATTCCTCTTTCATACTTCCTTCCTTCCTGATGTGTCCATTAATCTCACTCCTCGGGGCAGGGAGTAGTCTATAATTTCTACAAGGAGTTCTCATCTCTATTGCTCTGTGCTCTGAAGAGAGATGAAGGACACATGTGGGGTGGCGGGGGGAGAGAAAACAAGACCTTCAGAGCAGGGAGAGCAGTCAGAGAGAGGGACTTGAAGAGACAGAGATATATATCCCATATACAGGAAGAGGAGAAGAGGAAGAACAGAATAGGGAGGCACAAATGAGGACACCTAGGGGAAAGAGTAGAGCTGCTCAAAAATTTTATGATGGAACAGATTTCCATCTGAAAAAGCTGGTTTTGACAAAATCAAAACGTTCTGCAAAAATAGACTAATTTTGTCAAACTTTAGACGAAAAGTTGTCAAAAAGATTTGATAAGATCAAAATATTTCATTTCAGCCTTATCCAAACATTTAACTTAAAATTTTTATTTTATGAATAACACATAATAGTTGGTTTCAGAGTAGCAGCCGTGTTAGTCTATATTCGCAAAAAGAAAAGGAGTACTTGTGGCACCTTAGAGACTAACAAATTTATTTGAGCATAAGCTTTCGTGAGCTACAGCTCACTTCATCGGATGCATTTGGTGGAAAATACAGAGGGGAGATTGATATACACACACAAAGAACATGAAACAATGGGTTTATCATACACACTATAAGGAGAGTGATCACTTAAGATAAGCCATCACCAGCAGCAGGGGGGGAAAGGAGGAAAACCTTTCATGGTGACAAGCAAGGTAGGCTATTTCCAGCAGTTAACAAGAATATCTGATCTTTCCACATATCTATTCAGGGGACACCATCATAAGGCCTAATCACATCAGCCACACTATCAGAGGTTCGTTCACCTGCGCATCTACCAATGTGATATATGCCATCATGTGCCAGCAATGCCCCTCTGCCATGTACATTGGTCAAACTGGACAGTCTCTACGTAAAAGAATAAATGGACACAAATCAGAGGTCAAGAATTATAACATTCAAAAACCAGTTGGAGAACACTTCAATCTCTCTGGTCACTCAATTACAGACCTGAGAGTGGCTATTCTTCAACAAAAAAACTTCAAAAACAGACTCCAATGAAAGACTGCTGAATTGGAATTAATTTGCAAACTGGATACAATTAACTTAGGCTTGAATAGAGACTGGGAATGGATGAGTCATTACACAAAGTAAAACTATTTCCCCATGTTATTTCTCCCCCCCACCCCACCCCCCACTGTTCCTCAGATATTCTTGTTAACTGCTGGAAATAGCCTACCTTGCTTGTCACCATGAAAGGTTTTCCTCCTTTCCGCCCCTACTGCTGGTGATGGCTTATCTTAAGTGATCACTCTCTTTACAGTGTGTATGATAAACCCATTGTTTCATGTTCTCTGTTTATGTATATCAATCTCCCCTCTGTATTTTCCACCAAATGCATCCGATGAAGTGAGCCGTAGCTCACGAAAGCTTATGCTCAAATAAATTTGTTAGTCTCTAAGGTGCCACAAGTACTCCTTTTCTTTTTACATAATAGTTGAGCAGATAAAGTCCAAACAAAAATGTTTCCATAAGGTTGAAATTAAATTTCAGCATTCTCATTACACAGAAATTCTGAAATTCTAAATTGCTGTTCCAAATCAGAATGATTTATTATTTATTATTATTATTATTACTACTACTTTTGTAATTTCCCTTGCAACAGGAGTTCCAGGTTTTGACATGCTCAAGGAAGGAGAGCAGGGAGTAGAAATATTGTACCCGATGGGCATCTGTTGAAGAAGGTATGGATGGGGATTCCAATACGAGGGAGAATAAAAGGGGAAGGGAGAGAGGAAGGACACTATTAAGGGGGTAGAGGGAAGTCCTACTTTCTTATATTCTTCCTCCAGTTCCCATCAATGGAGCTTAATGGGAAATGGGGGAAATCTGATCCTGCAGCTATAAACGTGGAGGGGGGGCATTAGCTGCCCCTTCACCCCAGGATCATGTGGTTTCCTTTTATCCTGTCCCTGCTCTCCGTTTCTAGGAATCAGTCACAGTGCCCTGTAGAGCAGGCAGCACTGGACCTGGCTAAGTGAACTGCACCACAAAGAGTTTCAGCCCTGCAGAGCAGAGAAGTTGCCAGACAGATCAGGGTCTTCTCCTTGTGAGGAACCCAGGTCCATGGTTCAGCCTCCTGCAGCTGGACTAAACACCCCTCTGCCACCATTAAAAGGAAAATGAAAGACATGGCACTGGAACTATGAAGACTGGGATAGTGAAATCCCTTCAGAGACAGTAATTCTCATTTGATAGGAATCCCCCAAGGTTTTTATACTATCCAGTAAGATGGATAATAATGACAGAACTTACTCTAGTTTTTATCCATGTCTCATTAGGGTCATAGGCCCATGAAGCCTCTGGGTTCAAGCCTTTTTCTCTCAAAGGATTTGCTTTTAGGACTGATTTGGCCAATTCCTTACCTGAACAGGTCACTCCAGCATCCTCTCCATGCCTGCAGTTATGCTCACCCCAACTGTTGTGTTCACATGCCCAGACAGCAGACTCGGTACCACGACAGAAAGTGTTATCCAGCCATATCTGTCCAGTTCCTTCTCCAAAATGAGCATTAGAATGGGCACTGAGAGCAACTCCACATCCAAGCTGCTTACAGACAACCCCAGCAGCTGCCATGTCCCAGCTATCATCACACACCGTCCCCCACTGATCCTGGTGTTTAACCTCCACTCTCTCAGCACAGCAGCTGCCTCCATCCGCCAGCCTCAGCTCCTCAGCACCTATGAGAGACAGAACAGAATTACAAAGAGCACTGAGTTCCACCCCCATTGCTATTACCAGCACAGTCAGTGCCCAGCAACAGAGGATCTGCATTGAGAGCAATGACTGGACAGTCTCAAAGCAGCCCAATCACACAACATTGTCATAAATCTCGCAAACCTATGTGCTTTTTCTTTTTTTTTAAAGCTGCTATGTTCCCAGGAAAATCTGGGGCCCTCTCATGGCTTTTGCTTTTATAAAAAAATGGCCACTATCTCCTATTTTCCTCTGCAGGACAGAAGCCACCAGCTGATCTCAGCCAAAATGTCTTTGCATGTAGACACAAGACTGTTCCCAGTGGGATGGAAGCCAGGCTGCCCACAATGAGGATGGGAATCCCCTTATCCAGCAGAGGTGATCCAGGCAGGAGACGGCTATGGCACGCTGTATGTGGCTAATAGGAAATACAAGAGATAGTAAGAGGAGGGGGAGTGGCTTGGACAGACACAAAACCAAAGAATTTAGGGACTGTAACAAGGATTGGCTGCCTCCTGAGTGCCCCCTCATGGCCAGAGGTCAGTCTGCTGTACCTTGCCTCTGTTCTCCTCTTCAGATCCCCTTAATAACTCACTCAGTCCAAAGGTAATTAAAACATTTGCCTCCTGGGGTCCTTACATACTAGCCCTCTGGCCTAAACCCCAGTTCAGTCTCTCTCACTGCTTAGGTAGGGAGTTCCCAGCCCTTTTCTCGAAAGTTGGGAAAGTGTTTCAGCTCCCTCTATCCCCCCTCCCCAACTCAAGCAGAAGTTTGGCCTTGCAGGCCCCAAGCCTCATTCACCTTATGATCTGCTTAATGTAGTCCATTGACAATCTCCCAGGAGAAGAAAGAATCCATCAATGTCTTATTCTCTGCACACAGATCAGTTGCAGTCAGGTTGGAAGGCAAGAGTGGTAGAAAAATGGCAATCCCCAATTTACCCAAATACCTTTACAAATCCTTTTCTCTTGACCGCATAGTTGTATTCTCAAACGAGCAGCAAGTCTAAGGCTTCAGACCTTTCATTTAACCATTATATTAACAAAATAACAGCAGGAATTGGATTAAGAGATTCCTTGAAACAGGGTGGCTTGCCCTTTAAGGGCTGGAGGCCTGGGGCCAGCCAATCCTGATTAGTGAGGGAGCCATCCATGCTGCCTTAATAGGGCCTGATGGAAGATAGATGATTCCCCAGTAAAATGCAGCAGGAAGCTGGAGATAGTGGGGGGAAACTCAAGAAGCTGTGGCAGAGACTGAGGAAAGAATCCTGCAGGGAAGACCCTGATATCAAGGGAGTTACCTGGCTAGGAGGATTAGGAGTAGCCTGCTAAGGCAGGAGGAGAAGTCAGAACCAGGCTGAATTCCAACCAAGTAAAGCCTGGGAGTAACTCTTGAATTTGGACCTACTACTTGGAAGGAGGTGCCTTTAGATGGTTATGCTATTCCATATAAAACATAGTATATGAACTGTGCAAATTCAGACAGAGAATACAAATGGCTGTCATATCCATCCACCCCTATGTAAATATATTGAGGGAATTAGCTAAGTCTTGTCATTTTTGACACATTTGAATAAGATGAAATTAGAGATTAACTCCCTGGGACATGTGCTCGCAAAACATTATAGGGAAAATTCTAGCAACAGTTGAGTTTAAACATAGAAAATGGTAGTGGCAATGGCAGGAATGTCTGAGTCAGTGCCGGCAGAATCTAGAATTCTTTCTGCTGTGTCTGCAGATCAGAGCATTTACACAGTGCAGGCTCGCAGCTAACAGTTGTTTTAATAAACAAAATAAATCTTCAGCATATGCACAAAATGCACTGTAAACGATAATTGTATTTGTTAGTATCGTGGCCAGTCTATGCATTCACAAGATAAATGTGGGAAAAGGAGTGCTAAGTGTACAGACAGTAAAAAAAACATAGTGGGACACAATGCTAAAGTTCGCAGAAAGGAATAAAATAAAGAAACTCTTAAGTAAAAGAGTCCCCAGATTGATGTGGGAAAGTATGAGCTCTCTTATAGCATTGACTCAGAGGCAGAAGAGCTTATTTTATGAGCTCAGAAATAGGAGGGTGTGACAGAACGTACCCGTGTCCGCACCCTACACACTGTTGTAATAATTTCTGTACAAAGTATGTCTTGTAAAGTGTCATCTGAAAATTCATAATTTGTTGGTCAATATTTCCTAGTAAAATGGGTGTGTCAACAAGTGAAGTTATAAGATTCCACTGTATGGTGATCTTAATACATGTTCCAAACTGAGGCTGGCAAACATCTGTTTCAAACAAAGGAATATGTGCTCTGCTTAATTTGCATTTAAGAAGTAAACAGAGTCATCAAGCAGGAAGGGTGAACAAAGAAACCTCAAATAGGTGAGGAAAAATAGCAGGAAACATCCTTTCCTAGAGACTTTCTGTTTCCTGAATCTCAGCTGGAAATAGAAAAGGAGTACTTGTGGAACCTTAGAGACTAACAAATTTATTAGAGCATAAGCTTTTGGGAGCTACAGCTCACTTCATTGGATGCATTCAGTGGAAAATACAGTGGGGAGATTTATATACACAGAGAACATGAAACAATGGGTGTTACCATACACACTGTAACGAGAGTGATCAGGTAAGGTGAGCTATTACCAGCGGGAGAGGGGGGGGGAACCTTTTGTAGTGATGATCAAGGTGGGCCATTTCCAGCACTTGACAAGAACGTCTGAAGAACAGTGGGGGGCGGGGGGAATAAACATGGGGAAATAGTTTTACTTTGTGTAATGACCCATCCATTCCCAGTCTTTGTTCAACCCTAAGTTAATTGTATCCAATTTGCAAATTAATTCCAATTGAGCAGTCTCTCACTGGAGTCTGTTTTTGAAGTTTTTCTGTTGAAGAATTGCCACTTTTAGGTCTGTAATCAAGTGACCAAAGAGATTGAAGTGTTCTCTGACTGGTTTTTAAATGTTATAATTCTTGACGTCTGATTTGTGTCCATTTATTCTTTTACGCAGAGAATGGAAATGTTTTCCAAGAGGGAGACTGATACTATAAAAATGAGGGACAAGCACTCCATGTCCCCCCTCCTCCTGTCTTACTCTCTCTGCCCATTGATTCACTGCACCAGAAGGAACAAAGGAAGCAGCCATTAAACAGAAGAAAGGGTCCTGGCCTAAGAAGTTTGGCCAGTAAGACTGTTAGAGCCTTTGATGAGAAAAACTTGGCTTTACGTTTAACATAGTTTGTTAAGTTAGGCAGTAGTTGTGTTTTATCTTTATTTGTCTTGTAATGATTTCTGACTGTTGTTCCTCATTACTTGTATTCACTTAAAATCTATCTCTTTGTAGTTAATTAACTTGTTTTATTATGTGAATGGAAGTTTGTTTGGGAAACAAGATTTTTGCATATCATTTCTATTAATAAAATTGACTTTATATCAGTTTGTATTGTTCAGGAGAGGGCTGGGCAGTACCAGACATACCTTCAGTCTGGGATCTTCCCCCACAAATGTATGTTGGAGTCACCCTGCAATGTACCCAATGCTGGTGAGAGCCAAGGTATGTCTGACTGGCTGCAGCCCACACACAGACATATAGGGTTGCCAACTTTCTAATCGCACAAACCTGAACACCCTTTCCCCACCCCCTTTTCCCCGAGGCAACACCCCTGCCCCGCCCCTTCTCTGAGGCCATACCACCACTCACTCCATCCCCCCTCCCTCTGTCTCTTGCTCTCCCCCATCCTCACTCACTGTCACCAGGCTGGGGCAGGGGGTTGGGGTGAGGAAGGGACTGAGGGCTTTGGCTGGGGCTGCGGGCTCTGGGGTGTGGCTGGGGATGAGGGGTTTGTGGTGCAGGAGGCGGTGAGGGGTGCAGGCTCCGGCCAGGCGGTGCTTACCTCGAGCGACTCCCAGAAGCAACCAGCATGCCCGGCTCCTAGGCTCAGGGTTTGGCCAGGCAAGTCTGTGCACTGCCCTTGCCTGCAGGCAGCAACCCCACAGCTCCCCATAGAAAGGGGACAGAATGGGCATCAGAAATGATAATGAAGAGATCGGACTTTGAGAAGACCAAAATTAAGAAAACTCAATAAACCTGTGGTTAGAGAGCATCACTCTATACTTACAAAAGATAAATATTCCCCATGCCATGAACCACTGAAAAGTTTTTGTTAAACTTGATGCTGGAAAGGCATCTGGCAAGTTATATAATGACCTGACTCAGGAATCCACCATTTTAATTCACTGTGTCTGTTACAGAGTCTTTAAAACTCATTTTGGACCTTACAGTGCTCCTGAGACCTATAAAAAGGATTCAGTACTGTAGTAGGAAGAAGGCCTGAAATATAAGCCCTTGTATCAGAAGCCTTATGTGAGGCCTGAGGCCTGGGCTAAATTAGTGGTCAAAGCTTTGCTGATATAAAGCAAAGTTAAATTGTGAGCAAGAGGCAGACCCTGCCCACAGAATCTGTGAAGAACAGGGCTGATATTGCAAAAACGCGCATTTCTAAGAGGTGCTGGGCATAGAGCACTCACACCAACACATTCCAGAAGGGTGGTACCAGAACACCTCGATACCCACACATTCCCCAAAGATAACAGGAACACACTGACCCATCCTAAAAATAAGGTCAGGATGACAGCATGATGGATAGAGAAGTTTTGATTGAACCAACAGCTACAAGGTAATGGGTAGTGGTTAGCTATGTCAGAGAGTAGCATCTAAGTACGTCAGAGGGGCAGAACGTAACTTGTTTGTATTGGGGTATAAAGAGGTATCTCTGAGAGGGGTGTCAGGGCCTGGCCTAGGGGGGAATGGAAAGTCCCGCCGTTCACTGAGCTGGTCCATTGTAATGGGCATACAAAAATGTGTTAGTGGTCCTGTAGAGTCTGAGGGATAGTAGGATCATGCCATGTTGACAATAAACCTGGCCGGTTGCCTTTGCTAAAAACAGAGTCGGATTTATTGGGAAGTCTGCTATCTCCGCTATCTGCACAGAATTGGGACAGCACACTGAAAGAACAAACACACACACACACACACACACACACACACACACATGCAGCCGAACATCTATCAACAAGTACTAAATAGTTTACCTCAAGTGTAGTTTACCTGGAGATGTTTGGTATATGGATGTCTTGGTTATCTTTGCTGATAATGAGGACTAACTGCAAGAAAGACTGAAGGAAATTTTTGATCAATTTCAAGAAAGAGGCTTGAAAGTCCAGTGAAATTAAAAGTTGTTTTAGACTTAAATGAAAAACCAATATTTGTGACACTTTGGATCAGGTTTAATACAATCAGCTGTTACTAAGCTGGTGGAAGCTGTTCCTAAAGCACCAAGAGCAGCAAATGTACGAGAATTGCATTTCTTCAGAGAAGCCTGTGGTTTTTTGAATATTTCAGAACTGAAACCTGAACAGAAAAAAGAGTCAAATGGGAGTGAAATTATAAAACACTGAAATATATTATTCTTAAATTGAAAGGGAATTCTTGGCCATGCATGGGCAATAGATCCTTTTATTTCATATATATGTTTGAGGAAGTAAATGACTGATCTTAAACCCCCTAAGTAGCGTCCAATTATAGTAAATCTACTGTGTTACCACTTAAAATCCAGAAACTAGGATGGAGACTTCAACCATCACATTTTACTATTGCACACTTCACAGGAAAAGCAAAATGACCTGGGTGCTCTAGGGGACCAACTTATTTTCTTTGAAAAAATTAAATTGTTCAAAGCAGGTTGGTTGCCAGAATACTCCAGCCTGAAAGAAAGGAATAGGACTCCAGTTCTTTCTGTTGTTTTTTCGGAATGGGGGCCATGGTTAAGAGGGACAGTCAGAGACATTCATACTCTTTGTTATAACTTCAGCTTCCATAACTACCTCTGACTTAATAACAGAACACAATGTGTAAATCACATTTGGAAGTATTAGCTCTGGTGGAATTAAGGATTGGTTCTTAGCAAGATGATCTCTTAAGGGAATGTTATAAAATTTGACAGTTGGGAAAATGGCCAAACACAACAATGGACAAGCATTCCATTTCAGAGAGCCACAAATGAACTGTCTACCCTGGATGGTATTGTATTAAAAGGAGATTAGATTGTGATTCAAATCTCCAAGATGACAGGAATATTTCAGTGAGTTGTGAGACTAACACAGTTACTGTTTGTTTTTGTTAAACACATTTTGTGCTGTAAGGCTTTTCTGGCACTCAGATGTTGAATAATTGATCAGAAATTGTAATATATCAACTTCTGCATGATGACTAGCTGCTACAATCTTTAGACATACCACGTGATTTGTGGATAAAGCTAGGTCTAGATCTGGTTGGAACTCAGACAGTAATACTTCATTTTTTTCACAACTGGCCGCTAGACATCACACTGCAAGGGACTTTTGATCAAAGATTTCACACCAAAAACCAAGAGAAGAACTCAAGGATGTCTTTGCATGTTAGGAAGAGCCCTCTAAAGTCATTACAGAGAATGGACAATAGTCTGTGAATAATTACATTGAAAAATTCTTTCAAGACTGTGGAAACAAACACAGAAGGACCTTTCCATTTGATTCAAATAGTAATGAAAAGATAGAGAATTTTCATTGTTACTTGAAAAAAGCTTTCAATACCACTAAGTGAAGGAAAGGATTGGGAGAAAGAGTTGCATACTGCTCAACTATACATGGAGAGCTTCAGGGGAAACCCCTGCTAAATGAGTTCTCATGTGAAATCTGCACTGTTTCCCTGCCTAGCTTCTGACAGCAATGTGTATAAAGAGAAAATGAAGCAAAAAGTTGATCAAGAACACTGAACTATAAAGAGCCAGGATTTCCGGTTTGGGGATCGTGTCTATGTTGCCAGCATTACAAGGCTGAGCATGCTGGACTCAGCCTGTAAAAAATGAGCAATTTGTTATCATTAGAAACTTGTCCAAAAACTAATTTATGTTTAGAAACAAAAAGGATGATTGTATCTCGATTCAAAATGCCAGGCTTCTGAGACACGTGCCCTCAGGTCCTAACTGACATCTCAGAAGTGAACCCCTAATTCCAAGGCAAAAGAAGAGAACACAGAGCTGAAAGGAAATTCATTCTGCCACTAATTCTGAAGCTATGTCTCAAGTTCCAGGTACAGAAGAAGATACTCATTTTTGGGCTACTGCTAAAAGTGGAAGAGTTGTGAAAAGGTATGTTAGAGTTAATGACACTGTGTAGCAAGGAGGTGGGCCCCGCAACTCACTTGTGTTGGAGCTGCCGAGGGAGACAGATGCTTCTCCCCCACTGCACTGCCAGAGCAGGATGCCAAGGAGGACCTCTGCCACCCTGAAGACTTGCCTGAGCTTCCAGAGCTGCCAGCCACTCCAGAGACTGAGGAGCTGCTGGGACTACCATTGGCCATATATCCCGGTGAGATGAAGGACAGGATCCAGGAACAGCCCAAGGGAAGGGGAGGAAGAAGCCCAGGGACAACTGTTTGTAGTCTGGCTGTGTAGCTGCCTGAAGCCAGGTCAGCGTGTTGTGGCTGGATCTCTGCTGACCAAGTGGCGGATTGATCCACCACTGTTAGGACTCTGGACTGGGACCCAGTGGAGTAGGGTGGATCCAGGTTTCCCTACCCCGCTTCTACCAACCCCACCCATGAGGTGGCAGCCTCCCCACCTTAGGCTAGGAGGCCTGCATTTGTCTGCCATCTGTCAGAGCCAGGATGTCAGAGCCCTTTGACTATTTGGTGTCCCACCCTGCTTGAGGGCCTGGGTTCCTAGACCCTTTTCTGATCTGCCCCAACCAGAAGGCAGAACCCCTAAGACTGTTGGGTGCTCTGCCCTACCTGGGGGCCTGGGCTCCTAGATCTTTTGCTGTCCTTCCCCGAACAAAGGCCAGATCCCTATAGGCTTTTTGCAGCAAAGTTAAAGCAACAAAGTATCAGTGTAGATATTGCCCTTCGTTATGTTCACCATAACTGGCCCATCCCAGTATCCCATAATGCCTGCCCTGATCACTCTTCTCACAGTTTTGAAGTCTGCTGCCCTGCATCTCGCTACACGGGCATGCACCCCTCCCCTTTCAAAGCTCTGGGAAGCTTTGACATTCCTCAACGTAGAAAGCTCACAGAGCTGCTGAGGATGCCACTCCTGGCAGTTGAGGAGGCTGTGGGAGAACTCAGAAGAAACCATTAATGTGGAATCCTGCTCTCCCCGGCACTAGGAAGACAGCGGCAGGCAGAGTAGACAGGCACAGTGGCTTGCTGTTGCGGGGAGAAAGGGGGAAAGACAGCTGTGCTTTGCAGAGCCAGGGGACTGATGTGTGGCAGGGTGTCCCTCTCCCTCTACCTCAGGATTAGTTGCTCAAGCTGCTGCCTGAACTTAAAGAGACAGTATGCTGACACACTCTCCTCCAACACACACACTTCCCCAACACACACACTATCTTTCTCACATATACAATCCCCCTCACACAATCTCTCACAAACTTCCCCACACACACTCTGTCTCTGTCTCCTGTCAAACACTCTCCCCTATTCTCCTGACACACTTCAGATGAAAAGTGATTGGAAGTCTAGTAGGATGCCCATGGAACAATGGGATTGAGAAACCTGCATCATGTGATGCTGTACCTGCCCCATGAGGCATTGCAAACCCTTCCCAAAGCACCCTGCAGCCAGTTGCACAGTGGGATAGCTACCCACAGTGCACTGTTCTGCATCTCTGCAAGAGCTGGTAGTGTGGATTCACTCTGCCAACACAAGGAGCGTAGTGTAGATGTAACCCTTCTGCCAGGTGAAGCCAGCAGCAGCAAGGGCCAGGTTCAGTATCTAGGGGTTCCTTTTCAACAATACAACACAAAACCAGCTTGAGCCCCGATAATTACACACCACCCCCTGGGCACCTCTAAGAGGCAATACTTCCCCTCTTGCCAGCACGGAGTTTGAGTACAGCAAAAACTTTTAATAAAAGGAGGGAATTAACTCAGCATTAATTTGGGAAAACACTGCAACTAGGGTTCATAAACAAAAAACATGAGCAAAAGACCCACCCCTGAGTAAGTTGGGCAGTGTCCTTTTCCCCTCAAGGTCTTAAGTCCAGCAACCCAAAAGTCCCTTTAACGTGGCTGTCCCTTCTGTGTACCCCACTCACAGTTGCTGTCCTTGGCCAGTGCAGCCCCAGAATTCAGAGGTTCATCCTTACTCCCACCCTGTGTCGAAGGGGTGGGGGTAATGAGGCACCTTACATGCTACACTGCTCGGGCCCTCGCTCATTGCCTCAATGGCCAATGGCCATGCCTCTGCGGGGCTCTGCTCTGGCACTCTCCACCAGCCTCTCTGCCACCCGCCCTGCTAGCTGCTTGCCACATCTCTCTGCCAGCCGCCCTGCTAGCCGCTTGCCACACCTCTTGCCACACCAGCTTGCCAAGATGTCTTTATCCCCCTCCCCCCGCAACCTTAACACAGCTCTCAGTGATTTCAGCTGTTAGTGGGGGAGACTCACTGCTGGTGCATGCTGGGCAGTCTCTTGCAATAGAGACACTGTCCGAAAGTAGGTCTAATACTTAGACCTAGGTATTTAGAGATACTATTGTAAAGTTTGTCATTAAAGGTTTTTTTCTGTAAGACTCTATACTGTCTTTTACATATACTGCCACTCCCCCACCATCATGATTTACTCTGTCATTTGTGTATGTTTTCTACCCTGGGATTACCATGTCCCATGATTATCATTGTTCCACCAAGTTTCTGTGATGCCTGTTACATCAATATCCCCATTTAACACCAGGCTCTCAAGTTTACCCATCTTAGTATTTAGATTTCTAGCATTCACATACAAGCACTTATAAAATGTGTCACTTTTTTGCTGTCTGTCATTATGTGATGCAATTGAATGGGACTCTTTTTCATTTGACTGTTTCTCTTCTGTTCCTACCTGTACTTTATCACCTTCTATCTATGGTCATCAGTTTTCCCAGGTTACTGAGTGGGACTTGAGCAGGTTCTGTTCTGTATTGTTAAGAGGACCCTGTAGATGTTGTTGCTGACTCGACCTGGCAGAAGGGTTACATATGAATAACATTTTAAACTCAGTCCTAATATACAAAATGGGCAATTCCGGTGAAAGTTTAATTTCTCTGCCTAAAGAAAAACTCTGGTGCAACCTTAACTATCATGCTACTGCCATTTCAAATGAATAGGCAGCAGATTTAAAACAAACAAAAGGAAGTATTTCTTCACTCAGTCCACAGTCAATCCATGAAACTTGTTGAGAAGGCCAAAAGTATAACTGGGTTTAACAAAAGAATTAGCTATATTCAAGGAGGACAGGTCCATCAAAGGCTATTAGCCAAAATGGTCAGAGATGCAATTCCTTACTCCAGGTTTCGTTAAACCTCCAACTGCCAGAAGCTGGGATTGAACAACAGGTGATGGATCACTGGAAATTGCTGTGCTGTTTATTCCCTCTGAAACATCTGGCTCCGTCCACTGTCAGAGGCAGGATACTGGGCAACATAGACAGTTGATCTGACCAGTCTGGCTGTTCTTATGTTCTAAAGGTGTTTATGTAAGAGATGGAGCTAACAGAGTTTACACTGGAGAGAGGAAAGAATGACATTGCCTGAGATAAAAAGAGTAGTGGGAGAATAATCCCGTCCTTCCTCACTCAGGCCCTGCTGAAGGGAGTTTGAGTCTCATAAAGTTAAGCTGCTGTTAGGGTAGAGATGGTTGAAAATTTTCTAATGAAAAAATACGACTCATAATTGCTGTTTTGAATTAAGCGAATTTGAAAGAAATATCCTTTCTGTGACAAAAATTTCAGATACAAAAATGTTGCTGTCCTTTTTAAATTTTTAATTACAAATATTGTTGGGTTTTATTTAATATTTCAATCTTTTTGGGTCTCCCTGTTCCGTCTGTTTGGTGACTGAATTTTGTCCCTTGTTGCCAGGTAGTGTTCCATGATTGGTAAAAATCCCTGTACATACTGGGAAAGTGTGGGATCGGCTAAGTTGACCCGCCTGTCACACCAGGGTGAACTGTTGCTCTGTCTGTGATGAAGATTGGGGCTAGGCCAACACACAGTACATGCCTGGCTGTCTGTTTTTGGGATTCCCAGCAAAGCAGAATCCCTCTCTTCCCACAATCTTTGGGCAGAAGGAAAAAAAATTGGGCTGGTGATTGTCTCACTGACCATTGCAAGCTGCAACTGCTTGGCTGGGCTTTACAATACATAGGGGTACTGGGCAGGCCTTATTCACTGGGGAGTTGAGCATCTGCTAGCAAGGTTCCTTGCAGGGCTGATGGGCCAGACTCCAACATCCTCTCCTCATCATCCTCTCCCTACTCTCCTTTCTTCTCTCCCACCCTTCCTCCTTCCTCCCACCCTTTCACAACCATGGGGGCTATGTTGGGAATATTTGTTTTGTAGGTTTTGTTGTTCTTATGTCTATAAACATATACACACATTGAGCAAGCTCTGCAGCTGTGGACTGCAGCCTACCAGCACATAACCCATGGTGGGCAACGGGCGGGGAGGGGAAGGGGGAGAAGCATTTTGGCCAGGAACACCAGGCAAACACCTACTTTTCCAGAGAGTAAAATGGGATTGTAATGGCTTCACAGTTTGGATGAGATCTCTTCATATAGGTTGCTTCTGCAACACCAACCTCAACCTGATGAAGGGCTGTCAGCCCTGCTAGGACTGCGGGAATCTGTGAATCACAATCCCCAGGTTTATAGCACAGACCCATTCACTCTGGTTCACTCTAGCATAGAGCTAGGATCCACCTCACGACCCCCTCACTGCACCTGGAAGTGTCCCTAATCTGGGGAACTTAAACAAAGAGAGCAACACTCCGATACCCCTACTTACCTTGAGGACTGTAGTCAATGGGACTACTCATGAAGATCCTAATTTGGGCAGCACACTGCACTGTAAGTAACATATACACGTTGTGACGGGGCAAGGCCAGATGGCTGTAGAAAAGTAGTCTTATTGGGATCCAGGAAGTGGGCGGGCGAAGCCCGTCCACACTAAAGGATCCCCCCCAGCCTAAAAGGGGGATCCACAGGACCTAGATGCCCAAAAAATTCCGGGGGACAACTAATGAAATAACAGAGACAGGAGTGCGGTCAAAGGGTCAAACGAAGGGAACCGGACGGGGACACTGAGCAGAGAACCCCAGACAGCGCCCACTGCTCCTCAAAGGCGTCAAGGGAGTCAGAGGACGCCGCCCAGAGGAACTCTGCCCGGATACGTGAACGGATCGAGGATCGGAAATAGGCCCTACAGTCACAGGAGACTCCATCGGCCAACCTCCTCACTCTGGTTTTGTAGATGGCCATTTTAGCTAGGGCCAGGAGGAGGTTGACCAGGAGATCCCGTGACTTTGTGGGGCGATGGATAGGGAGTGCATAAATGAGAAGGTGAGGGGAGAAGTGCAACCAAAAACGTAATAAGATATTGGTGAGGAGCCGGAATAGGGGCTGCAGCCTGGCACACTCCAGGTAGACATGTGCCAGGGTATCCCTCACGCCGCAAAAGGGGCAGGTGTCTGGGATTGTGGTGAACCGCGCCAAGTACACACCCGTGCTCACGGCTCCGTGAAGGAGCCGCCAACTGACATCCCCGGCGGGCTTTGGGACTAAGATGGAATATAGGCTGGCCCACCGGGGCTCTTCACCCTCCAAAGGTGGCAGGAGGTCCCGCCATTTTGTATCGGGGCGGGACACGAGGGTGCGGGCGTGAAGGGCGTGGAACACGAGCGTGTAGAGATGTTTTCTTGGCGCGGTTTGAAAACAGACCGGCTGCATCTCGTGCAGCCGGCTTCTAGTGAAGGGGTGAAGGGATCGGTTGGGTCCACGGGGGAGGGGTCCAATTAAAAGGTCCGGCGGGCCTGGGGTAGTGGGTGGGCGGGGCGTGCCCTCGTGCAGGACCCGGTGGAGATAAACCCGAGCAGCGGGGGGCAAAGCGGCCTTCACCTCCTGAAGTATGCATCGGGGAGTACAAGGTCTGGAAAGCCCCATGCGCTGAGCGAAGGTTAGGGGATCCAGCCAGTCTCCCCGGTCATAGTCCAGGAGGTCTCCGACTCTTGTGACCTCGCCAGGACCAACCTCTGGCGCACCGAGCGGGACTCCGCCACCTGCAAACGGAGCTGGGGGTTGTGTAGCAGGGGCTCCGCGAGGAGATCTGCCCCCTCGGTGGCCGCCACGGACCTGCTCGTTGTAAAGAGTTTCCAGGTCCGGAGGAGGTCCTGGTAGAAGACCGGCAGCCCGGAGAGGTCTCGCGGAAGACCTCTCGGATGGAGATAAAGGAGCTGCCGGTCGTATCGGAGCCCTCGGAAGCGGCGCAGGAAGGCGTGCGCCAGTATGCTCCACGCCGGACTACCTGCACCATAAAGGAGCCTCTGCAGGGTCTGGAGGCGGAAGACATGGACCTGAGTAAGCAGACGTTTTAGGCCCTGCCCTCCCTCCTCCACAGGTAGATGGAGAACCCTTGCAGGGACTCAGTGCAGTCCTGACCAAAAGAACTCCAGAATCGATGTCCGCAGGTTGGTCAGGAAAGCCGGGGCCGGGACCAGGGTGTTGAGCCGGTACCAGAGCATGGACAGGACTAGTTGATTAAGCACTAACACTCTCCCTCGAAGGGAGAGGCTCCGGAGTAGTCCTGTCCATTTCCGGAGTCGTTCTATCACCCCGCCCTCTAAATTCTGCCACTTCTCCGGCAGAGAGGGATGCGTGGCAGAAAGGTAAACGCCCAGATTAGAGCAGCGGACCGGTGCTCCACCGGATGGCCTGAAGCGCGGGTGGGAGGGAGCTCGCCTGCCGCCAGTCCCCTACCACCAAGCCAGAGCTCTTGACCCAGATGACCCGCGCAGAGGAGGCTGCTGAATAGATGGCCTGGCAAGCCTCCACTCGCACCAAGTCACCTGGGTCCTGGACCATGAGGAGCACGTCATCAGCGTACGCCGACAGGACCAGACGCAGCTCCGGCTCCCTCAGCACCAACCCTGTCAACCTTCTTCGGAGGAGACAGAGGAAGGGCTCGATCGCCAGAGCGTACAGCTGGCCTGAGAGGGGGCACCCCGCTGTACTCCTCGCCCGAAGTTGACCGGTTCGGTCAGGGTCCAGTTGAGCCTTACCAGACACTCTGCGGAAGCGTACAGCACCTGGAGAAAGTTCACAAACATGAGTCCGAAGACAAACGCCTGCAGAGTGCTCAGGAGATACCCGTGATCCATCCTGTCGAACGCCTTCTCCTGATCTAAGGACAGGAGGGCGAACGACAGACCATCCCTACACCCAAGTTCCAATAGGTCCCGGACCAGATATAGGTTGTCGAAGATGCTGCGGCCCGGTACGGTGTAGGTCTGGTCTGGGTGGACCACGTCCGCCAGCACGGACCCTAGCCTCAGAGAGATGGCTTTTGCCACAACTTTGTAGTCTGTGCTGAGGAGCGAGACAGGACACCAATTTCGTAAATCGCGGAGGTCCCCCTTCTTCGGCAATAAGGCCAGCACGGCTCGCCTGCACGAAAGAGGGAGGACCCCGCTCTGCAAAGACTCGGCCCAGACGGTGACTAGGTCTGGGCCCAGGACGTCCCAGAATACGCGGTAGAACTCCACGGTCAGCCCGTCCATACCCGGAGATTTATTGGTGGGCATGCGACGGAGGGCTTCCGAGAACTCGGCCAGAGTGAGGGGCAGCTCTAGCCGGTCTCGGTCGCCCACGCTAACCGTCGGGAGCTCCTCCCACAGCACTCTGCAAGCGTTAGGATCGGTCGGCTCCGGGGAGAATAGGCTTGCGTAGAAGGCTCTCGCCCTCTCGCACATCTCCACCGGATCCGTGAGGGGGGTGCCATCTTCTGCCAGTAGGCAGATGATATGTTTCTTAGCCCCCCTCTTTTTTTCAAGGGCGTAGAAGAAGCGGGAGCCGCAATCCATCTCCCGAAGGAGACGGATGCGGGATCGAACAAAGGCACCCCGGGCCCGATGGTCCTCGAGGGTCCGGAGCTCCTCCCGCTTCTCCCGGCACGCTCCGCAGAGGGGTGGATCCTCGGGGCTGGCGGCCAGACGCCTCTCCAGCTCTAAGACCTCCCATTCCAACTGCTCTATCGCTGCATCCCTCCGTCGGCTGGCGCCCCAGGTGTAGTCACGGCAGAAGAGCCGGGCGCGCACCTTCCCTACGTCCCACCACCGCCGTGCCGAGGGAAAGGCATGCCACTGCCCTCGCCAGGCCAGCCAGAACTCCCGGAAGGACGCCACGAAGCCCGCATCCTCCAGCAAGCCGTTGTTAAGATGCCAATAGGCCGGCCCCGGCCTCTCCGCGCAGAGGGAGGCTGTCACGGTGGCTATGTGATGGTCAGAAAATGGGTCTGGCCGGATGCTGGAGGAGTGGGCTCGTGAAAGATGAAAGCGTGATAAATAAATGCGGTCCAACCGGGAGTGGCGCGACCGATGGGCCTCCACCCGGACAAAGGTGAACGTGGAAGTGTCATCCGGGTGGTTGTCGCACCAGACGTCCACCAGGGAGTGGTGTTCGACTATCTCCTGGAGGACGGCGATGGCGGCCGGGCTCTGCTCGGTCCCCGAGCGGTCCCGTTCCTCAAGGGTGATGTTAAAGTCCCCTCCCAGGACCAGGCACTCCTGAGGATCCAAGGTGCCGAGGAAGGCGGATGACTGCTGATAGCATTGCAGCCGCTCCGGGCTCGATGCTGGGGCATAGATGTTGACGAGGTTGACTACGAGCCCCTCCATACGGACCCGGAGGTGCAGCAGGCGACCCGGCACAGCCTCGGCGACCCCCAGCACCTCGGGCCGTAGGTCGGGGGAGAACAGGGTCGCCACTCCACCCGTATGAACTGTGAGGTGGCTAAAGTAGACCCTGTTCCCCGAATCCAGCCGCCAGCTGTCTTTGGCGGTCGGATCCGTATGGGTCTCCTGCAGGAAAACCACAGAGTACCTCCCCTCTCGAAGGAAGGAGAGCACCTGGGACCTGTGGAGACCAATCCTACAGCCACGGGTGTTCAATGTTGCGATGGTAAAGGGGGCCATTAGGAGGGCTGGGGGGGATCCTCGCCGGCAGGGATGCTCGTGGCTCCCGGCGGGCCGCGCAGCAGTCCGTGACCCACCCCGTAGGTGAGTAAGGAGTCACGGAAGTGGCGGACCCGCTGGTAGGCCGCGGCGCCCTGTCTCCCGGTCCTTTTCCCCTCCCCCATGAGGGCCCTTGCAGCCCGGAGGATTTGATTAAAGTCCCCCCATCGCTGGAGGGCAAGCTGGACTTTGTTGCGAGAGCCACGGACGTCTTCTAGGAACTCCCGCAACTCCTCTCGCAGCGCATGGGGGGCTGGGGTTATGGTCTGGTTGCTCCCCGATGGGGCCCTTGGTACAGCCCCCTGGCCCAGCGAGATGGGCAGACAGGGTGCGGATCCCCGACGGGGCTCTTGATGGGTTGACCTGAATGCTGGGGCGATAGGGGGCAGCGGAAGGAGGATAGCAGCCCCTGGTGGGTCGGGACGGGCAAACACAAAGGCCATTCCCTGGGAGTCATCTGTTGGAAAGGGGAAGGAGACAGTCCCAGGGGTGGCAATAATATCTCGGGAGGTGGGCGGGATAAGGGCAGGGGCAGGGGTAGAGGTGAGAGTCTGGGTCGGGAGAGGGCTCTCACAGATGACAGGCGCAAGCTCTCTGGTGGATTTGGCAGCCACGGCATCAGGAGGTGGACTTTCTTCTGTAGGGTCCTCTCCCGGAAAGGAGGTCGAATGCTCCTCACCAGCGAGGGATGCCCCTGGTGGCTCAGGTTCCAGCTGCGTGGCACTGGCCGTCGCCTCAACTGGCTCGGCAGCTCTCAGCGGGGTGCCCTCTGCAGCTGGGTTGATGGAGGAGTCCAGGGGCTCCTCGGAGGTGGGAGCAGAAGCAACGGTTAGGGGGAGGGAACATGGGGAAAGGGGGGCTGGAATGAAGTCGCCCAGATCGAGGCCCGCTGGCATAGGATCGTCCTCCCCCTGGGTGACCGGGGTCAGACCCAGGGCCTCGATCTCCTCATATAGAGAGGGGAAATTGTTTTCCGCTACCCCGGGATTCTCCCCGCTGGCACCTGATGCGACGGTTACTTCGGGGCACACTGGGGTTTCAGATGGTGCCTCAGGGGTCTTGGAGGGGAGGGACTCACATGGAGGCGAGATACTGCCTTTCAGTGCTGCCACGTCTTCCCCAGCCGGCTCTAGTGGATGGAACACACCCGTGGGTAGAGCGGAAGGCTCGGCATCGGTGCCCCCCTTCCTGGTCTTCCGGGGGGCCTCCGCATCAGATGGGAGGAGCGGAGCTCAAGCCTTCCGCTTGCCCCGCTTCCCCTGGACTAGGGCCCAGCCCTCCATGGCATCATCCAGGGGCTGGCTAGCAGGGGTTGTGTCAGGGGGCAGAGGCGATGGCTCAGGGACTCGAGGGGGTAACGGTGGGGCAGCACAAGGGAGGGAAGATTCCCCTTGGGGTGGGCCCTCTCCCATGCTTGGTGGTGTCCCTGCCGCACCCTCCTCCATAAGCCCCGCCAGATTGCAAACAGCGGGGGCGGGGTTCTCCCGCTCGTCTGGGCATAGTGGGGGAGGTGCCCCTTGGGCCCGAGCGGGAGCAATGGTGGACTGGGAAGGAGGAGGGGCGGTTTCGGGCGCCGGGCAGCCAGGGGCGTTGGCGATGACGGGGTCGGTGCCTTGCCGGGGCTCGGGGATCCTGGATGCCCCTTCTTCCCGGGCCAGGGGGCAGTCCCTCCGGACGTGCCCCATCGCCCGGCAGAGGTAGCACCGGGCCTCCCCCGTGGAATAATGCACCCGGTAATGGGCCCCCTGGTAGGGGACTAGGAAGGACCCTTCCAGTGCCTCTCCGTCGCGCGCCGCCGGCGGCAGTTGAAGCTGCACTTGCCGGCGGAACGAGAGGACGTGACGGAGGGCGGGGTCTTTGCAGCCCAACGGGAGAGGGCTGATGACAGAGATGGGCTTTCCCAAGGCAGAAAGGGTGGGTAACAGGGCGACATTGGGGAGAAAGGGAGGGACGGAGGTCAGGACCAGGCGGACGCCCAGGTCCTCTAGCGGCTCTAAGGGGACGAACACGCCCCCCACCTCCAGGCCCTTCTCCACCGCCTCCTGGGCGGCGGCCTCCGATGCTAGGAAGAAGACGACCTTGCCATACATTTTGGAGGCCGCCACAATGGCCGTGGGCCTCACCACCCTCGCCAACGCCCGCACATAAGTCTCCACGTGGGGTGAGGCGGGCACCAGGAGGCAACGGACGCCGTGCTTCCTGGTCATGGTGGGAAAGGGGCCCCGGCCGCTATAGATGGTAGCGGAGGCGGTGGGCTGGAGAAATGATGTAGCGGCAGGCGGGGGGGCTGCCGCCACCTGGGCGTATGCTCTGGGGGCCGGGGGAGGGTCACCTGCAGAGCTGGTGGAGGGAACAGCGGGGAGGGGCGCCCCAGCTGGAGATGGGGCCGGGGCATCGGGGACAGCCCCTGCCATGGAGGGCCTGGTCTTTTTAGCGGGGCCCTTCCCCTTCTTCTTCCCCTGGCCCTTCCCGCCGGCTGGGAGGACTCCCCGCAAATCTGAGGGGGTGATAGACGTGGCAGCAGTGGAGGTCACCCCGGTGCCCGTCGCTGCTGGTGCCCCAACGGGGGCGATGGCAGATGGTTTGGCAGCAGAGGTAGAAGCTTGGGGGGGTGACAGAGGGGCAGGCGGGGGAGGGGGACCTCGGGCTACTGGAGAGGTCTCACCCATCTCATCCCCCGCCATCATGAGCAAGGAGGAAAGGGAGGACATCAAAAGGAGGAGGGGAGAGGGAAAGCAGGTCGACCACTCCTCCCCGCTAGGCTGCAGGCAGGGGAGGAGGGTGCCAAAAGGGGTGGGCTGGACGGGGGGCAATCAGGGGTAAGGGGTCAGTCACCGACACAAGGTGGAAATTCCGGCTCCTCTTGGTGCACTACCGGGGGGGGGGATTCAACAACATTGAGGGTGCAGTGAAGAGGGTTGCAACTAAAAAGGGGAATTGCACAAGCGCATGGGAGGGGGCATGGGCACACGGAGCGAGGGGCTAAGCAGTCTGGGGGTAGAACAGGGAAACCAAGGGGCTAGCTTCAGCGGCTGGGGCGGGGCAAACAAACAAAGGCTGCAGAAGGAAATGAGCGGGGCAGGCAAACAAACTGAAGCTAGTAAGGGGGGCTGGAGCAAAAGAGGAGGCAAAGCAAGTGGCAAATGGGGCAGGTAGTAAAGGGCAAAACTGGGGGGTAGGCAGTCTGGGGGGGGCACATGTGCCCATGTGCACTTGCACAAGTCTTTTTTAGCTGGCTGCTGCTTCTGGCCCAAAGGGTGGAAATAGGGCGTGGCAAGCCAAGCAAGCAGCTGAGTCCAGAGGCAGGAGCTGAGGCAGATGGTATACAGCCAGTGGGGGTGGTGGAGGGGGCAGCGGTGGTGGTAATAGTGGTGGGGGTTGGGGGGGACACACAGATGGATCGGGGGGCAGCTCCACACCACACCCCCTGTGTCCCTGTAAACACAGTCAAAACCCCCACCACAAGAGCACAGTTTGAAAATTACTCAGTCTTAGGGCCCCCTCCATGGTGGTCTGCAAAGTCTCTAGGTGCTGCCCCACTGGCAGATGATCCTCTTCTTCTCCTCCTCGGGCTTCAGCAGATCCAGACAGCGGCCTCTGCAGCAGCAGCAGCTCCAGGTGGTGGTCCAGGCAGGCAGAATGGACCCCTCTCAGGTGGTGGTGGTGGTGGTGTCCACAACAGCAGTGGCTGGGGTCCCTCACTCCTCCTCTCTGGGGAGTGGGCTAGCAGCCCCCCCCCCCCGGGGCTGCAGTTGCAGCAGTAGCAGCACCCAAGTGTGGGGGGTCCAGCAACCAGGTAGCAGAGAAGGGGGGGGTGGGTGTCTGGCCCAGCCAGGGGAGCAGCTGGAGCAGCAGGGAGAGCTCAGGGCCTAGCAGCAGTAGCAGGAGTAGCAGCTTCCCACCTCCCTCCAAGCTAGAAGGCTATGGGAGAGCAGTCTTATTGGGATCCGGGAAGTGGGAGGGCGAAGCCCGTCCACTGCTAAAGGGTCCCCCCCAGCCTAAAAGGGGGATCCACAGGACCTAGATACCCAAAAAATTCCGGGGGACAACTAATAAAATAACAGGGACAGGAGTGCGGTCAAAGGGTCAAAAGAAGGGAACCGGACGGGGACACCGAGCAGAGAACCCCGGACAGCGCCCACTGCTCCTCAAAGGCGTCAAGGGAGTCAGAGGACGCCGCCCAGAGGAACTCTGCCCGGATACGTGAACGGACCGAGGATCGGAAATAGGCCCCACAGTCACAGGAGACTCCATCGGCCAACCTCCTCACTCTGGTTTTGTAGATGGCCATTTTAGCTAGGGCCAGGAGGAGGTTGACCAGGAGATCCCGTGACTTTGTGGGGCCACGGATAGGGAGTGCATAAATGAGAAGGTGAGGGGAGAAGTGCAACCAAAAACGTAATAAGATATTGGTGAGGAGCCGGAATAGGGGCTGCAGCCTGGCACACTCCAAGTAGACATGTGCCAGGGTATCCCTCACGCCGCAAAAGGGGCAGGTGTCTGGGATTGTGGTGAACCGCGCCAAGTACACACCCGTGCTCACGGCTCCGTGAAGGAGCCGCCAACTGACATCCCCGGCGGGCTTTGGGACTAGGATGGAATATAGGCTGGCCCACCGGGGCTCCTCACCCTCCAAAGGTGGCAGGAGGTCCCGCCATTTTGTATCGGGGTGGGACACGAGGGTGCGGGCGTGAAGGGTGTGGAGCACGAGCGTGTAGAGATGTTTTCTTGGCGCGGTTTGAAAACAGACCGGCTGCATCTCGTGCAGCCGGCTTCTAGTGAAGGGGTGAAGGGATCGGTTGGGTCCACGGGGCAGGGGTCCAATTAAAAGGTCCGGCGGGCCTGGGGTAGTGGGTGGGCGGGGCATGCCCTCGTGCAGGACCCGGTCGAGATAAACCCGAGCAGCGGGCGGCAAAGCGGCCTTCACCTCCTGAAGTATGCCTCAGGGTGTACAAGGTCTGGAAAGCCCCATGCGCTGAGCGAAGGTTAGGGGATCCAGCCAGTCTCCCCGGTCATAGTCCAGGAGGTCTCCGACTCTTGTGACCTCTGCCAGGACCAACCTCTGGCGCACCGAGCGGGACTCCGCCACCTGCAAACGGAGCTGGGGGTTGTGTAGCAGGGGCTCCGCGAGGAGATCTGCCCCCTCGGTGGCCGCCACGGACCTGCTCGTTGTAAAGAGTTTCCAGGTCCGGAGGAGGTCCTGGTAGAAGACCGGCAGCCCGGAGAGGTCTCGCGGAAGACCTCTCGGATGGAGATAAAAGAGCTGCCGGTCGTATCGGAGCCCTCGGAAGCGGCGCAGGAAGGCGTGCGCCAGTATGCTCCACGCCGGACTACCTGCACCATAAAGGAGCCTCTGCAGGGTCTGGAGGCGGAAGACATGGACCTGAGTAAGCAGACATTTGAGGCCCTGCCCTCCCTCCTCCACAGGTAGATGGAGAACCCCTGCAGGGACCCAGTGCAGTCCTGACCAAAAGAACTCCAGAATCGATGTCCGCAGGTTGGTCAGGAAAGCCGGGGCCGGGACCAGGGTGTTGAGCCGGTACCAAAGCATGGACAGGACTAGTTGATTAAGCACTAACGCTCTCCCTCGAAGGGAGAGGCACCGGAGTAGTCCTGTCTATTTCCGGAGCCGCTCTATCACCCCGCCCTCTAAATTCTGCCAGTTCTCCGGCGGAGAGGGATGCGTGGCAGAAAGGTAAACGCCCAGATAGAGCAGCGGACCCGTGCTCCACCGGATGGCTTGAAGCGCGGGTGGGCGGGGGCTCGCCTGCCGCCAGTCCCCTACCACCAAGCCAGAGCTCTTGACCCAGTTGACCCGCGCAGAGGAGGCTGCTGAATAGATGGCCTGGCAAGCCTCCACTCGCACCAAGTCGCCCGGGTCCTGGACCATGAGGAGCACGTCATCAGCGTACGCCGACAGGACCAGACGCAGCTCCGGCTCCCTCAGCACCAACCCTGTCAACCTCCTTCGGAGGAGACAGAGGAAGGGCTCGATCGCCAGAGCGTACAGCTGGCCTGAGAGGGGGCACCCCTGCCGTACTCCTCGCCCGAAGTTGACCGGTTCGGTCAGGGTCCAGTTGAGCCTTACCAGACACTCTGCGGAAGCGTACAGCACCCGGAGAAAGTTCACAAACCTGGGTCCGAAGCCAAATGCCTGCAGAGTGCTCAGGAGATACCCGTGATCCATCCTGTCGAACGCCTTCTCCTGATCTAAGGACAGGAGGGCGAATGACAGACCATCCCTACACCCAAGTTCCAATAGGTCCCGGACCAGATATAGGTTGTCGAAGATGCTGCGGCCCGGGACGGTGTAGGTCTGGTCTGGGTGGACCATGTCCGCCAGCACGGACCCTAGCCTCAGAGAGATGGCTTTTGCCACGATTTTGTAGTCCGTGCTGAGGAGCGAGACGGGACGCCAATTTCGTAAATCGCGGAGGTCCCCCTTCTTCGGCAATAAGGCCAGCACGGCTCGCCTGCACGAAAGAGGGAGGACCCCGCTCTGCAAAGACTCGGCCCAGACGGTGACTAGGTCTGGGCCCAGGACGTCCCAGAACACGCGGTAGAACTCCACGGTCAGCCCGTCCATGCCCGGAGATTTATTGGTGTGCATGCGACGGAGGGCTTCCGAGAACTCGGCCAGAGTGAGAGGCAGCTCTAGCCGGTCTCGGTCGCCCACACTGACCGTCGGGAGCTCCTCCCACAGCACTCTGCAAGCGTTAGGATCGGTCGGCTCCGGGGAGAAAAGGCTTGCGTAGAAGGCTCTCGCCCTCTCGCACAACTCCAACGGATCCGTGAGGGGGGTGCCATCTTCTGCCAGTAGGCAGATGATATGTTTCTTAGCCCCCCTCTTTTTCTATGTCTCCATCAGGAGCTCTTTAGCGACCCAAAAATTAAAAAGGAATCCTACAGAAAATGGAAATGTGAACCACTTGCTAAGGATGAGTACAAAACCTCAACACCAGCATGTAGGGACTAAATCAATGAGGCTAAGGCACAATATGAGTTACACTCAGAAAGGGACATAAAAGGGAATAAGAAGAAGTTTTATAAATACTTTAGGTAACAAGAGAAAGACAAAGGAAAGTGCAGGTACTCTGCTTAGTGCAAAAGAGAGCTAATAAGGGATGATATCCAGAAGGTTGAGGTGTTTAATGCCTATTTTTGCTTTAGTCTTCACTAAATACGTTAATGGTGAGCAGATACTCAATACAATTAATAGTAACAACATGGGGGAAGGAACACAAGCCAAACCTAGGGAAGAACATGTTAAATAATATTTAGATAAGTTAGATGTATGAGTCCCAGGTCCTGATAAAAAGAAAAGGAGTACTTGTGACATCTTAGAGACTAACAAATGTATTAGAACCTAAGCTTTCGTGAGCTACAGCTCACTCTGAAACCAGGTCCTGATGAAATTCATCTGAGTTGTGATGCTCTCTTGGAGCATCCAGTATCAGAAGCCTCTGTGTTACCCCTCTGCCTCAGCTAGAGTGAGCTTTGCAGGAGCTTAAATTGTGTGTTGGCTCCCTGCCCCACCAATATGTCTGCCTCACCAGCAAACTCCTTGAAATTCTGCCTGTCTACACCACCTTGCCTTGAAGATAACGTTCAATGAACCCAAATGTCCCAAGTTCACCTGAGATGTCTCCCTGTAGTTTCCAATGCCTCTCACTCATCACTCACAGAAATTATTAACTCCACTGTCTCCAAAGAGACAGTACACACACACACACACACACGCTAACCTGTTCGCCCAGCAGAGGACAAACCCTTTACCTTAACAAACAGCACTGAGCTGAGTAAGAATACATTTATTAATAAAGAATATAGATCATACTAAGCAGTGATAACAGAAGCAGAAAATGCTTACAAACAAAACAAAATGTTGCGCACTTTCTAGTGTCTAAGACTTAACTTTAGCATTTACTTCAACAGCTTTCTGTCTTACATCAAGCTACCAGCATTTCCATCTCTTCTAGCAGGAGGATCCAACATTCACAGAATCCTCTTTGCTCCTTAAATGATAGATAACTAAGGCATTTTCTGTTCTTGTTTTTATAGTCCAGTAAACTTTTGAAACATGCTTGTCTAAAGTACATCCCCAGCACATCTCCCCTGCTTTTTGACGCTACCTGTTGACTTCCCATCCCCTGGTGAATCATATGTAATGTAACTTCCACTCTCTCTGGCATCATCATGCCCAGTTTACATTGGAGACACAGGCAAAATGACATGCTTTTCCCCAGGAAAAACTTGTTTATCAAGTCTGTTCCCAAAACATATTTTAGGAACCTATTTCCATCACATATACATAACTCTTTACTCACAATCTGTATATTTCTTGCACAACGATATCCATAACCAACATGTCACCAGTGTTTATATGATATCTTACTCCATACACTGTTATAGTATAATAATACTGTAGACAAACAGTTGTTTCCCTGAGATCAAACACTGAGCTTACCCCATGAGACCACACCACACTTGCAAATTCAACAACCACTTCATACCCTTTTACAGCCCTATAACTCATCCACACAAGATATCCCCTAAACCTACTTTCCCCTACCCATCATTAAATCCACAGACAGCTCTCCTGTCCCAACTCACTACTGACAATAGCCATGGCAAGATGAATCCAGTGCCCTGCTCCTGACACAGCCTACACAAATGATGCCGACTGGAACCTCAAAGTCCATATGCACATCTTTCCTTTGATAACACACATGCGAGCACTCAAGCCCAGATCTCCTCATATCACATTCACACCTCTCTGATGCTCCTCAAACTAATCCCCAGATCTCCTCATATTACAACTGCAGCTCTCCCAAGCTGCTCCAGTGTATTCTTCCACCATTCAGTACAGCTATACCTAATGCAGTGACTGTAGATGGAGAGCAGATAAGCCCCATGGTTACTGCCAGCTCCAGGGGGATCATTTCCCTTGGTGAAGAGCTGCTTGGGGCTTCCATTGATGTAAGTGAAACAGTAGCTCTAAGAGTTGTGAACTACCTCAGTCAATCCAACAGTGCTCAATATGTGGCTTTCTGATGACAATTAAAAAGCGAACTCTGGTGACTATCTCCCTGCCTCAACTTGTAGCGCTGTTCTGAGATTGTGGGTAGAATTGTGGATTCAGAGCAGATTTTTAGTAGAATTAAATGGTAAAAACTTCATTAATGCAGAGTTAAGGTTGCCTGTGGATAGCCTGGGACATCCCAAAACATGGAGTTCAGCAAGGGACAGTCCCCCAAGTACAGGACACAATCCCACAAGGTGCTGAGAGGATCCTGTGAGGGGCTGAGTGCCCTCAGCTGCCACTGCTGGATCAGGCCCAAAGTGAGTCAAACACACCATTGAAGGGAAAAAGGAGGGAAAAGCAGATGAAAGTTTTGTTATCACTAGAAGCTCACACCAAGAAATGTGTAGGAATGAGCACCATGGGGCTGAGATCTCTTTCTCTCCCCACCAACAGTCTTATACTACCTGACTGGTTTTTGAGGGGCTTGGCCAGTTTTTCTATGGCCTTGCCAGTTGCTGGTTCAAAGGTGTTATTGGCTGGGGGTGGGGGAGGGGTTGGTGTTGCACAAACACACCTGGACATGAAGTGATCTTGGAACTCTAGTTGCAGATGTCATAGCTGGGAGCATTCAACAGCCTCCCAGCTGGCACCCTCGTCCTGCTCTGCATGTGTGCAGTCTGCCAGGACAGACACCAGTGAAAGTGAGAGCAGTGCCCTACTCCCAGCCCCGAATCCCACCAAGCCTCCCATAAATTTCCAAGACCTGGGCCCCTCCCCATGGTTGCCCCCAGTCCTGGAACCTTCCCTATCTCTCCCTCCGCCCCAGCCCTGGGACCTGGCCAGCTCACAGGCCAGCCCCACTCCCCTGGGCCCTGGGCTTGCCCATGGACTGCCAATTTTACTGTGCCTTGGAGGTGGCAACTCCGCCTTACACCCCCGCTCTAATCCTGTCTTCCTCTCTCCAGGACTTGACCTTTCAGGATAAATATCCCTCTGTTTTCCATTTTACTTGCACATCCCAGTACCCAACCTGGCAGTAAGACCATGGCCAGACAACCAGGGCTCCTCAAGGCACAGTGACAGGCTATCCAGCTGGCTGCCATGGCCTGGGCTTTCGGCCAGTGGTGTGTTCCACAGGCAGGCTAATGGGCAGAGCAGATCCTTTCCAGGCTCTGCCGTTAGCGGTGATGTTGGGAAAAGCAGTTCACTAAGTGGCCCTGCCCTTCTTTTAGCTCATCCATTTAGATTTGTGTCCTGACAAGACCCTGGCCCTGACGAGATGGTGACCTTTGTTACCCATATAAGAAGATCCCAGGAATGTCACTCTGTCCGTGAGTCACTCTGACACCTAGGATGTGTGCTGAGTCAGCGTGAAATGCTGGGCAAGCTAAAAGCCTGGCTGAGAGCTCCTGTGCTTCAGAATATCACCAGGCTCAGTCATCATTGGGATTCACAGTCACTTGCCATCCAACTTTTAAGTTTTAAGCCATTTTCAACTCTCGGAGTTTCCCTTATTCCCAAATGGCACCATCTCCTGTCACTGTCACTGGGGCTGAAGCCAGTGAGATGCCACCATCTCCCTACAGTCTGTCAGCATGTGGGAGTGAGGGCACCCTGAGTAAAGTTGGCTGCTGCCTCCCACTGTTTTCAATGAGACTGAAGCCCACAGGGAACATGGCTGCTCCTGTATGACTCAGGGGCTGGAGACGATGCAGGGAGTGTGAGTGGCCCCAGAGACCCTGTGAAAGGAGGGTGGGGAGAGTGAGGGGAGCAGGACACTGAGGGCAAGAGGCAGATCTAAGGGTTTCAGGGGAATGGGGTGTTGGAGGATGTGAGGGCAGTAGAGAGGCTGAGAGGGGCAGGAGGATGTGGCTGAAGGGAGCTGTGGGGGCATAAAAGAGGCAGAGGGGGCTGCAGAGGACAGCAATAGGGGTGAGAGGTGAAGGAGATAAGATGGCAGCTCTCCAGCCTGGGGTTGGTGGTCAGAAACGGGGTTCCCTCCAAGCAGCCAGGGGAAGGCAGTGTTGCAGTGTTTCCAGGTTGTTGCAAGATGATCACAAGTCACAGGATTTCAGTTCCTACAGGAGGAGCTGGTGTGAAGATGTGAGAAGCTCCTTTGATCCTCCAGTTTTCAGGGCTGGGCTGACTTGTGTGTGAGACCTTTTGGACTGAGGACAGAGACCTGCCCTGCCCCTGAGCCCTGCCTTCACGTATGTCCCTAGAGCAGAGAGATGGTCCTGGGGCAGCAAGAGGCAGGGCAGGGCAAAGTTGTGAAAGTTGTGGTGTAGTGGAGTTCCGGGCAAAGAAGTCCCAGGGATGCAGGAGGCAAGAGGTGGGTTGCTATGGTGAAGATAGTAAGAGGGAATGAAGGGCAGTTCCCCCATCTCAGGGGTGAGGAGAGGGCAAGTGCAGACTCCAGCTGAGCAGCCAGGGAGAGGGGTGCTTTTTATGTCCATTACAAGGTTGACGTTTCAACCTAAAATTGGCAGGGGAATAGAGGGCGGTGAAAAACTCCATTGACAATCTGTGGTGAAAACATGTTTTAGCAATAAATACAGTATTGGTACAATGGTATACTTAGATTGGTGAAATGCACCTTGGTAATAAATAAGTTTCATGATCAAGTAATTTACCAAACAACTGGGAGGGAGGTGAGTATATGAGCTAGGTGATATGAGCCAAAGTTGTCACACATGCGTACATTTCAGTTTGACAATGTACATGTTTTGCATTCATATTCTTTCTGTTTTTTGCTTAATATTTACTTCCAGCAGCCACTGTTTCTTCACATGACTTTACGAATTACACCCATGTGAAACTTTACAAATTACACCCATGCAATAGCATGGGCTTTCAGCTAGTCTCTAATAATTAGATACCTATTAATGGATGGCACAAAGCCAACCCCCACTGCAGGGCAATAAGGTAAAAGTGGCCACAACCACTCCAATTTTTCCAGTTAAGTTTTAAAATAACAACACCTGGTCCTACATAGCACTATGCATTCAAGTGCCTGAAAGCACTTTACCCTAATGAAGTTAAGCTGCACAACCACTCACTGAGGTAGGTAATAAATTATAGTCTCCATTTCACAGATGGGCAAACTCAAGCATGGAGCATTAATTAACACAGCAGCAGAGCTGGAAAGAAAACCCAGGTCTTGAGATTTCTGGTTCTGTGCTCTGACCACTAGACCCTGCCCTCTCCCTTTACAGATGTATCTGAGTAGGGCAGGGTCTTCTTAGCAGTGGAGAACATGCAGCCATTACCTCCGTCACCACCTGAAATAAAATTTAATGGCTGCCAATTAAACAACATCAATTCCTTCTGCTACTTAAGTAGTACAATTACCGACAAAACCAGCATTGATAAAGAACTTTCAGCATATTAAAATCAGCTGCCTCCACTATCAGTCATCTACAAAAAAGACTTTGGACAAGGTGAGGGGGTCCAAGTATTCACAAAATGCTAAGTTTACAGAGCTGTTGTGCTCCCTTGTCTTCTATACTCGTTAGAGACCTGCCCCTTTATCGTTGCCAAATCCAAAAACTTAACTGCCTGCAACAGCGCCACCTATACAGCATAATGGGATTCAAATGGTCTAACAAAATCTGCTGGACTCAATGACCTGGGAGGGTACGGCCCATGACAAGCAAGCTTGACACTCTGCTACAAGGGAAGCAGAATGCGTAACAAAATATCGTCGTAACACCTTGCCCAACAGTAGGAGGGAACGTAGACACCAGCTTGCCGTGGCACGTTTCCTGATTCCTACTTGTGGAAACAGACTTCAAGTCACAGTCATACTTAAATACGAGTGACAGTCATTATTATTAGTGGAGGATAAGGGGGATCAGAGCTCTGCTGGGACCCTATCCTTGTAGCGGAAGAAAAAATTAATAGAACTGTCCCCATTTACTGAAGACACTAAAAATGGAATTAGGAATGTGAGAGAGATAATGGAGTTTCCCTCCATTCTTGAATCCCTTCTTGGTTCCCTATGGGTAGAGGGAGAGTGGAGCCACCCTTTCGAACAGACAGGAATCCTTTGGAGCAACATGGAAACATGTAAAGTCTTCTGGGATGTGGGTTCACAGGTGGAATACATGGATGTGAGAGAAAAGAGATTGAGGGGCCCATGTATAGGGCCCATGTTAGTGGTTCATCAATTTGAGTTCTTACCTGAGCAGAATATGCCAATATCATTAGCATGGGAGCATGTGTGGTTGGGACGGGACATCCTGGGACATTTCTCAAGGACAGACTCATTCCCCACACACTGGAACTCTTCCTTCCAGATCAGATCATGTCCTTTTTCAAAGTGAGCTGTTCCCAAGGTGGCTACAGCCCGTCCACACTGTAATTCATTGCAGATAATAGAGGCTGCTTTGAAATCCAAGTGTGAATCACAGACTGTCTCCCATGTATTTCCATGTTTTACTTCAACACGTCCTGAGCAGGCAGTGTCCCCTCCAACCAGCCGGAGCTCAATGTGACCTAGAGAGTCAATACATCCATCAGAGAGTGTTGGTTACGCTGTTATCTCTCCTCCCAACAGCAACAACATTGTTAAATAAGCAGCAGCCCTTTACCCCATATGCCAGTTCCTGTGTTCCAGTGATAGAGAGAGTTTGAATAAAAGGGTAAAGTGTGACACTGCTGGGGCGTGGGGGTAGCCAACAACATAATTCTCAGGTGTGAACAGGTAGACACAAAGCAAAGTGTGTGACTGTGTCTGCATGTGGGACTGGATGTGACTGAAGAATGTTTGCATGGTCTTAGTACATCTTCCGCTGGAATATTGTATTTCTGTCCCTTCACTATAGGAAGGCTATTGAAAAAACTGGAGAAAGTTCAAAGAAAGGAAACTATTCAATGATGAGGCCTGGAGGCTTAGACATGAGACTGGGGAATAAAGGAGAATAAGGGGCAAAGGACAGCAAGGGCAGGTGCCTCCACAGGGGTGAGATTCAGGAGGGGAGGCACTTATTCATACCATCTGAAAATACTAAAATAATGGCTAAGAGTTTAGAAAGAAAAAGCAACAGGAAGAGAGAAGGAACAATTCCCCAGCAGTGGAAGGAGTAGAGAGTGGGATAGGCAAAACGGGAAGTGACTGAGTCACTGTGATTAAAGTTAGTCTAGAACAAACCAGACACAATACTAGTTGTCACCTCTGATGACATTTGCCCCAACCCTGGTCCTCCCTTCATCCCCACTGTGATGTTCTGGGGGTGCAATCCAAACCAGTGAGAGGTTGTGTCACCACTTTCCCTGCAAACCTGGGTGCCTTAAAATGCTTTACTGCTGTAGTTCCCAACCTGGGAGTCTCACAGCCAGACCACAACCTGACACCCTGAGTTTTTGTGCACTTGACAGCCTTGGTTCAGCAGCTCTGACCCCAGCAGCCTGTGTACAACCCCACTGCCCCACTCTGGCTTCAACCAGCATTGGTTACAGCCAGCAAAGTGACTCCAACATGCTCCCAGGCCCAAATTTCCACAAAGCTGTCTGCCCTGAAATGTCCAACCCTCCCCTGGAACATTCAGAGATATATAAAGGTTCACTGCTCCTGTAAGGAGCCAACAGCTTAACACTTAAACTGTCAGTCACTTCAAAAGAAACACAGCACTGAGGCTGTCTATAGTAAAAATAAAACAAATTTATTAACACTACAACATAACTTAAGTGATGCCAAGTAAAAGGAATAAAGTTAGAAAGGGTTGCAAACAAATAAAAATGAAAACACACATCTAAAAGTCTAAAACTTAATCTAGCAAGGTACAGGCTTTTTTCAAGATGGTTTCTCAAACTTATGGTCAGTTTCCAGAGACATGGTAGCTACGTTTGTATACATTTTGGTGGTGCTGAATGTCCATAGGACAGACCGGGCCAACTGCCCTGGGCCCTGCACTATGGGGGGCCCTGTGCTTCAGGGGGACATGGAGTCAAGGGTGGCCTAGGGGGTTATCCAGAGGTGTGGTGCTGGCAGCAGCGAGCGACCCGGCGCCAGCCCACCCTGCCCCAATGGCTCCTGGCATCACTTGGGATATGGGGGAGAAGCCAGAAAGAGGTGTGTTGGGGGTTTGGGGGAAGGGGTTGAATGGGGCCAGGGCAGGAATGGAGCGGGGCGGGCTGGGGCTGGTTGACTTGCTGCTGCTGGTGTCAGGCCCCCGCTTACCCCTAAGGCCACCCTGGACCCCACGTCCCCATGAAGTGCAGTGCTCCCCAAAGTGTGGGGCCTGGGGCAGTTGCCCCGATCCATCCTATGGACAGGACTGCTTTGGGTCCAGAGAGGCCTAGGAGGTTAGCAGGGGGCCTGGCCCCAGCCCACCCCTGCTCCTCCCCCTCCCTGTCCCCATTCATAGATTCATAGATACTAAGGTCAGAAGGGACCATTCTGATCATCTAGTCCGACCTCCTGCACAGCGCAGGCCACAGAATCTCACCCACCCACTCCTACGAAAAACCTCACCTATGTCTGAGCTATTGTAGTCCTCAAAACATGGTTTAAAGACTTCAAGGAGCAGAGAAGCCTCCCTCAAGTCAACCATGCCCCATGCTACAGAGGAAGGCGAAAAACCTCCAGGGCCTCTCCAATCTGCCCTGGAGGAAAATTCCTTCCCAACTCCAAATATGGCAATCAGCTAAACCCTGAGCATATGGGCAAGATTCACCAGCCAGATACTACAGAAAATTCTTTCCTGGGTAACTCAGATCCCATCCATCTAATATCCCATCTCAGGGGATTAGTCCTATTTACCCTGAATATTTAAAGATCAATTACTTACCAAAATCACATTATCCCATCATACCATCTTCTCCATAAACTTATCGAGTAGAATCTTAAAGCCAGATAGATCTTTTGCCCCCACTGCTTCCCTTGGAAGGCTATTCCAAAACTTCACTCCTCTGATGGTTAGAAACCTTCATCTAATTTCAAGTCTAAACTTCCTGGTGGCCAGTTTATACCCATTTGTTCTTGTGTCCACATTGGTGCTGAGCTGAAATAATTCCTCTCCCTCTCCTGTATTTATCCCTCTGATATATTTATAGAGTGCAATCATATCTCCCCTCAACCTTCTTTTAGTTAGGCTGAACAAGCCAAGCTCCTTAAGTTTCCTTTCATAAGACAAGTTTTCCATTCCTCGGATCATCCTAGTAGCCCTTCTCTGTACCTGCTCCAGTTTGAATTCATCCTTTTTAAACATGGGAAACCAGAACTGCACACAGTATTCTAGGTGAGGTCTCACCAGTGCCTTGTATAACGGTACTAAAACCTCCTTATCCCTACTGGAAATGCCTCTCCTGATTTCCAAAACCACATTAGCTTTTTTCACGGCCGTATCGTATTGGCGGCTCATAGTCATCCTATGATCAACCAATATTCCAAGGTCCTTCTCCTCTTCCGTTACTTCTAATTGATGTGTCCCCAACTTATAACTAAAAGTCTTGTTATTAATCCCTAAATGCATAACCTTACACTTCTCACTATTAAATTTCATCCTATTACTATTACTCCAGTTTACAAGGTCATCCAGATCCTCCTGTATAATATCCCGATCCTTCTCTGAATTGGCAATACCTCCCAGCTTTGTATCATCTGCAAACTTTATTAGCACATTCCCACTTTTTGTGCCAAGGTCAGTAATAAAAAGATTAAATAAGACTGGTCCCAAAACCTATCCCTGAGGAACTCCACTGGTAACCTCCCTCCAACCTGACAGTTCACCTTTCAGTAGGACCTGTTGCAGTCTCCCCTTTAACCAATTCCTTATCCACCTTTTGATGTTTATATTGATCCCCATCTTCTCCAATTTAACTAATAATTCCCCATGTGGCACAGTATCAAATGCCTTACTGAAATCTAGGTAAATGAGATCCACTGCATTTCCTTTATCTAAAAAATCTGTTACTTTTTCGAAAAAGTATATTTTAAAAGCATTCCATTCTATCCCTTCCTGCAGGCTCCCGCCCCACCTTTTTCTGGCATCTGCCCCCTTCCGATAGCGACACTGGGACCTGGCGGGGTGGAGCAGAGCAGGGTGGTCTGGAGCCAGGTTGCTCACTGCTGCCGGCACCAGGATCCCCGCTAACCCCCCAGGCTGCCCTGCACCCCGTGTCCCCCTGAAGCGCAGGGCCCGCCAAAGCGCGGTAAACCCAAACATTGGTGGAGCCAGGCCCACATTCCTAAATATTGATGGAGCATGGGCACCATGCGCCCATATAACTTGCCACCTAAGACCAGAGACTTCAACCCCGCCCCCTTGGTTGAAGGGCCCATCTTTTTCAGCTTGCAAGAGCTCTGGCCTCTTGTGTCTCTCTAGTGATGGGTAACAAAGATGGCTTCTGCCCTTGTTTATATCTTCCAAGGTTCAATGACCTTGTTTCCAGAGGCAGGATGACCTCA
The DNA here is from genome assembly GCF_009764565.3 of Dermochelys coriacea. Classification (NCBI taxonomy): domain Eukaryota; kingdom Metazoa; phylum Chordata; order Testudines; family Dermochelyidae; genus Dermochelys; species Dermochelys coriacea. The sequence continues at coordinate 215,736,576 of NC_050068.2, forward strand.
TACTGTTTTCCCCTTCCTGTGGATTTTCAATCCCCTGCTGATTTCCATGTAAATGGGGCTTCCATTGTTTTGGTCACACCTTGCTTAATTTAATTGGGGACAGGTAGATAGCTGCCTTCCCTCCTGTCTGGAAGAGAGCTGTTTCTCCATGTGTTTGGACAAACACTTTAAACCATAATATCAATGAGGATCCATAATTGCTTAAATAGTGTTAATACAGACATTAAATGATTATAATAATGATAATAATAATATAGGCTTTAATAAAAGATCTCACTCAATACACTTTCATAATACAGTAATATTGTATAAAATCAGTTGATTTAATTGCTCATCTCTTGAGGTTCAGCTTTATAGCCCAGTAAACCATTGCAATGTATTCTTTGAAAAGTAAAACCCAGACCAAGCTTCTCTGTCTTGCTGGGCGTATACACCATGCTGTCTCCTCTCCCATTTGTTGTCTTGATAGCTTGGTTTATCTAACATGTAACTAGACCGTCCTTATCTCTGCCTGAGAACCGGCTGGTCAGAGAAGCAAACACATTCCTTTGTCTAGGGCAGACCTGTTTACCAACTCCCTGCAACATGCCTAGTTTAAATACATGTTAGTCATGATTCCATCCTATATCCATATCTCCTTATAACCACTTAGTGTATGCACAGTGCAAGAATATTAATAATCAGTGAGTTATTAGTTTTCCAGTATTTTATATACCACCTATCAGATTAGGACATCAGTGCATTGGTGTTCATTGAACTGGCCAGGCCAGCGGAAACTCATTATCCGATACCAGTGAGCCCCTTGCCCTCTGGCATTGGGATGCTGTGAATGTCACACCCACCCGCCTTGTCCACCTTCACACCCATTCTCACCATCGCCTCCATCCTTCTCGTGTCACCACTCCTAGCTACAGCTAGGCCAGGAATCAATGTTTTATTTCAGAGAACAAACCAAAACATCAGAAAAAATATTTGGTTCAGCCCTGAAACTGTTTGGAACTCATCAGCAAATCCGAGAAGTTCACTTAGGGTCATACAGAAACGGTGTGTGCTCCCCCTTATAACCTTTAGCCCCGTGATTAGGGCACTTGCCTGGGATATGGGAGACCCTGGGTTAAATTCCCACTCAGAAGCAGGGACCTGAACTCTGATAATTCATCCCTGCCCTACAGGTGAATGCAGTAACCCAGGCAATGAACTATTCTGGGCTGGAATGCTCTCACTGTCTCCTGGTGAAGCTTCTCCACTTTGAATGTTTCACCTCTGAAATCCAGGAAATGATTGGTGAAGTACATGTCACTATTGTGTGGGTCTGAGGGAGGCAGTTTCGAGGGAGGTGACCTGGGGCATGGCTGAAAAAGGGGCAGGAGTCCCAGCTGGGGGTGGGCAGTGGGAGTGGGGGGGCACAGCTCAGTGTGCGGGTCAGGCTCCATAACCAAGGTAGCATGCAGCCCTGCAGAGATTTGCTGCTGTGAAATACGTATACAGCTGCACAAGGTAGGAGACAGCAAGGAGCAACTTCTTACATGTTAGTGGCCCACCTGCTATTCATACTGCTTCCCTCCCTCCTCTGCCTGGTCACTGGTCCTCCCCCACCCCCCACTACAAATCTTTAAATTCTCATAAGGAATTTGAGAAAATGTTTTTCTCCCATCTGCATTTACCTGCTGATTAAAAAGTATAAGTGCAGATTTATCTGTGATGAGTATTTTATGCTCAGTTTTTATAAAGCACATTCCCTCTCCAGTAACAGGGGCTGTAATTCCTTCTTAGCGGTCAGGAGACATCAGAACCCTCAGAGCAGAGAGCTCCTGGCAGCTGCAATTATAGCTATATATTGATGGCGGGGGGGCACTGTTCTATATTATCTCATGGTGAAAACAAATCCCCTCCCCAAGGGACAGTGACTATTATGGGGAGTCCAGGGGATGTCTCTCTTCTTGAGGGGATTCATTCTCTGGCAGTGAGTCAGAATAAGAACCTTAGTGTCTCTTCTGACACTTCGGCTCTCTGTGGGAACCCACATGCTGGGCTTGAGATAAAAGAGTTTACTTTAGTTTTATTTTAATTTATTTAAAGCCTTTTTCTGTCTGATGAATTGTACCCCCACATTCTCTCTCCACCCCTCCCCCTTCAATCACACAGGTAGGTATTGTCCCATTTCACAGAAAGGGAACCTGAGGCACTGAGAAATTAAGTGAGATGCCCCAAGGTCAGACAGTAAATCTGTGTCAGAGTCAAGAATGAACTCTCATTGCCGGACTCCCAGTCCAGGGCTTTCAGCATACAGCCATCTGTAAGTACACAGGGGGCACAGGCTGTGTACTCATGTATTCCATGGTGTCCTCACAACAGCACTGACTGGGCACTGATTATTATGGTTTGTTCTTCGTGCCATTCCCAGTAGGGCATATCTGCTGCAGCATGTTTGCTCTCTGGTTTCAGCAGCCACCATCATATTACACCTGCCCCTTGCTCTTTATGGCCCTGAACCAGCAAAGGCACTTAGTCATGGGGGACTAACTCACATGCTTAATATTAAACCCATGCTTAAGTGCTTGTTGAAAGGGAGCCCACATTAGCTCCTCTAGAGTAATGTGTTGATTTAAAGCTGGCCCTGTTGTTTATAAATCCTTTTGTGCTGTAGTCCCTGACTGTATTTGAGTCCCCTCCCTCCTTTAACCTCATTTTTATATAAGTCTAGATTGTGCAACACTGGTGGGACTCTTACTCCCAGGAATTGTCTCGCAGACTGCACTGGATTCACTGGGACTATTCCTGTCACAGAGGGCTCAGCAATGGCAGGAAGAAAGATGGGCAACAATTTCACAAAACCATTTATGTTCTGTTGCATTTTTTTTCTAAATTTTTGACGAAGAGCAAAACGTGTGCTTGCTGAGAGTGTCGGTTTCAGCACTGTGAAACTTACGAGTGGAACCAGAATCCAGCCCGTACATAGGTGTCCATTTGCAGATTTGTAAAGTGCCCCATTATTGAGGGAGGGTGGTAGAGAACTCAGCAGCCATTCTAAGCTGCATTTAAATCAAGGTGATACACTTGCTCAGGGTCTGGTGGGTTATGAAATTTTAACTGGACACAAGCGTGAGGGGGACATTCCTGTTCCACTTGGACTCAAATTTAAAGACAAGAAAAGGAAGGCTGTAACCAGCCTCTATTATTAATCTGACCAGTGGAGTATATGGCCGCCTTCTCCTCCTGCAGGGTACGAGTTCCACCCATTGTAGGTAATGGGAGTCACTCCACCCTGCTGGGAGAATAGGGCCCCCTGGTTTCACATGACCCAGGCCATAGCAATTTGGTTACCCAGGAATACAAGTGGAATTCTCTGTGGTTTCTCTGTGCTAAAGTTCAATTTTGTCATCAGATCAAACCCCAGCTTCTTCTGTGGGAATTTCTTGGGAAGTTCAGGTAAAACCCCCCACTTCAGAAAATGTCCTTGCTCTGGAATCCTCAGCACCTATCCTCTGAGGCACAGAGACATTGCAGAGCTATCTGTGATCTGTACATACCAGCTGTGGTACCGCAGTTTGTCTCTAGCTAAATATTTGAGGTTTCTAAAACCTGACTTTCATCTTCAGCTTCACCTGTTCATAATGCAGCTACAGAGCAGCAGTGTCTCAGCCTGCAATAACTCACAGAAACTGGCTGCTACTGAACAGTTCAGTGTCCTGACAAGTGCATCATTCAAACCATGCTGAAGTTGGCCTGGCACATTTGACAAACACAGGACAATTATTCACAGGTTCCATACACAGGCACAGAGCTAGATGGGGGATGACGCTGGAAGTCATAATACAGAAGCCCATTTTGCTTTTCTTGTGATTAGTTGACAGGAATTTCTAAGCACTGAAGCCATTAGTTCACTAAAAGCAACTCTGGGCTCACAGTGCTACAAGACTGAGGTATTTTATAAAGCACACAGACTGTGACAGGAACAAATCTATGATTATTGCAAATATATAAACCTCCTCTCACACTCACTTATGGGAGATAATCAGATATACAAATTTACTTAACCCCAACTGCCTGTTTTCCATTTGCTTCATTGACTTCTGGAATAAAACACTATTTCTAGTGGATTAAAACTTTCTTCCTACTTCTCATCTGCCCAGCTCATCCAGTGAAATAAAGCAGGCACTTACCCATGGTGTCCTGAAGAAAGAGGAGAAGCCAAAGCAGCTGAGTGGAGAGATGTCCCTTCATTGCCAGACAAACTTGCTGTCCCCTCCTGACACTGCATAGGCAGCTCCGAAACACTCTGCCAAATCTCCTCTGTGTCTGAGAAGTGACAACAAAGCAGTGGAAGGGAAATATGTAGATTCAGATGCTGGCATCAGCTGCCAGAACGAACCAATAGAAACAATATTCACCTTTTTAGACATTATCAGAGAGTTTATCTAAAACTTCATGCAGCTAAAACATCCAATACAATTCTAAAATTCTGGTTGTTAGCATATATGAGTGACAAGTCCGCTTCTGATGTCATGTTCGCTTCAGTCTCGGATCATCAGGTAACCACCCTCCTTGGTGTACGGCAGAACTGTGTGAAAAATGATTCTGTCTGATTAGTCAAATAACTCTAGAGCCTAGAATGCTGCTAATTTGACAAACTAATTAAGAAAACAAATGTAGGGAAAAAATAAACCTCTAAAATTGAACTCCACAGATCTATGTGTATCCAGTTGTAGCCAGGCCATTAAAACCACAGAGCTGGGATATTATCACTGTGGTCAGCTGTATCCAAAGGAGCAAGGGAACAACCCTTGTTCCCTTTCTGGAACCCAGACTGCTCAGGGCTTCCTGAACGGAGTGGGAATTGCAGTGGTACATTAGTGGTAGGAGTGTGTCATGGAGCTTCCTTCTTCAGAGGTGACCATCAGTGGCAGCAGAGTCTCAGAGGGCTTCCTGTTCACCATGTTAGAACTTGTTCTTAACATTTACTGATTAGGTTCTGAGCGACCATCTTGCATACCATAGCATAGGTAGCAACCCACTCCAGGACTCTCTGTCCAGGCCACTGCTAGGCCGTTACCTGTGTGGTAATTCTAGGCAGCAGAGGCTGCATTAGTCAGTCTGGGAGCAAGAGAGAATTGCAGGGTTCTGGCAATTTCTATCCATCTGAACAGAGAATCTCCACAATAGTCTGTGTACCTGAAACCCATCTCTTCTATACAGTGAAGAGCAGTACATTGGCTGTAGGACACGAGCTTTCCAGGAGACAGCAGCAAGTTAGCCAGGAAAACAACATAGCCGATGTCCAAACTGCCACAGTGTGAGCTCCTTGGCAACGAACAACAGGGTGTTTCCCCAGCCAGATGCCATCTTGGTGAGTGGCGAGAACTCTGACTCAGAACAGGAAGTTCTCTCTCACCCATCCAGAGAGCGGCAAAGACCAGGAACCATGCGGCAGCTCCACCAGCTCTGCCTTAACTACAGTCCTTGTCAGTGGCTCACTGTGCAAGGGCCAGTACAGCACAGTGCAGCCACTGACCCTGAATAAAGAAAACACAGGTCAGAGAATTCAAGAACTGACTGATAATTGAAGAAGGTACTGGCAATGTTACCGGGAGAGGGGGTGAGCTCTCCTTGCAACAGCTCTGATTGGTTTTTCTGCCCCAGGAGGTGGACAAGGGCAGGTTGCCAATCAAAGGCTCAAAGTCATTAGGTGATTGGAGCTTTTCATGTTATCTGGAGACTGGGCCCCACCTCATAAAATCCCATCACCAGGAGCAGTTTGCCAGAGCTGGCCATGCTGTGACAGGTGCTCTAAGGCCGTCTCCTTCAGAGGTGGGTCCTGTAGCTCCATGTGGGTGACCATGTCACGTGACTGATCCCACAAGCAAGACAGAAACAGCCAGGCAGGGATTGTTGCCCAGTGAGTGGGGGGAAGGGGCTGGGAAAGTCCTGGGGCAGATCTCTGCTCAGAGCCTGGTGTCTGGAGTGGGGCCAGCAGAGCTCCTTACCCAAGGGAAGCTGGAGCAGAAGCCCGAGAAGTAGGGCAGGTGAGCCTGTGGCTGGGAGGTGAGAGGACGGGATCAGAAGTCTGGACATGAGGAGTAGCTGTGGAGACCTCAGAAAGGGCCATGTGTGGTGGTGCGGTCCTGCCCCTGTGTAGATAGCAGGAGCTTGATGAATCAGGTGGGAGAGCTCTGCTGTGAAGGTGAAGAAGGGGATACATTTCAGTGCTGTAATTGCCCCAAGGCAGGGGACCTTAACTGCTCCTCTGGGGTGTAAGAACTTGTGGAACTGACAGAGGGGAAACAGAGGCAGGATGGCCAGATTTCCACAGCACGGGGGCCTATGCCAGACTACACCCTGTGATACTAGTGATCTGGGGTTAGAAGTTGGGAGAGAAGTCCTGAAACCTCCTAATTCCCACTGCCAGAAAGCACAGAATATCCATAGGGTCCTGCTACTGGGCTTTCATGACTTACACTGAGTTTAGGGTATAACTTAAACCAGAAAGTGTATTGGCTTTGCCCCACATGGAGAATGCATGTGTGTATGTTGGGGGTGGGGGAGTAATAAAAATTTTGCTTCTGTCTCTGTGACTAGGTGCTGTAACCATTTCCTGTTGTTAGAATTTCCTATTTACTCCTTTACAGTGATATATTTTACTACTTGCCTTGATTTGCTCCCCCGCAGAAAGAGAAGAACCTTTCCCAAAAGCTCTGTTAGTCTCGCTTCATTTCACAGTATGGAAAACACCAAAGGGATCAGAATGGAGTCCCTATGACAGACAGGCACAGTGTGGGGTCCGTGCTGTTCTCCCAGCCTGGCCAATCTGTGAGGAAGGCAGGGAAACTCCTCCTATTTGACAGTGCAGACCACAGAAAGGAGAACTGGACCATCTCCCCAACACTCACAGCACAGGAGGTCCAGGGCGTAGGAGGCTGAGGCAATGCAGCAGCACCACCTTCGTTGTGACCTCTGAGATGTTCCTATGCTTGACTCTTCGTTTTTGGTATCTGCTGTTCATGGGGGAGTAACTTAGGCTGGAGGGGGAAGATCCTCTTCCTGTGTCACCATCACCCAGTAATTCTTCAGTGATTTCACTGCATAAGAAACTCCCACCAGGTGCAGGGCTCAGTACAAGAGCCAAGTTGGAACTTCTGAGTCCATCTCTTATTTGAGAGTTCCAAACTCCTGGCCAGGAATCTGGGGGGCCTTGGTATCCAGGACATTGCAGCAGTCTGGCGGGTGTCAGTCCCAGTTCTCTCTCAATCACAGTGTAGTGTGGGGAGGGGACACATGGTGCCAGTAGCTCTCAGTTTGGCTCAGGCTTGGCAGTGTTGTGCTCTCAAACTCAGCTGGGAGGCTGAAGCAGCAGGATCCTTTCTGATTGAATGGAACTTTCAACCTCAGTACAGTTGAAGAGCAACATGGTCATGATACTGCCCTCTCCTCAAGAAACAGGGATCACCACTAGAGGGCAATGTAGGAAAGCGGCCACAGTGGCTTCCCGGGGCACACACTCCCATTGGTGCACTGCCTCTGCTCCTAAAGCCCAGAACAGCCTGACCCGGCTCCGAGTTGAGCACTCAGTATCAGTGTGAGGCAAACCCACAGCCAGACCAAGGCTGCTCACTCAGCTGCACTGACTCACCTCAGGACATTTTATGCAGTGCAGGTCCACTGCTCTATCTGGGCATTTATCTTTCCCCTACTGATCCCTCTACACTTGATAACAGGGTTGCTCTCAAGACCAGGGGGGCTGACAGTTTCCGGAGGTGTGGGGAGTTTCTCTGGTGCATTTACCTACAGGAGAGGGCACTGGTGCTCAACCAACTGATCCTGTCCATGCTCTGGAACAGACTCAACATCCTGACCCCATGCCGGGCACCCTGGCTGGTCTACAGATAAAATCTTGGAATTCTTCTGGCCTGGGTTGCACTGGGTCTCTCCAGGTATCCTGAGCCTCTCCCCGGAGTAGGGAAGATAGGGTCTGCTCTTCCTCCGCAGTCAGGTCCATTTCTTCCACCTCCGGGCCCTGCACAGGCTTCTTTCTGGTGCAGGTAGTCCGGCATAGAGCATGCTAGTGCATGCCTTTCTCTGACCCCTCTGAGATCTCCCATATAATTGACAGCTCTTCTATCTCCACCTAAGGGTTCTCCTGCGAGACTTCTCTGAGTTGCTGGTCTTTTACCAGGACCTCCTCAGGACCTAGAAGCTATTCTTTGCGACCAGGTCCATGGCCGCTGCTACTACAAAATCACTACCTAGGTGTGCAGGTGGCCGAGTTCCCCTCGGTACACCAGAGGCTGGTCCCAGCTGGTGCAACCAGGATCCCCTGCACTATGACCGGATGGACTGGGTGGACCCCTATGGTGCTCCACCAGCGCATGGGGTTCTCCACCCCACACATTTCTCGTTGCGTCCTAACACCCACCTCTTGTGTTTTCCTTGAGTGGGTGCTATCACAGTCTTCTCCGCTTCTCCTTCTTCTTCTGCCCATCACCCATGGCCCTTTGGACCTTATCACTGGCTCTCTGCCTCGCGAATATCCCAGGCCACCCCCTATTTACCATGTGAGAGGGCTGTGAAATATGCAACTAATCTGTCTCTGAACAGCACCCAGAAAACAACTATGCACTCATGCTCCTCACCCTTCATTTCCTCACCCTTGTGTCCTGCCTTGAAACCAAGTGGTGGGTGTGATGGGTCCCCCCGGGGTTCCACCTGGAACTAGAGTATCACTGAGCCCTCTGACCCTCCTGCCTGGGCACCCTCTCACACTGTACTTCCGTGACAAGGTGCAAAACTTTCCAACCTTCACTTTCATAGCATACATACCAGTAGAGACACACTCAGCTACAGTTACATGCAGGCTCTCTGACCAGCCCCTGCATAGGAAGGCTAGAGCTTCAAGCTCCTCATGCATGCACCCTCTCTGGAGTATAAACCCAAAATTATACCATCTTACCCTGCATTGGGAACTGTACATGGTAAGCTCATAAAATTCGCCCTTCCCTCAATGTGGAGAGCAATATGCAACAGCCTTTGCCCCTGAGTTATGATTCCCACACACTTAACTCCAACTCACTGGTTTAGATAATGCAAAAACAAATGTATTAACAACAAAAGATAGATTTTAAGTGATTATAAGCAATAGCAAACAGGTCAAAGCAGATTACCTAGCAAATAAACAAAAACGCAGACTAAGCTTAATATACTAAATAGATTGGATATGAATAGCAGATTCCCACCCTAAGAGATTATACAGTCAGGCTGCAGTTTCTTAATGGGCAAGCTGCACTTGCTTTACAGCTTGGAATCCAAGGTGTTTCATTCATAGGGTAAAAATCCCTTTAGCCTGGATCCAGCACTTACCCAGTTCAGCCTTTGTTCTTCAGGTGTTACCAGGAATCTTCTTGTGTGGGGAACAAAGAACACCAGATAATGTCACTCCCTGCCTTATGTAGCTTTTGTATATGGCAGGAACCCTTGGTTCCCAAAGCTTGGTTCCCAGAGCAGTCTTGGAAAAATAATGACATCCCAAGATGGAGTCTAGAGACTTGTGGTCTCATCACATGTCCTTATAGAGTCATAGCAGTCATTACTTACAGGCTAGGCTGTCTGTGGTGCTCACAGGAACGCTCACCAGGTGGGGGATAAGCTTCTCCTAAAACCTATTGTTTTTTCCTAATGGCCCATCCCTAATCCTTCCCCACCCACTATCTAGACTGAAAGCATCTTGTCCAGTGGGCGTTATTAAGGTGTAACTACATTTGAAATACAGATACATAGTCAATATTCATACCTTTAGATACAAAAATGATACATGCATCCAAATAGGATAACCATATTAGCAAATCATAACTTTTCCAATGACATTTCACATGACCTGTTTTGCATAAAATACATTATAATTATGTCATAATCATGTCCTAGCAATATCACTGCACAAAATATGGGGTGCAGTGTCACAGAGGGACCTCCTATCACCCAAGGAGGGTAGGGAACCCTGGTGGGTCAGTCTGTATTCCAACATGGTTCCACGGCCTGGTGGGTAAATTAGTTGGTGGCTCCTTCATGGAGCCATGAACACGGGCGTGTACCTGGTGCGGTTTACAACTATCCCCAAAACCTGCTTGTTTTCCAGTGAGGGAGACCCTGATGAACATTTATATTGAGTGCGCCAGTTCACAGCCCCTCTTCTGGCTCCTGCAGAACCTCCTCTTCCGATTCTGGCTGAATTTTCCCCCACACCTCATAATTTATGCACCCCATCCTTGGCCCAAAAAAGTAGTCAGACCTCGTTGTCAGTCTCCGCCTGGCGCTGGCCAAGGTGGCCATTCTCCAGGAAGCTGGACAGAAGGGGGTGCTCGGCTTCTGTGAGGCCTATTTCCAAAAATCCCTCAAGATACGGCTCAGGGCAGAGTTCCCCTGTGAAGTGTCCACTGCTTCCCTGGATGCCTTTGAGGAGCAGTGGGTGCTGTCAGGGATTCTCTGCTCAGTGTATCTCTCCGTATCCCTGATTTTATATCTATGACCCTCACTTTCATCCATGATTTTCATTTGTTGTCCCCTGAATTATTCAATGCCTGGGTCCAATGAATCCCCCACTTAGGCTGAGGGGAGTTACCTTTAGATATGGGTAGACTTACACGCACCCATCCCCAGTGCTTCAGTGATCCAGCTCTCAGGCATTCTGCAGGGTCCTATTCCTGAGCAGGGCATGGGTCAGATGATCCCCAGGCTCAGGTATATCACTGACCCTCCACAAGCTGCAAGTTAGTCTGTGCAACAGCCCTACCTGGCCAGGAACCTCCTGATGCCTCACCATGTCACAGATGGGTCCCTAGGCTTCCAGCCTGCCCTTGATCTCATTCCTGTTCCTGTCCCAGCCTTCCCTGAGCATCCTTTCAGCTCACTTCAGCCTTGTCTGCGCCTTACTCTGACCTTTTGCTCCAGCCTTGGTACTGACCTGCTCCAGCCCCGCTTCTGCCTCCAGACACTGGGACTGACTGCAGTCGGGCTTCAGCCCTTGGCCTGCATCTGCACTCTGACTCCGACACTGATTTGGCTTGTCTATGATTTTTGACATCAGTTCTGACCCACAGCCTGTCCCCAGACCCTGGTTTCAAAAGTGCTACCTTGAGCCAACCCTACATCCAGCTTCAACCACCCCTCCAACAAACAGGCCTGACTGCCTGCAACCAGAGTCTGACAATTGACACTAGAGACCTGGGGGCATTGCAGGCTGTCAAATGCTAGTGCCCACCCCAAGCTCTCATTACCAGTTACAGCAATGATCTCACTAGCCTGGAATGGTGTAAAAAAGTAAATATTACATGCCTGTGAGCTCTTGGCGCATAAATGTGGGATGTCCACACCAGAGTCTGAATGGAAACTGGGCATTGTGAGTCAGTGTGTCAGTCCAACAGTGCCCCACCTGGCCAAAGCAGGATGTGACACCGGCTCCCTCAGCTCAGTGGAGCTGTCAGTCTGTTGCTGCTGCTCAGGAATCTGAAAATCCCTCTCAGATCTCAGGTCTGTCAGGGGGTTGGTAGGGGAACCCAGGCCCACCCACTTTCCTGGGTCCCAGTTCAGGGCCCTCAAGTTAGACCAACTTGTCCTGGCCTTAGGCCTCAACCACTTGCAGCTGATTTCCTTGAGCCTATGCAACAGGGTCTTCAGCCACATAGAAATGTGTTTTGTGTTTTGACTTTATGAAATGCTTGTAAAGTGATGCATGCACTTTTCATAGCTGTATCCTATGCAATAAGAAGTTACTCACCTTGTGCAGTAAAGATGGTTCTTTGAGATGTGTCCCTATGAGTGCTACATTGTAGGTGTGCTTGCATCTCTGCTCAGAGAACATCAATAGCAGTGTCCATTGGGCCCGCACATGTGCTGTTTCTCCTCTTGCTGCGCCACAAGGCTAGTCAGCGCGCTTGAGCTAACTGTCCTCAGTTCCTTATCGACCGCAGAGTGATTGACAAGAATTCTGAAGTAGAGGGGAGGAGGGTGGGTTGTGGAGCACCCATAGGGACTGTGGCAGGGTGCTGCTAGAGAAGCCTTAGTCAGTTCATGCCACTCCAGCCCCAATCTGGTGGGGCTGGGTAGATAGCCTGATGCTTGCCTGGTAACCGACCATACCTGCCAGCCTTGTTAACAGGAGCTATAAGGCTAAGGGGAAGTGAGAGCAGAAGGGTGGAAACCAGGAGGGGAAGGTCAGCCTCAGACTGAGGTGGGAGTCTCCTAGTCTGTTGCTGGCCAGGCCTGTGATAGGTCAAGCTGTTGTAAAAAGCCTGTATATAGTTGGAAATGGGTGGTGGGAATGTGATCACAAATGAAGAGCACGGGTGTTGCACCAGGCAGAAGTTTCCCTGAGTCCAGGGCCGTCCTTAGGATTTATGGGGCCCTACGCACTATTATTAAACTGGTGCCCTTATGCCCAATGGCAGCCTGGGCTCACAGCCCAGGGTGGGGAGGGACGAGGCAGCAAAGGATACCAAGCCACCCTGCCCGCCTTATGACAGCAGAGAGTCACAGTTCCCCACAGAGACCCCCGTACCCTCTCCCTCATGCAGAATGCTGACACATTCCACTCTGTGAATAAGGTCCCTGCCTAAGGAGACTGCAGTGTGCACTGGGTGTGTGGGAGCCAACCTGCTCTTACCTGCTGTCATGGGCAGTGAGTGAAGCTGCCGCTTGGGGAGGCTAGCTCCCCAGCCCACCTCTTCTGCCTGTGGTCCCACCAATACTCCACCCCTGCTCTGCCCCAGGTCCCGCCCCCCACTCCACCCAGGCCTCACCCTCTGCCCATTATCTCCCTCCTCTCTTCCCTCTCCCTCCCTGCTCACCTCCTTCCAGCCAAATCCCTGAACCCAAACGAAGCAAATGACATTTGAAAAAAACCCACTCTTCTGCAATTTCTTTCTAAAGAAAACGGAGCATGTTTGCCACTGCACGCCAGAAGGTGAAGCCTGGACATGCAGAAGGTACCTAATTAAAAGCAATAAATTTGGGAGTAAAAAAATGTCAGTCCTGGGTTTTTTGATATACCCTGAAGTTTGTCAGAGATTTATCTGCAAAAACTGTGTAGTAAGGGCAAGTCAGCTGCCCTGCTGAATACAACATTAAATATTATGGAATACGTGACGCAGCTCTTCTCTGTTTTACATTTTCTTAATCAGTATTTCTAAGCTGATTTTATAATTTAAATGTACTCCTAAACTTCATAAAGTAATCATTCCAGATTGCTACATATTTAACTCACTGAAACAAAGATATTGTTTTAAATTATTCCGTCACAGAGGTTTAATGTGTTCATAACAAGGTTCATTGCTTTTAGAAAAAGGGAACACTAATTTACTTTGTGTGATTTCCATAACAATAGACATGTTTATGGAATTTCACCAACTTTAAAAATATATTTCCAAAGATTTTTGGCATAACAAAGGATTTTATATCTTACTAAGGTACTGATTTTGTTAGAGGGTTCTCTTAAAACTAGTTCATCAAATAGTCAGAAGCAAAGAAAGGGAGACTCAGTTGTCCAGTTATCTGGCAGAAAAGGGGCGTTGTCCATTTAAGGGCTCTCTTCAATGGGGGGGTGAAGGGAGAAGGGGTGGACAGAAAGGAAAGGGAGACTTGGGAAGCAAGTATTTTGTACTATAGTCATTCAAATTAAAATGTGTGTTTTAGATAAGGGTGGTCTTTTGAAGGATTTATATTAAAAAATCTATGTATGAAGATCCAGGCATTTAAGGCTAAAGATGAGTACTCAGACTGTGTATCTAAAAATCTATGCAAGGGTTTTTAGAGATATGATTACACAGGGAGGCTTGTCTGGGATCTGAAGCCACCACCAGGACATGGCTACCCAAGGATGGAGGGAACCATGCAGTGGCTAGCTAAACAGCAAGAGAAGTTTCAGAAAACACTGCAGGTCTTCCAGCAGTCCCACCAGGCAGAGCAGCAGGCCTTACTTGCCTGGCAGGCCGAACAACAGAAAACCCTCCAGGACTTTGTCAGGGAGCAGGCCAATGTGCAGCAGCAGCTCCTGCACTGATGGGTGAGTCCCCCGGGAGGTGATGTCAGCCGTGCACCAGAGTTGGGACTCTATAAGACGCCTTCCTGTGTACATTTGAGCAGGTGGCAATGGGCGCCAAATGGGACAAGGTGACCTGGGCCCTAAGACTGGCCCCCTATCTGGCTGGTGAAGCGCAGGCTGCCTACATGACCTTAAGTGATGAACAGGCCAAAGATTAAGACATGGTGAAGGCTGTCCTAGACCGGATGGGACTGTCCATGGAAAAATACAGACAAATGTTTTAGGCGGCCCAGTGGACAGGGGCTTTGTGGCTTTGAGCTTTTGCCTAGAAATTCATGGACTGGGCCATTCGGTGGATGAGGTTGGACACCCAGGCGGTGTGAGAAATTATGGACAGGGTGATCCTGGAACAATTTGTGCAGGGCCTCCCAGAAAACATGCGAGTCTGGGTCTGGTGGCACCAGCCGAATACGGTAGAGGCCACTGTCAAATTCACTGAGGAATATGCAGAGGCAGACATTCCCCGAAAAGAAAACCAGACAGGCCGTGACCTGGACTGGGGAAAGAAACCCTGAGAACCCCCCTCCCCACTGTGAGCAGCATGGAGAAAAGAAAGGAGGTGAACAAGGGAGCCCCAGTTGCCCAGGACACTTGGTCTGCTGGCGATGTGGGCGGCCAGGTTACCAGTGCAGAGATTGCCTAGAAATGGAGTGTAGGCTAGCCAAGATTTGCAGTTGGATGAATGGTGGAGGGAGGAAGCTGGGGCCAGGACTGGCCACCATCCCCGTGCAGGTGGGGAAGAAGCCCCAGAGGGTCTTAGTGGACATGGCCTTTGCCCACTCCCTTATTCAGCGAGAGCTGGTGAAGCCCCAGTGGTTTATCCCTGGGGCGAGAATGATGCTCGAGTGCATCCATGGGGATTGGAGACCATGCCCTGTGGCCCAGGTTCCCCTGGAGGTTGGTGGCTGGCTTGTCTGGCAACTGGTGGGGGTGGTAGGGGGGTTGCCATACCCCGTGGTACTGGGAACAGATTGGGCCCGTCCCAAAGGGGAAAGGAGGCCATGGGAGGGGGAGCTAGAGTGAAGATGGGAGAGAAGTTGAGGTGAGGGAATGAAGGAGTGTCCCGTTATAGAACCCCAGGGGAAGGGACCCAAGGCCAAGAGAAGGGAGGTCCCCAAGGAATGCCTGAAGGTGGAGACTCCAGGCAGGGAGAGTCAGTCCGCCCTGGGCCGGGTAACTGCACCTGTGGCCTCAGGCAGCTGGAGTGAGGTACAGAACCACACGGCTCCCCTGCCGGCCAAAAAGGGGGAGCAGCAGGGAGGGCGACCGCGAGGCTGCGACTGGTGTCAGGACCTGTGGGTAGCAGTAGACCTGTGGGGCGGACTGCCACCCGACCCAGTGCACCTTTTGTGGCCTGGGGATGGACTAACCCTGCGTGGAGGACCCTGGGGACCACCTAGTGGGTGGCAGTGGGACTCCCTGGAGCAGCCTCCCAGGAAGGGAAGAAGAGGCTGGTCCAGGCCCCCCTGGCAGTTCCTTAAGGAGGAAGGTGTGTGGCAGGGTGCTGCTAGAGAGGCCTTAATCAACTCCTGCCACTCCAACCTCAAATAGGGAAATTGGATTGGGGCTGGGTAGATAGCCTGATGCTTGCCTGGGAACTAACCACACCTGCCAGCCTCGTTAGCTGGAGCTATAAGGATGGGAGGACGTGAGAGCAGAAGGGGGGTGGAGACGAGGAGGCTCTGCCTCAGCCTCAGCCTCAGCCTTAGCCTCAGCCTCAGGTTCCGGTTCCAGCTCCGGCTCAGAGGGAGGTGGGAGTCTCCTAGTCTGTTGCTGGCCAGGCCTGTGGTAGGCCAAGCTGCTGTAAAAACCTGTAAATAGTTGGAAACTGGTGATGGGGATGTGATCACAAATAAAGAGCACGGGTGTTGCACCAGCCTGAAGGGTCCCTGAGTCTCTAAGAAGACGGGGAGAAGGGCTGAACTGGAGGGGCATGGCGAGTGCCCCATTACATGGACACACATCTCAAAGAGACATTGTTACTGCACAAGGTGAGTAACTTCTTCTTCTTCTTTGAATAGTCTCCCTGTGGGTGTTTCACTGTAGGTGACTCCCAAGCAGTACCCAAATGGGGGGGCTGAATCTTTGGAGTCAGGTCAGTTACAGATGATAGTACTGTGAAGCTGAAAATGGCATCGGAGGCAGAGTCTCCAGTGATCGCATAGAGTTCTGCAAAGGTGTGGATTGACAACAATAGTTGCCACTCTACAGATCTCTTCTGAGGGGGACAGCAGCACCCATCTGTCATACTGACAAGGCATCCTGGGAGGTATGCTGCCTGCCAGGGGCCCATATCCAAAACGTTATGGAGGGATTGTTGAGGATTATCCGGCCCTTTGACTACTACGCCATGCTAGTCATCCATGTGGGCACTAATGATTGCAAGGTATGACTCTAAGCAGATCAGAAGTGACTACCGGGCTCTGGAAGTAAGGGTGAAGGAGTTGGGAGCGCAGGTAGTGTTCTCTTTGATATTTCTGGTCAAGGGTAGAGCCCCAGGCAGAGACAAATACATCCTGGAGGTGAATGCCTGGCTGCGAGGATGGTGTCGCCAGGTGGACTTCATCTTCCTTGACTACAGGATGTTGTTCCAGGAAGAAGGACTGCTAAGTAGAGATGGGGTCCACCTATTGAGGGAGGGGGAAGAGCATATTTGAATACAGACAGGCTAACCTAGTGAGGAGGGCTTTTAATTAGGTTCAAAGAGGGGAGGTGACCAAAGCTCACAGATAAGTCAAAAACAAGGACACCTCGGAGAACAGTTGGAATTTAGGGGGGAACATGGGCTGTTATAGCAGGGATAAGGGAGAGAGAAGACAGAACTGGGGGTGGGAATCAAATCAATATCTCAGATGTCTGCATACTAATGCGAGCATTATGGGGGAAAAGCAGGAAGAACTCAAATTGCTAGTAAATAAACAAAAGTATGACACGCATGGCTGGAATATTGGTTTAGAAGGGTACAGCTGGCTCAGGAAGGACAGACAAGGAAAAAAGGCAGGAGGTGTTCTGTTATATATTAAAAATGGAAGAAGAGGTTGATGAGGCTTTTTTTAAACAACTAACAAAATCATCCAAAGCACAGGACTTGGTGGTGATGGGGGACTTTAACTACTCAGACATGTTGGGAAAATAACCCAGCAGAGCACAGATTATCCAAGAAGTTCTTGCAATGTATTGGAGACAATTCTTTGTTTCAGAAGGTGGAGAAAACGACTAGGGGAGAGGCTGTTCTAGATTTGCTTTTGAGAAATAGGGAGGACCTGGCTGAGAATTTGAATGTGGAAGGCAGCTTGGGTGAAAGTGATCATGAAATGGTAGAGTTCATGGTTCTAAGGAATGGTAGAAGGGAGAACAGCAAAATAAGACAATGGATTTCAAGAAGGCAGACTTTAGCAAACTCAGGTAGGGAAGATCCCATGGGAAGCAAGTCTAAGGGGAAAACAATTGAAGACAGTTGGCAGTTTTTCAAAGAGACATTAGTAAGGGCCCAAGAGCAAACTATTCCACTGCGTAGGAAGGATAGGAAGTATGGCAAGAGACCACCGTGGCTTAACCAGAAGATCTTTAATGATCTAAAAATCAAAAAAGAGTCCTACAAAAAGTAGAAACTTGGTCAAATTACAAAGGATGAACATCACCAAATAACACAAGTATGTAGGGAGAAAATTAGAAAGGCCAAGGCAAAAATGAGACCAAACCTGCTAAAGACATAAAGGGTAACAAGAAAACATTCTACAAATACATTAAAAGCAAGAAGATGACCAAGGACAGGCTAGACCCGTTACTCAATGAGGGGGAGGGGGAAACAATTACAGAAAATGTGGCAATGGCAGAAGTGCTTAATGACTTCTTTGTTTTGGTTTTCATCAAGGTTGGTGGTGATTGGACATCTCCCATAGTGAATGGCAGTGAAAATGAGGTAGGATCAGAGGCTAAAATAGGGGAAGAATAAGTTAAAAATTACTTAGACACGTGAGGTGTCTTCCAGTAACCAGGGCCTGATGAAATGCATCCTAGACTACTCAAGGGGCTGACTGAGGAGATATTTGAGCCATTAGTGATTATCTTCCAAAACACAAGGAAGATGGGAGAGATTCCAGAAGACTGGGAAAGGGCAAATAAAGTGCCAATCTATAAAAAGGAAAAAAAGACAACTTGTGGAATTACAGTCACCTTAACTTCTGTACCCGGAAAGATAAAAGAGCAAATAATTAAGCAATCAATTTGAAAACATCTAGAAGACAGTAATTAACAGTCAGCATGTAGAGAAGAAGAAGAAATCTTGTCAAACCAACCTGATTGCTTTCTTTGACAGGGTAGCAAGCCTTGTGAATGGGGGGAAATGGTAGATGTGGTATATCTTGACTTTAGTAATGCTTTTGATACTGTCTCACATGACCTTCTCATAAACAATCTAGTGAAATGCAACCTAGATGAAGCTACTATAAGGTGGGTGCATAACTTGTTGGAAAACCATTCCCAGATAGTAGTTATCATTGGTTCACAGTCATGCTGGAAGGGCATAATGAGTGGGGTCCTGCAGAGATCAGTTCTGGGTTGGCTTCTGTTCAATATCTTTATCAATGATTTAGATAATGGCATAGAGAGTACACTTCTTAATTTTTTGGATGATACCAATCTGGAAGGGGTTGCAAGTGCTTTGGAGGATAGGATTATAATTCAAAATGATCTCGACAAACTGGAGAAATGGTCTGAAGTAAATAGGATGAAATTCATTAAGGATAAATGCAAAGTA
This sequence comes from Dermochelys coriacea, assembly GCF_009764565.3. Classification (NCBI taxonomy): domain Eukaryota; kingdom Metazoa; phylum Chordata; order Testudines; family Dermochelyidae; genus Dermochelys; species Dermochelys coriacea. The sequence goes on from NC_050068.2 coordinate 215,755,418, forward strand.
CTCCACTTAGGAGGGAACAATCAGTTGCACACAAACAACATCGGAAATGACTGGTTAGGAAGGAATACTGTGGAAAGGGATCTGGGGGTCATAGTGGACCACAAGCTAAATATGAGTCAACAATGTAAGACTGTTGCAAAAAAAGCAAACATGATTCTGGGATGTATTCGCAGGAGTGTTGTAAGCAAGACAGGAGAAATAATTCTTCCACTCTACTCCACACTGATTAAGGCTCAACTGGAATATTGTGTCCAATTCTGGGCTCCACATTTCAGGAAAGATGTGGACAAATTGGAGAAAGTCCAGAGAAGAGCAACAAAAATGATGAAAGGTCTAGAAAACATGATCTGAGGGAAGACTGAAAAAATTGGGTTTGTTTAGTCTGGCAAAGAGAAGACTGAGAGGGGACATGATAGTTTTCAAGTCAAGAAAAGGTTGTTACAAGGAGGAGGGAGAAACATTGTTCTTCTTAACCTCTGAGGATAGGAGAAGAAGCAATGGGCTTAAATTGCAGCAAGGGAGGTTTACGTTGGACATTAGGGAAAACTTCCTAACTGTCAGGGTGGGTAAGCACTGGAATAAATTGCCTTTGGAGATTGTGAAGTCTCCATCTTTGGAGATTTTTAAGAGCAGGTTAGACAAACACCTGTCAGGGATGGTCTAGATAATACTTAATCCTGCCATGAGTGCAGGGGACTGGACTAGATTATCTGTTGAGTTCCTTTCTAGTCTGATGAAACTGTGATTACCAGATACAGTGTGAGACCTACTTGAAAAGTCTTTTGGCTGATATTTCTGAGCCCTTGGATCTTTCTGAAATGGAGAGGATTTCCTAAAGGCCTTTATTCTGTCCATGTAGACGGCATCTAGGGTATGTAATATAGCCTCTCTGTTATCTGTGTGAGGCTTAATGTAGAAGGTTGGAAGGAGAATCAATCAGTTCATGTGAAATGGGGACATTACCTTCGGAATGAATTCTGGATATTGTCTGATTGTAACCTTGTCCTCAAATAATACCATACAGGGGAGATGTGCTATCAGAGCTGCTGTTTCTCTTATTTTCCTGGACAAAGTAATCACTATCAGAAAGCCTGTTTTCATTGAGAGGTAAGTAAGCAAACGGGGGCACAGGTTCAAAGGGAAGACTGGTCAGTCCTTTCAGTAGCCGCTTTAAGTCCCATCTGGGAGTGGGAAACGAGCTTTGTGGAAAGAGGTTTGAAATATCCTTGAGGAACTGTCTGGTGATCGGGTGTGACAGCACTGAGAACATAAGAATGGCCATATTGGGTCAGACCAAAGGTCCATCTAGCCCAGTATCCTATCTTACAAAACATGCCAGGTGCCAGAGCAAATGAACAGAACACATAATCATCAAGTGATCCATCCCCCGTCCCTATTCACAGCTTCTGGCAAACAGAGGATCGGGATGCTACCCCTGCCCATCCTGGATGATAGCCATTAATGGACCTATCCTCCAAGAATTTATCTAGTTCTTTTTTTAACTCTGTTGTAGTCTTGGCCTTCACAGCATCCTCTGGCAAAGAGTTCCACAGGTTGACTGTGTTTTGTGTGAAGAAATATTTCCTTTTGTTTGCTTTAAACGTGCTGCCAGTTAATTTCATTTGATGATGCCTCGTTCTTGTGTTATAAGTAGGAGTAACAGGTTTCAGAGTAGCAGCCATTTTAGTCTGTATTCGCAAAAAAGAAAATGAGTACTTGTTAGTCTCTAAGGTGCCACAAGTACTCCTTTTCTTTTTTTAAGTAGGAGTAAATAACACTTTCGTAGTTACTTTCTCCACACAAGTCATGATTTTATAACCTCTATCATATCCTCCCTTAGTCATCTCTTTTCCAGGATGAAAAGTCCCAATCTTATTAATCTCTCCTCATATGGAAGTTGATCCATAACCCTACCATTTTTGTTGCCCTTTTCTGAACCTTTTCCAATTCCAATATATCTTTTTTGAGATGGGGTGAACACATCTGCATGCACTATTCAAGATGCAGGCGTATCATGGATTTATATAGAGGCAATATGATATTTCTGTCTTATTATCTATCCCTTTCTTAATGAATCCTAACATTCTGTTCACTTTTTTGACTGCTGCTGCACGTTGAGTGGGTATTTTTCAGAGAACTATCCACAATGACTCCAAGATCGCTTTCTTGAGTGGTAATAGCCAATTTAGACCCCTCATTTTATTTGTATAGTCGGGATTATATTTTCCAATGTGCATTGCTTTGCATTTATCAACATTGAATTTCATCTGCATTTTGTTTTTAAGGCACCCAGTTTTGTGAGATCCCTTTGTAGCTCTTCGCAGTCTGCTTCGGACTTAACAATCTTATGTAGTTTTGTATCATCTGTAAATTTTGCCACCTCACTCTTTACCCCTTTTTCAAGATCATTTCTGAATATTTTGAATAGGACTGGTCCCAGTACTGACCCATGGAGGACAGCACTATTTACCTCCCTTCATTCTGAAAACTGGCCATCTATTCCTACCCTTTGTTTCCTATCTTTTAACCAGTTATCAATCCATGAAAGGACCTTCCCTCTTATCCCATGACAGCTTACTTAGCTTACGAGCCTCTGGTGAGGGACCTTATCAACGGTTTTATGAAAATCTAAGTACACTATATCCACTGGATTCCCCCTTGTCCACATGCTTGTTAACCCCCTCAAAGAATTCTAGTAGATTGGTGAGGCACGATTTCCCTTTACAAAAACCATGTTGACGCTTCCCCAACATATTATGTTCATCTATGTGTCTGAGAATTCTGTTCTCTATTATATTTTCAACCAGTTTGCGTGGTACTGAAATCAGGCCTACCGGCCTGTAATTACCAGGATCACCCCTGTAGCCCTTTTTAAAAATGGGCATCACGTTAGGTATCCTCCAGTCATTTGGTGCAGAAGCATATTTAAATGAGGTTAGAAACCACAGTTAGTAGTTCTGCAATTTTACATTTGAGTACCGCTCTTCTAGATGGTGAAAGTCTGTTACAGTTTACAGGTGGACAAGACATGGAGTGAGTGGGAGAGGGAATGGTGGGCGCATTGCCATTAGTGAGAGATAAGAATACTAAGTCTGTCTGAGCCACGTAGGAGTGATCAGAATAATGTGTGCTCTGTCTCTTTTTATTTTCAGTGGGACTTTTCAGGGTAAAGGAAGGGATGCTGTAAAGGAGGTCCCCATCTCAAAGGAGGAGGAGAACATTGCCTAGGACATTTCCTTGTGACAGGTTGGATCAGAGAAACCCCCTGGGAGATGCCACCTGATGTGCCAAGACTATTTCTGCCCCTGCTTTCCTGCCCTGTCAGCTTAGGACTCCAGCACCCTGCCTGGTTTGAGCCAGACCTGCTAGCCTGCTGCAAACCCAGACTCAGGTCTGAACCACATCCCCTAACAGCTGTAGGCTTAACTGAAAGCTGCTTACAGAAGTGTTCCTGTCCTTGACACTCAAATGCCCAACTCCCAATGGGGTCCAAACCCTAAATAAATCTGTTTTACCCTGTATAAAGCTCATACAGGATAAACTCATAAATTGTTCGCCCTCTATAACAATGATAGAGAGATATGCACAGCTGTTTGCCCCCCCCCAAAGTATTAATACATACTCTGGGTTAATTAATAAGTAAAAAGTGATTTTATTAACTACAGAAAATAGGATTTAAATGGTTCCAAGTAGTAACAGACAGAACAAAGCAAATTACCAAGCAAAATAAAATAAAACACACCAGTCTAAGTCCAGTACAGTAATAAAAACTGAATACTGATAAAAACTCACCAGTTCCAGTAAGCTTCCTTTTACAGACTAATCTCTTTCTAGTCTGGGCCCAGCAATCACACACACCCCCTATGGTTATTGTCCTTTGTTCCAGTTTCTTTCTGGAGGGTGGAGAGGCTCTCTCTTTAGCCTGCTGATGTCAAAATGGAGGGGTCTCCCACGGGCATAAATAGACTTTGTCTTGTGGGTGGAGACCCCCTCCTCTCTCCTAAGCAAAGTCCAGCTCCAAGATGGAGTTCTGGAGTCACGTGGGCAAGTCACATGCCCATGCATGACTCACCATTTTTACAGGCAGAAGCCCTTGCCCACATGGTATCTTGAGTGTCTCCAGGAAGTGTCTCTTCTTATGTGGATTGGAGCATTCCAAGATGCATTGTTGCATAAGTGCTTCTTGATTGGGCACTTAACTTTGCAAATTCCTTTCTCCAGGAACTGACCAAATGCTCTAGTAATGTTGTTTAGAAATCAAGCTAGTACATGGCCAATATTCATAACTTCGAATACAAAAATGATACATGCATACAAATAGGATTAATAGATTCAGGAGATCATAACCTTTACATAGATTTGTTACATGGCATATGTAGCTGTCATAAAAATAAAGGGTAACCACCTTTCTGTATACAGTGCTATAAAATCCAGAGGCAAAACCCTTTCACCTGTAAAGGGTTAAGAAGCTAAGGTAACCTCGCTGGCACCTGACCAAAATGACCAATGAGGAGACAAGATACTTTCAAATCTGGACGGGGGGAAAAGGGCTTTTATCTTTCTGTGTTATACCTTTGTCAGGAATAGATCAAGGGTGCAAGCCCTCCAATGCCTATAAGGTTAGTAAGTAATCTAGCTAGAAAATGCATTAGGTTTTCTTTGTTTTTTGGCTTGTAAATTTGCTGTGATGGAGGAATGTGTATTCCTGCTTTTTGTGTCTTTTTGTAACTTGAGATTTTTCCTAGAGGGATTCTTTGTGTTTTGAATCTGCCTGCTTGTGAGATTATCTTCTATTCTAACCTTACAGAGTGTTTCTTTTATCTTTGTTTTGTTCTTCTAATAAAGTTCTGTTTTTTAAGAATCTGATTGGGTTTTTAGGATCCTAAGAAACCCAAGCTGGTCTGTGCTCAACTTGTTTATTCTCAAGCCTCTCCAGGAAAGGGGGTGTAAAGGCTTGGGGGGATTGCTGGGGGAAGAGGAACTCCAAGTGGTCCTTTTCCCTGGTTCTTTGTTAAAGCGCTTGGTGGTGGCAACATACTGTTCAAGAACAAGGCAAAGTTTGTGTCTTGGGAAAGTTTTTAGCCTAAGCTGGTAAAAATAAGCTTAGGGGTGTCTTTCATGTGGGTCCCCACATCTGTATCCTAGAGTTCAGAGTGGGGAGGGAACCCTGACAGTAGCATAGAACATATTCCAGTTATGTCATATATATTCATAAGCATATTTCCAAAAAGCCTTATGGGGGGGCACCTTCAAAAAGGAGGAGGAGAGCATTGCCAAGGGAGTGTTTCTATCTCCGCTCTGGAACCATAGCATGGACATTTCTTGTTCCGGTAAGTGGTGAACAGGTGTGTGGTTGGTGTCCTCCACCACCTGAATAGATCATGAAGTATTACTGGGTCTAGTTCTCACTCGTGGTCATGTGGGAATTTGCAACTGAGACTGTCAGCCATCGAGTTTTATGTAGCCAGGAGGTAGGCTGCTGACAGTGTAATATCGTGGGAGATACACCAGGCTCCCCCTTGTCAACTGATGTAGAACATGCAGATAATGTTGTCTGTTAGGACTTTTCTTTGTGACCCGTTGATCAGATGGAGGAAGTAGGCGCAGGCATTCCTGACTGCCATTAGCTCAAGGAGATTAATGTGGAGGGATATCCCCAAGGGGTTACCCTTTTCTTTGTGTTGTGAGGTGGTTCAGATGTGCTTCCCATCCTATGAGTGATGTGTCGGAAAGGAGGAGCAATGATGGAGGTTTTTGCACAAAGGGTATCCCTTTGCAAATGGTGGCTGGGTCTTTCCACCAGTCGTTACACAGGAGTAAGGGTTAATTTCTAGGCACTGATCTGCATGCCCCGCTTTGTAAACAGTCACATCATGGCTTCGGTGACTCGGTGAGCTGCTTGGAGAGACCGAACGCTGAGGAGGCAATCGTCCAGGTAAGGGTAAATCATGATCCCCTGGGAAGGTAAGTGGGCGGTCACCACTGAGAGAACCTGGGAGCATTCTCATGTGGGCGATGATAATCCAAAGCGGTGCACCCTATACTGGTAGTGGTCTTGTCAGAAAGAATTTGAGAAATCATCTGAAAGTCGGTAGGATTAAGATGTAAAAATATGCATCCTAAAGATCAGGGGCCAAAAACCAGCCTCCCTGTTCCAGTGCTGGACTGATCATTTCTAAAGTAACCATCTTTAATTTCTGAGCTTTGACAAATTTGTTGAGAGCTCTGAGTCTAATATGGGTCTCCATCCCTGCCCTTTCTCTTGGGTATTAGGAAATACCGAGAGTAGAACCCTTTATCAAGCAGATGTTGAGGTACCAGTTCTATGACTCCTAGGTGGAGGAGACAGTCTACCTCTTGTCATAGTACACTCTAGTAAGAAGGGTCCCCGAAGAGGGATGGGGAAGGTTGTTGGGCGGGGCGGGGAGATCAAATGGATAGAGTACCCATGAGAAACAAACAAACGAACTCTTGGACCCATCGGTACGATGTTAGGCATTCCCAGGTGCTGCAGAACACTGCCAGATGGTGTCCAAATGGGTGAATAGTGATGCTCAGTTATAGGGAGTGGTTTGCCGGCACCTCAACCATCACAACAAAATTGGTGTTTTGAGGTGGATGGCTGGGATGAGGAGATTGCTGGCCAGACCATTTACATCTTGAGAATTTAGTTTTCTTCTTCATAGAATATCAGGGTTGGAAGGGACCTCAGGACCATCAGGTCATCTAGTCCAACCCCCTACTCAAAGCAGGACCAATCCCCAACTAAATCATCCCAGCCAGGGCTTTGTCAAGCCTGACCTTAAAAACTTCTAAGGAAGGAGATTCCACCACCTCCCTAGGTAACCCATTCCAGTGTTTCACCACCCTCCTAGTGAAAAATTTTTTCCTAATATTCAACCTAAACCTCCTGCACTGCAACTTGAGATCATTACTCCTCGTTCTGACATCTGCTACCACTGAGAACAGTCTAGATCCATCCTCTTTGGATCCCCTTTCAGGTAGTTGAAAGCAGCTATCAAATCCCCCCTCATTCTTCTCTTCTGCAGACTAAACAATCCCAGCTCCCTCAGCCTCTCCTCGTAAGTCATGTGCTCTAGACCCCTAATCATTTTTGTTGCCCTTCGCTGTACTCTTTCCAATTTATCCACATCCTTCTTGTAGTGTGGGGCCCAAAACTGGACACAGTAGTCCAGATGAGGCCACACCAATGTCGAATAAAGAGGAACAATCACATCCCTTGATCTGCTGGTAATGCCCCTATTTATACATCCCAAAATGCCATTGGCCTTCTTGGCAACAAGGGCACACTGTTGACTCATATCCAGCTTCTCGTCCACTGCAACCCCTAGATCCTTTTCTGCAGAACTGCTGCCTAGCCATTCAGTCTCTAATCTGCTGACTGTTCCTGATCACTTTCCTCTCCTCTAAGTGCTTCAGAATTGATTCCTTGAGGACCTGCTCCATGATTTTTCCACGAACTGAGGTGAGGCTGACTGGCCTGTAGTTCCCAGGATCCTCCTTCTTCCCTTTGTCAAAGATGGGCACTACATTAGCCTTTTTCCAGTCATCCGGGACTTTCCCCGAGCACCATGAGTTTTCAAAGATAATGGCCAATGGCTCTGCAATCACATCCGCCAACTCCTTTAGCACTCTCGGATGCAGTGCATCTGGCCCAATGGTCTTGAGCTCATCTAGTTTTTCTAAATAGTCCCGAACCACTTCTTTCTCCACAGAGGGCTGGTCACCTCCTCCCCTTGCTGTGCTGCCTTGTGCAGTAGTCTGGAAGCTGACCTTGTTTGTGAAGACAGAGGCAAAAAAAGCATTGAGTACAGTAGCTTTTTCCACTTCCTCTGTCACTAGGTTGCCTCCCTCATTCAGTAACGGGCCCCCACTTTCCTTGACTTTCTTCTTGTTGCTAACATACCTGAAGAAACCCTTCTTGTTACTCTTAACATCTCTTGCTAGCTGCAACTCCAGGTGTGATTTGGTCTTCCTGATTTAACTCCTGAATGCCCAAGCAATATTTTTATACTCTTCCCTGGTCATTTGTCCAATCTTCCACTTCTTGTAAGTTTCTTTTTTGTGTTTAAGATCAACAAGGATTTCACTGTTAAGCCAAGCTGGTTGCCTGCCATATTTATTATTCTTTCTACACATCAGGATGGTTTGTCCCTGTAACCTCAAGAAAGTTTCATTAAAATGGAATTTAATGTATTTAATTTCATTAAAATACAGCCAGCTCTCCAGGACTCCTTTCCCCCTCATGTTATTCTCCCAGGGATCCTGCCCATTTCCCTGAGGTTGTCAAAGTCTGCTTTTCTGAAGTCCAAGGTCCGTATTCTGCTGCTCTCCTTTCTTCCCTGTGTCGGGATCCTGAACTCGACCATCTCATGGTCACTGCCTCCCAGGTTCCCATCCACTTTTGCTTCACCTACTAATTCTTCCCGGTTTGTGAAGAGCAGGTGAAGAAGAGCTCTGCCCCTCGTTGGTTCCTCCAGCACTTGCACCAGGAAATTGTCCCCTACACTTTCCAAAAACTTCTTGGATTCTCTGTGCACCGCTGTATTGCTCTCCCAGCAGATATCAGGGTGATTGAAATCTCCCATGAGAACCGGGTCCTGCGATCTAGTAACTTCTGTTAGTTGCCAGAAGAAACCACCTCTTCTACCTGGTCCGGTGGTCTATAGCAGACTCCCACCATGACATCACCCTTGTTGCTCACACTTCTAAACTTAATCCAGAGACACTCAGGTTTTTCTGTAGTTTCATACTGGAGCTGTGAGCAGTCATATTGCTCTCTTACATACAATGCAACTCCCCCACCTTTTCTGCCCTGCCTGTCCTTCCTGAACAGTTTATATTCACCCATGACAGTACTCCAGTCATATGAGTTATCCCACCAAGTCTCTGTTATTCCAATCACATCATAATTCCTTGACTGTACCAGGACTTCCAGTTCTCCCTGCTTGTTTCCCAGGCTTCTTGCATTTGTGTATAGGCACTTGAGATAACTCGCTGATTGTCCCTCTTTCTCAGTATGAGGCAAGAGCCCTCCCCTCTCACGCTCTCCTGCTCATGCTTCCTCCTGGTATCCCACTTACCTCAGGGCTTTGGTCTCCTTCCCCCGGTGAACCTAGTTTAAAGCCCTTCTCACTAGGTTAGTCAGCCTGCTTGCGAAGATGCTTTTCCCTCTCTTCGTTAGGTGGATCCCGTCTCTGCCTCGCCCTCCTCCTTCTTGGAGCACCATCCCATGGTCAAAGAATCCAATGTCTTCTTTCCACACCACCTGCGTAGCCATTCATTGACTTCCACAATTCGATGGTCTCTACCCAGGCTTTTTCCTTCCAAGGGGAGGCTAGACGAGAAGACCACTGGCAAATGAAACTCCTTTATCCTTCTTCCCAGAGCTATGTAGTCTGCAGTGGTCTGCTCAAGGTCATTCTTGGCAATGTCATTGGTGCCCATGTGGAGAAGCAGGAAGGGGTAGCTATCCGAGGGCTTGATGAGTCTCGGCAGTCTCTCTGTCACATCATGAATCCTAGCTCCTGGCAAGCAGCAGACTTCCCGATTTTCCCGGTCGGGGCTGCAGATAGATGACTCAGTCCCCCTGAGGAGAGAGTCCCCAACCACCACCATCCACCTCCTTCTCTTGGGAGTGGTGGTCGTGGAATCCCCATCCCTAGGACAGGGCATCTCATGCCTTCCAATCGGCGGAGTCTCCTTCTGTTCCCTTCCCTCAGATGTATCATCTAGTACACTTTCCGCATTAGTACCTGTGGAGAGAACATGAAAACGGTTGCCTACTTGTATCTGCGTTGCTGGTACATGGATGCTCCTCTTTCTGCTTCTGGAGATCACATGCTGCCAAATTTATTCACCGTCCTCCTATCCCCACTGTGCAGCCTGCTCTGAACCTTCAGAACATTGTCTCCGAAGAAGCATATCCTGACATCTGTCTAGGAAATCTTCAGTTTCTCTTATGCAACGCGGGGTCAATACTTGTTTCTCCAGACCTTGAAACTTCTCTTCCAATATGGAGACCAGCTTGCACTTTGTACAGACAAAGTCACTTCTGTCCTGTGGAAGAAAGACAAACATGGCACATCCAGTGCAGGTCACAACAGCTGAACACTCCCCATCCATATTACCTTCCTTCTACGAGCTTCCTCAGGAGTTGTAGTGACTACTCAGAGAAGCCGGCAAGATGTAAGCCTCAGTGGGCCCTCCTCTCAGGCAGATCCCAGGCAAACTCCCTCTGTTGGCCTCTCTACTGTTCGCTGCTCAGCTGGTTCGCAGCTGACTGGCTTTTTATAACAGTCAGGCCCACTCAAGGCTCACCTGGAACAAAGCACTCCTAATTCACTCTTTTCAAACCACCAATCAAGCACACGATCAAATTTTCCCCACAACAGACACTCAGATACTCACCAACACCGCCTCCCTAATGCAGCCCTTAGCGTACCTCCTCTCAGGTTCTTGTGTAGCTTGTAGTATTTATGATCCGGTTATTGGGAGATGTGTAGCAGGAGCATCTCAGCAGTCACAAAGGGAAAGAGGGAGAGTCCTGTATTTATCCAGGACCCAGACAACAGAGGGGATCATAGGGTAATGCCTGGAATTGCACACTGCTGTGAAGAAGAAGCCAATACAAACAACAGAGACCTGGTGGGCTATACTGCCTCTGACCAAGAGAATTAAGTGAGTGAAAAGAAGGGCTGCAGTATGCCAATGTAAAGCACATGGAGGTCATGCAGTGAGAAGATCACAGAGCCATGGATACCTGTAATGAGTCCACTTCACTGACAAATCATTGAACACATATATCAAAACACAAAAGGAAATGGGCACTGGGCACTGATGCTAGATGGGGTTTAGGAGAAGTTGGGGACTTAGAAGTCACACACATTGAAAACCTCACTGACAGATTGGGAAACCACTTTCAATGATGGGAGATAACAGCATCACCTAACATTTTTCAGGCATTTCCGTGAACTACCAGTATCACCATTTTGAGCCAACTGGCTCTCAACTAAGACCACAAAAAATGCTAGAGTATGGGACTGCAGCATTCATGTGAGATGGAAAAGATACATCCTCATAGTGCCATGGTCCAAGACATCTCCTGCATCACGCTATTCCCCAGAGGCCAAACAGACTCTGGACATGAGCGGTTATAGAACAGAGCCTAACAGATGGGCACAAATATCTCCTGCAGGGTCGATGGGCAGTTACCCAGCACCAGAGCTGGGAGAAGAACAGGGGCAGAGTGCGATGAACCTTTGTTGGACATTTTCCCCCCTTTTTGTTATGTTTAAATTCAAATTTTTGACAAAAATAACAAAATTGAAAACTTTAACTTTTCTCCTTGCCCTGTCTTCCTTGACCTTCAAGGATCTCTGTGGAAGGAAGGAATGGAGTCATTTTAGGTCAGTACCCTGCACCCCAGCCATGACATGCAGGCATAGCCACAAAACCAGAGTCCAGGATGTCAGAAGTTGATGGCAGATGCAAGAAAGCCAGCACGGCTAGGAGATCATCAACTCATGAAATTAGAGCAGTTTCCATCCCATGCCCAGGATTTGTCCTGACTAATATAACTCGGGTATAGCAGGAGACCTCAGGTGACATCAGAGTAGCTTCCCCACAACTTACTCAATGAAATTACCCAGGACATGGAGAGTAAAGGCAGGGCAATGAGAGCTTCAAGTCATGGCTACTTGGGCATGGGCCTAACAGTGGATCATCTGAGTGAGGATGGCTCTGTGCTCTACCATAGCAAAGCATTAATGCTCTCAGCCAGAAGTGAGCCACAGCAACATAGCATTTAAGGCACCCAGTGTTGCAAGGCAGATGTTGACTGAACCCCTTACTGGCCTGGGTTATCCCAAAGCATCATTTGTGGCTACATTATTAACCTCTCTGTGCCTCAGCTCCCCACCTGCACACTGGGGACCATGATACTTATGTAACTTACAGGGATGATTTGAGCTAAATAGATGAATGTCTGGGAGAGGCTGAGATATTACAATGACGGGGCCATACGAGTACCTAGATAGTTCAGTTCAGTATTGGATTTACCATGGCACCTCTGGCACCAGGGAGCCGGGCCCATGCTCTGAAGGGGCCCTGGCTGCCACTCTTCTCCGCCCCTGGCTGTTTCCTGCATTGCAGGCTCTGCCGACAACCAAGCTCCCCCCTCCCCGGCCTCTTCCCACAGCTTGCTACTTCCGTCCCTCTCCCTGCCGCTGATCAGCTGTTTGCCAGAGCCAGGAAGGGGGAGGAAGTGGACAAGAGGCAGGGGTGGGGCCTTGGGAAAGGGGCCGGAATCGGGGCATACCCCCTCCAGCCCCCTGCCTTGAGCTGCTCAGGGCAGGGGGCTGGGAGCACCCCCATGATTCCAGCGCACCCCCGCAGCCCCTGCCCTGACTCCTGCACTTCCCTCACACATACCCAGCCCCCTGCCCTGACTCCTGCACTCCCCTCACACACCCCCAGCCCCCTGCCCTGACTCCTGCACCCCCCACACACTCAGCCTCCTGCCCTGACTCCTGCACCACCCCACACACATACCCTGCCCTGACTCCTGAACCCCCCATACACATAACCTGCCCTGACTCCTGAACCCCCTTAACACACACCCCCAACCCTGACTCCTGCACCCCACACACCCAGCCCTGTGCTCAGTACACCCTCACCATCAGCTCGGTCCAGAGTGAGACAAAGAGAATGGGCTAGAACCAGGGTGAAGGTAGATACCCACTCTATGTGGGCAGGGGTGGGGGGGGGATCCTGTTTACCCCCTCCCCAGCCCTGCTGTACTTGCAGTTTACCCCCAGCCCCTCTCTTGCTCCGAGGACCAACCCTAGCTCACGCCCCGCTGTGCTTATGTCCTCAGCCCCTGCCTTGCTCCAGTCAACAGGGATTAATCCTCCCCCCATGCCCCACTCTGCTCATCTTGCCCCTGGCCCCTGCCTTGCTCCAGCTGGGGACCAATCCTTCCCTCTCTCTGCCCCACTGTCAGGGTGGATAAAAATCAATGACTTTTTAAAAAAAAATCAAATCAGATTTTTTTTAATTTAAATTGGAGTTTTGAGGAAAAATATCTAAAGATAGTTTTAATTATGGTACATTATATCTCATCATGGAAGAGGGATTATAAATTTTAATTCTATTGTATGAGACAATATATTCATGTAATGTTTAAGAAACGTTTTGTAAATGAGTTCTACCCAATGGGACTCAGTGCTCAGTCTAGAAGATAACATCAAAGATGCTTCATTTTGCAGTTCTCAAACTGTGGATTTGTGTCTCCAGTGGTAACATACTTGTTAACAGCAAAAATGTTATCAATACATAAATAATATATACAGGTGAGAAATAACAGACCTCAACTCTATTGTCCCTCTGCAAATTTGTGTACACAGGGTCAACCCCTTACCTCTCTTAAAAAGTGAAAAGTTTCAAAAAGTTCAATGAATAGAAGATTGTTGGGGATGGAGTAGATTTGAACAAGGAAAAGAAGTCTGGAGACAAAGGTGAGAAGTGAGGGACATATGCTTTGTTGTTAAACTATTATGTTTGCTGTTGAAGAAAAATATCCAGAATACTTACTTAATGTTGTTGTTTTAGTTAAATAAAACAATTTAAATATCTATCTGGTGATGTTCTCCTCCTAATACAGCCTGGCAAGAAAATCCTCCAAATATTAATGATTAACCTTTTGAATTGGAGATAGTTCACCTCCCAATAAATTCATTAATATCTGCTTCATTTACCTTTGGGAAATGAAATAACCAAACACTCATTCATTTTGTGATATAGGTGTAAAACTAATCTGAAAAGTTTTCAAAATAAATCACAGTTTAAAAACGTATAATGTTTACCTTCTAAAAATGAAACCTCCATCTATCTCTGAGTTGTGAAGAATATGTCTTAAGGTTATAACAAACAACAAGAATACATTTTTATGTGGAAAACCATGATTACATTGAGTCTTCCTGACTAGTGATTTAAATCAAATCCACCCTGCCCACTGTGCTCTTGCCCCTGGCCTCTTCATTCCCCAGGGGTCCCACAAATGTGTTTGGCACCAGGCCCACAAAAAGTTAATCTGGCCCTGTTCGTAGAATGAACAATCATTCAGTGGGATGATCCACAGGGAGTAGCTCAAACCTCCAAAGTGTCTGGCCTGTGGCAGGACATTAGCAAGGCAAGGGAGGGGTGTGGCAGTGACATCACACAGGACTTTTGCAGGACCCCAGCCTATTGGCCAAAGGTAGTGGGGAGGTGGTGACTTAACAGAGAGATGCTGACATCATCCAGGCAGGACAGGAGCAAGGAGCCAGGGAAACCTTGGAGATCCGTGTGGCTTTGCTTCAGCAGGTCTCCTTCTCGAAGTCTCTCTTTGAGGACTGAGAGAGTATTAGGATTCACTTAAGGCGAGCGCAAGGAGGAACCTCTTTCGAGTTTTCTCCTTTCCTTTTATTGATTTTACAAGAAAACAGACATCCCTGTTTAGAAGGTAAGAGCCTCCTCAGGGTTGAAACCTCTTCAGTCTGATTCATCTGGTGACAGTTGAATTCTAGCCATGGGAAACACAAGCTTAAGGAGGGAGAATTTTATTCCGCACCTAGAATTTTGTCCCTTAGAATCATTGGGAACATTAGGGTTTGTCCTTTTTGTTTAACTTTTTCCTCCATCCCTCCTTCTTTCTCTTCTTCTCTTGTTTCCTTTGTCCTTTCACGTGTGTGTGTGCGGGGGGGGGGGGAGGCAGGGGAGTGCTCTGCAGCTCCCATCCTGGGAGGTCCACCCAAAATGTGGGGCTGAAATAATGGCAGTGATCTCCACCAGTGACCTGGGCCATCCTTTGGGCTCTCTGGTAAGAACCCTCAGCCTCCCGTCCTCAGCATCTACCCTGATTGGCTGAGCAGGGGGTTATTGACAGGGAGGAGATTCAGGTCCTTGTTGTTCTCTTTTAAGACCAAGTAATTAAGTCCTAACCAGTCATACGTTTGACAAATTTTGCTGCTTCTCTGAATTAATTGTCTCTGAGTAGTTCATGATTCTCTCTAACAGTCCAGTTCTCCTCAAATACTTGCTGAATAATTGCTGTGCACTGTTGTTGGTCTGGAGCTCATTTGAGAGCACTTTATTCGGCTCATTCAATGTATGAAATTGAAGATCCAATGGTTAGTTTGAAAATGAGGGCTCTTGAGTCCTATTTCCAACTCTGCCACTGACTGGCTGTGTGACCTAAGACAAATCAATTCTCCTTTCTCAGTTTTAGCTTCTCCCTTTTTCAAGTAGGGATAATAATGGTCCACTCCTATCTACCTCACGGTGGGTGGAGGATGGGGCTCCATTGGAGAGTGTCACTAGGAGTCATGCAGAATATGAGGTGTCTTATCACGTTTACTCAGATCAGATTATGACCTAATAGAATAGCTGAAATAGTCTATTTTATTTGTATTTTCTTCTCTAATTTTCGAGATCTAAGTGTCTCCTTTTTGTGTGTGACAAGGTGACAAAGAGGAGATGCTTTTGTTTTGCAACAAAATATTTTGCAAAGAACTCTCATCCCACTTGTTATGATTTGAAGAAACAAACTGATTTAGTCTGAATGGGATTTTCTGACAGAAACGGTTTCAATGAAATTTCCCCACCATCTCGATTTCTGGGCTCTATCTCTGCCTCCGGGGGGGGTGGTTGTTGTCCGTTAGAACAGGAGTCAGGACTAGTGGCTTCTTTTTCTGGCTCTGCCACCGCCTTGCTGTGTAGGCCCTAGGGTGGTCACTTCCCTTCTCTGTACCTCAGGCTCCTCCCCATCTGTCCAATGAGAACAGGGACAATTCTCGAACGCTGTTCAGTAATGGGCCAGAGGGAGATAAGGGGCGTTAAACCTCTCTGTGAAGGAGAAAGGGGAGTTTCACGATGTTTAGCACCAAGGAATTCTAAAGTTTGCTAAAATGTCTAGTCTGCGGAAACAAGAAATGGTTGGGGCCAAATTTTTTAAACGTTGCCTTTTTTAAAGACCATTCAGGGATGTGAGTCCCTGTCTTTTAGGAACCTGGATTCTTTGCCAACAGAAGAGAAGAGGTTCCTGCCTGCAGTTTTGTGGCCTTAACAAGCCTGGTGCTGTGCCCCAGTTCTCGTCCGAGATCCCTGAAAAAGAACATCTTCCCATCCATGAACAAGACAGGACCAATCTTTAAAAGGGGAACAAAGAGAAACCTGGGACTTACAGACTAGCTAGCCTCACTTCCATAGCTGGAAAGATCCTGGAATACATTATTAAACAATCACTTTGTCAGCACCTACTGGATAATTTGGTTCTTAGGACTAGTGTACATATATTTGTCAAGAACAAATCATTCCAGACCAATCCTATTTCCTTCTTTAGCAGGGTTTCGGGCCTAGTATAGGTGGGTAAACAGTACATGTGATCTATCTTGGTGTTACTAAGGCTTTTGACACAGTCCCATGGGACATTCTCACAAGCAAACTAGGGAAATGTGATCTAGATCACTGGTTCTCAAAGCTGGTCTGCCGCTTGTTCAGGGAAAGCCCCTGGCGGGCCGGACCGATTTGTTTACCTTTTGCATCTGCAGGTTCGGCTGATCACGGCTCCCACTGGCCGCGGTTAGCCGCTCCAGGCCAATAGGAATTGGCACGGTTCCAAGGGACATGGTGGCCGCCCTTCCCGCAGCCCCTATTGGTCTGGAGCGGCAAACCGTGGCTGCGATTGGCTGAACCTGCGGATGTGGCAGGTAAACCAACCGGTCCGGCCCACCAGGGGCTTTCCCTGAACAAGCAGTGAACCGGCTTTGAGAACCACTGGTCTAGATGCAATTAGTGTAATGTGGGTGCACAGCTGGTTGAAAGCACATACTCCAAGAGCCCTTCTCCATGTTTGGCTGTCCAACGGAGAGGGTGTACCTAGTGGGTCCGGCAGGGATTAGTCCAGAGTCCAGTACTATTCAATATTTTCATTAATGATTTGGAAAATGGAGTGAAGAGTATGCTTCTAAAATTTGCAAATGACACCAAGCACTTTGGAGCACAGGACTGGAATTCAAAAAGCAAATTGGAGAATTGGTCTTCTTGAGCCAAACTCCATGGCTTGGCCCCTCTCTATAGATTGGGCTGAAGTGAAACCCCAGAGCCAAACACTTCTCCTCCTGGGCAGTGCGCTCCGACCTTTAATGGTCAGATGCTGCTTAGCACTGTCAGATCAGCTTTTGCTGGGGGATTCTCCCAGCACTTTCCAAGAGTGGACAGTATTAAATCCCCATTTGACTGCTGGGGACAGAGCCATAGAGGGGGGATCAACTTGCCCAAAGTCCCACAGGAAAAGAAAAACACCCAGCAATGGAACCAATAGGAAACCCAGCAATGTACCTCAGGAGTCCTGACTCCCAATCCCCTGGTCCAGTCACTACAGCAAAGCACACTCCCTCAAAGGCAGGGGAAGCAGACATGAGGGCCTGGTTGTAATTGCCAGCTGTGGGAGGCAGTGTGCAGAACTGGTTAGCGAAGGGGCCTGGAAATAAAGACTGCTGGGTCCCATCCATGGCTCTGACACTTTGTGTGACCCTGAGCCAGTAGCTTCCCCTCCCCTGGCCTGTTTCTCATCAGTCAGGTTGGGGTCGCAGTCCCTACAGCCCAGGGGGGCTGGGAGGCTCCAGGAAGGTGTGTAAAGTGCTGGGATGTCAGGATCCTGGAGGCGCTGTCACCCCCACAGTAGCACGGTGTTCTGCATCCCCTGCTGCAGGCCGAGTTTCTCCATCCCTTGGCAATAAAACAGACTCTTGTTCTCACAGCCAGTTGATCGCCCAGTATCATCACCCTGCCTGCTGCCTAGGCAGGGAAACTCCTCAGGTCACCACCGCCCTCTCCAGCCTGCCTTGGGCTTGGAGAGTGAGGAGAAGGGCGAGGGACTACACTGAACATCCTCCATCCATCTCTCCATCACCTACAGCAAGTGAGTGGCATTAGGGTTCCTCTGTGGCATTCCCTGTCTGTTTGGGGAGAGGCAGAAAGAGGGGGAGAGAATCTCACCCAAAGGAGATTGGATTTGCAAACAGCCCCCAGGAGCCCCTGGCTCTCAGACCAGGGAGGAGCTTCTCCAGAGCCATCTCCAGTGTGTTTGGAAAGGTCCTAGCAATGGGGCTCCCAGCCCTTCCCTTGTGGGAGACTGTTTCCCAGGCAGAGAGTCTTTGAACTGGGCCAGACCCTGTGAGCTGCTGAGCATGGAAATTAATGGGAAACGAGGGGGCCCTGACCTTGCTATGCCTAGGGACTTTGAAGTGGGGAATGGTTTCCCAAGAGAAGTCTGCACTCCTGGGTTCAGTTCCTTCTCCAGCCTGGGGGGGGGGCTGGGGAGGGGGGAAGAGGGGAGTGTGGCCTGTGATGGCAGGAGGGAGCTGCTTGTCCAAAGTGACCGATAGTCTTTGTGACTCATCCCAGTGCTTGAGATGAGGAGACTCCCTGGTTATTTCAGCACCAGGGATCATGAGGGGGAAAGTTGGGAGCAGATCATGCAATGAACTCCTGCCAGTGTGTGTAGCTTGCACTCCCTGCACTCCTGGGGGGGGGGGCAGGAAGAGCTGCTCTGGCTGGGGCAGGGATGGGGAGGGACCAAAAAGGCTGGTTAGTGAGAGGCTGCCTTGACCGCAGACTCACGCCGACTCCCCACTCGGTTCCAGGATGGCCAGGCTCCTGAGGACGTTCAGGAAGAAGGCTTTGCAGGTGTCCCCAGAGCCTGAGGGAAGCAAGCTGCCATCTTCCCCAGGAGCAGAGCAGCCCCTCCGTCCCTGCTGACAGGGAAGGAGCTCCTGGCAGAGCCAGGAGGTGGAAGTGCCCAGCCTTCTGGCAGAGGAAACCCGCTCCTGGCGCAGGCACCGATGTGGGAGAGGCTGTGGCCGGGCCAAAATGGAGCTGGGCCAGGATGCGGCTGTGCAGGCAGGACCCAGCCCAGGAGTGGAACCGGGCAGGGTGGGTCTGGGGCTTGTTGTGTAGGCAGCAGCGGCCCCAGGAGCCCAGCCCTGAATTCCAGCACGAGGCATCGCCCTGCCCGTTCACTGAGGACCTTCCAGCCTTCCCAGGGCAGGAGGTGGAAGATCCCTGTCCCAGCACCAGCAGCTCAGCCCACTCCCCATGGGACAGCAGCAACACCTGGGACTCGAGCAGCAGCCAGGCCGATGGACGCTTCTGCTTTGTTCCAGGTGAGGAGCCAGGCTGGGCTCAGGGAGGGGTGAAGAAGGGGCTGTAAACACTCTGGGCCCAGGCCCTTGACAAATGCTATGGGGGACAGGTCCCCAGCCCAGCTGTCTGGCCTGAGCCACGTGAACCCCACTGACACAAGATGCTGCCACTTTGGTCCTTTGTGCTCCATTGGGCGGAGGGGGGTCGGGGGAGGCACCTCCCAGGGAGCCCAGGACAGTGTGTGGGGGACTCTCTTTGCTATGGACTCTTGACTGAGTTGGGGGCGGAAGGCATCACTGAGAGCGGGGAGAGTGGGGCCCGATCTGCCTTAGGTCCCTGAGGTGGAAAGGGGGCACATTGTCCCAGCATGCCCCTGTCCTTCCCCTGAGAGGCAGCAGGAGTGACCCTCAAAAGCAAAAGCAAAGTGACCCTCAAAAGCATTTGAGAGCAGCTCCAGGGCCGAGAATATGTACAAATGTTCCCCAGCTGTGCTGGAACCAAGATTGTCCTGCTCCTTCCCAGCATCCCAACCCCCTGCAGAGGGTCTTGGCCCTCATGAGCCTCCACCCCAATAGGGACCTTTCTCCTCCATGATCTGGGACCCCCAAGATGGGGGTGTTTGTCACACACCAGCAGGGGTCTCCTCCCCAACAGGGACTGTCCTAGTTCCTGACCCTGCTTGTGTAAGAGTCGTGGGTGATATGGACAACGGGCGGGTCCCCACTATCCCCATTCAGGCCTAAGTCCTGCAGTGCTGTGGCTGGGACAGGGAGGTCCCTGGCTAACTGGCTCGCTCTCTCCTAACCCCACTCCTGGTGGGTGCACGATGAGGCCCAGCAGTTCACGTTCCTGCACACCATCCACCCCGCGTGTCTCGCTGCACAGCAGAGAGGGCAGGACACCCTGGAGCCGCACTGCTGCGAGGCGGCTGTGGTGGAGAGGATAGTGGTGAGCAAGACACTGTGCCCGGCAGCTGGAGGGTGGACAGAAACATGGGAGGGGCAGGGGTCTCTCTGGGCCGATGGTTGGGGGATGGTTGGTGCTGGAGGGGAAGCTGAGGGCAGGGATTGCTGGGGCTGAAGATTGGGGAAAAGAAACGGGAGAAATAGTGGGCAGGAATTGGAGGAGCAGGAAGCAGGTGGGGGGATCCTGTTGGCTGTGTGGGGTGTTGGCTGTGTAATCTCCTCATTGGGAATTGTCAGTGAGGCCCGAAGCTCACACACTCCTTTGTCTCCTTTGGGTTTCACAGGAGCTCATTGAGGAGCTTCCTGATGACTCTCCACCCAGCGCTGTCCTGGCCAACTCCCTGATTGCTGTGGGCAACCTCAGGTACCGAGACCCTCTTGCCCGGGTCCCCTAACCCCGGCACTGCTCAGGCCCAGGGCTGGGAGTCACTGCCACTCCCATTCCCAGGACCCCTCCCAAGGGTGACTCCTCTGGCAGAGGTGGTGGGAAGGTTCACTCTCTCCTTGCTGTGCTGTTCCTTTCACTCCAGTAACAGTGCAATGGCTTTGGGGAGAGGCTGACTCCCAGAATGAGATACAGGAGGGGCAGCAGGATTCAGGAAACAGGCGCTATTCCTGCCCTACCACTGTCTGTCTGGGAAACTTTGGCCTTATCATTCCCTGGCTCGGTGCCTCAGTTTCCATTCTCACCAGCCTCTGCCTATTTCCCTGCAGTTTCATGTCCATATTCGTGCCAGTCCCACCCCTGCACTGCACAGTTTAATACCGGCTCCTCTCTCTTTTGCCAGCATCATGACACCTGCCCTGGAGCTGGAGCTGGAGACCCACCTCCTTCGAGCTACCCTTCATACCGTGTTCATCCTGGGCACGGAGAAGGACACCACCCAAGTCCAGGTAGATCATGCTAAAGTCATGGATTGAAGAGCTACTTGTCATCCTACCACAAATCCTTGCTAATTGCCTGCAGTGGGATGTGAATGAAAGAGGCCAGGATATGTGTTTGGGGTCTCACCACTGCTTCCCAGAAACCCCTCTTCCTATCCTGTGGCAGGTGTAGTCCCAGTTTCCCTAACTCTGACCTTTGACTCTCCTTTGGCTTGCAGGATCTGCAGAGGGTCTTGCCAGACATCCCGGATGCCATGCTGGGGAATCTGCTGGCAGAGTCCCCAGGCACCAACGGGCTCCACTACATCTTGGAGGTGAGCCCGATGAGAGGGATGGGGGCAATTTTATCTAAACGCTTAGCTCCATTTTCCAGTCTGTCCTCCTAGCTGGGCCCGCAGTGGGACGTCCTTGGTCAGGGCAGTCAGTGCAATGCAGTGTCAGACCCTTTCTCCTGGAAGGACAAAGGAAGGAGCTGGGACTTCAAGCCAGAGCTTTGCCTGGTTCTGTTGAGCACTAAGCACAGGGCCCCTGGCTGGCTTGGGGAGTGAGAGTCTGAACCTTTCCTGTGAGATCCAGAAGACGGTCCTCAGAGAAGAGTCACAGGCTCGTTCCTTCAGAACCAGAAGGACAGCCCTTGTGTCTGATGGACCCTGAGATTCCTGGGGGGATTGTGTTCACACTCAGTCCCTTTACCCAACTAAGGACCTGAGAGCCAGGGAGCAGTGCGGGGTCTGTCTCTTTCCTGGTGAGCTGAATCAGGAGTTCAGGGAGGATGGGACCAGCCCCGACACCGAGCATTGTCCCAATCTAGAGAGACAGTGACAAGTTGTGACCTGCAGGATACAAGCATCATCCTGGGGCCAACAATCCCCTTCTAAAGCTCTGCGATCAATGAATTAGATATTCCACCCCACACACAAGGTCTTAGCCCCCTGGGGAGGGGCTCATTAGCACAACACATGCACCTGCCCATTGATCCTGAGCTGCCTCCTTTCCCCACAGCACATTAACTACTGGATCATGTCCAGGGTGTCGCGAGAGAGAGCCAGGGCCATTAGGAGCAGTACAGCCTTGCTCAGATCCACCATTACCCTCCCTGAGTTTGACGTAAGTGGCCTCTGACCCCAGGTTTCTGGCTCCAGGTGTAGGTGGGCTGGGGAAGGTATGGTGAGCAGGAAATAAGCTTGGCTTGAGTCAAGTTCTTGTCCTGGTTAAGTGATAACTCTGGGTTTTTAAGGAGACCCTGCTCCAGATTCATGCCTTCCTGTCATCCTGGAGCAGCTGGGGAAGCAAATCCTCATGGAGGGACCTACCCACATCCCTGTGCTCCAGGCTCCCTTGCGGGGAGAGAAAATAAAGGGTCTAGCTCTAGCTCCAATGCTCTAGCATCTCCTGCAGAGGGGCTAAGGAGAAGGAGAGTCCTGGCCCGGGGGGACTAGGAGCAGACAGAAAAATGCAGATGGAATCCCCTCTCCCTTCCATTAGAACTCAGCCGAATTCCCCAGGATGGGTCACCATGTGGCACAGCTAGGCTCTGTTCATCGGTGACCCATCCAAGGACATCAGCCAGCAGGCCAGGGAGGGGGTTACCGGCTCTACCAGCTGCTGCTACACCAGAGGGGTAAGGAACTCAGCTGGAAAATGGCATCAGATAGAAGAGTGAGACTGGGACCCCAGGCAATTTCTCTCAGACTGACCCCAGCTGGAGGATGAGTCTCTCTGTACCTCTTTTGGTGTCTACACCACCCCCTGCAATTGTGGTGGGCCAGGCACACAGCGAGGACTCTGCCCACTGTGCAGTCAGCAATGGGATTGGAAGGACACAAGCACTGTAACCAGAATGACAAATGTGTGTGTCTCTCTCTTTCCCAGGCCTGACCATCCATGAGGCCGAAGACTTGTGGGTCTGGGACTGGCACCAGGACATCAGGCTCCTGGGCTTCAAGAACACGGCCAGGGTGGGGGAGGTAAGGACATTCTGCCAGGGCACGGGAGTGGGGGTGGCTGCCTCCTGGAGCCACTAGATGGAGATGCCGTTCTAGTCCAAGATTTGGAGCCTGGTTCTCGGTAATGTGCTGAAGCCTCCCATATGGTTGGTTTTAGATCTTCGGGAAGTTCTTCTCAGAGGAGCAGAGAAGATTCTTCTTCCGGATGGCAGTGCTGGCCATCCACGACTCCCTGCTGCATGTCAGCCATGGTGGGCTGCTCCTCACCTACTCCCTCCTAGGGAAAGTCCAGCAGCTGATGGGGGACAAGGTAAGCAGCTGCCTTAGACTCAGGAGATTGGGGAAAGGCCCAGGCCTCATTCCCCATCCTACAGCCATTCGCTGGCCTGGCAGCAAGGACCCTGGTGGGGAATGAGGGTGAGAGCAGGTGCTACTGGGAAGGGAGATGAATTCACCACCATAAGCAGGAGGGAGCCAGCTTGTCCCCAGAGCAGCTCCAAGCCATCTCTTTAGCAAGGCTAATTAATGACAAGCATTGCCTCATCACAGACTTATGTTCTTAGGACACAGTGTCATCACTTTTGGGAAGAACAGCAGAGTCCCCTAAGTGCTCTCTGCCAGCCTCTCCTGTCACCCGAGCCACCATGCAGAGTTGCTCCCATCGCTGGCAGCCTGGGAGGCCAAGGACTGATGGGTCATGGTGACTGACCAGGCAGTTCTGAGGTACATGGGTGGGGGAAGCTTGTCCTGCTGCTGGCAGGGTTGGACCTGCTCTAGAGAGAATGGGAGGATTCAGTCAGCAGGGGCTGCTGATCTGCCCCATTCATCAGGACTGCCATGATGTGGCTTCAGCATGAATGGCCAGGATGACTTGGGGAAAGGTCTCAACCTCCCCACATCCCACTTCACTGCTGCCAGATTCCGTTCTGCCCCTCTGCTAGAGACCCCTCCCTGCCCTGCCTGGGTGGGGGTGAAGGAGACAGTTCTGAGAACTTGGGCTGTGGATTGGAGGTGGAACAGTTGTCGGGGGCACTGAGGGGGAGATGGCAGGAGCTCACCCTACAAGGAGGGGAGTTGCCACTGGAGGTCACTGGAAAGGATAACAAGACTCCATTCTAGGGGTC
Source organism: Dermochelys coriacea (assembly GCF_009764565.3). Lineage (NCBI taxonomy): Eukaryota > Metazoa > Chordata > Testudines > Dermochelyidae > Dermochelys > Dermochelys coriacea. Next base: position 215,779,544 of record NC_050068.2, read on the forward strand.
AGGAGGGTGAATCCATCCCTCAGAGGTGGGCAGGTGCTGGGTGGAAATACTGCTGGTTCCAGGTGCCCTTGATCCCCTCTGTTTCCTCTGGGGCATCTGAGTCTATGACAGGTTCTCATTCCTTTGCAGCAGGATGATGTCACGGCCAATATTATGCGCCAGCTCCACATCATCCGGCACTTGCGCCAGATGCCTGAGGCACTGCAGGGGCTGTGCCTCTGAGGCCACCAGCAGCTCCTGCTCCCTGCTGCAGGTACTGCTCTGGTTCACTGAAAGTGGGGAGCTAGTGGAAGGGGAAATGGAGCCCCCTGGCACTCTCTCCCCTCTCAAATTCCTTCTTCTGGGACAGGAGCTCTTTCCCTCACATCCATTCTCCTTCCCCCTTTCCTTGGTCTACCCCCATCCCATTCCCCCTGCTCCGAGGCAGAGCTCTTCATGCCCCGTATGGTGCAGAAAGGCCATTGTGTCAGGGCCAGAGGCCCAGCCCCACTGAAGCTCGGAAAACTCCACTTTTGAGGAGGTGGGAGTGGGACAGAGGCTCAGGGCTAGCTTCACCTCCTGCCCTTTATTCTTCCCTTGGCCCTCCTGTGGGGTCTCTGGGTGAGAAATGAATCGGAGCCTCCTTCCCAGCTGTCTTCCAGGCCCTGGGATCTGGCACAGCCTCTCAGATGGGTGCATCCTGGAGCTGAGCCACATCAGGGAGCAGTGGGGACAGGTCACCTCGTCCCATCAAAGCAAGCAACGCTGGCTCTCAAAGAGGCTTAGATGGAAGACCCTGCTCCTTCCTGGAGGCAGGGCCAGTGCAAGGATGTTTTGAGCCCTAGGCGAAACTTGCACCTTGTGCCCACCCCCCTCCCCCGGAAGCCCTGTTGCAGCTCCCCCCCCCAACCCTGAAGCACCCCCCCGCGGCAGTTCCCCACCACCCCTCCGGCCCGAGGAGCCGCACGGCAGCTCCCCATCCCAGCTCACCTCTGCTTCTCCTCCTCCCCAAGCATGCCGCCGCCGCTCCACTTCTCCCACCTCCCAGGCTTCCGGCGCCAATCAGCTGTTTGGCGCCGCAAGCCTGGGAGGGAGAGAAGCAGAGTGGGGCAGCATGCTCCGGGGATGAGACGGAGCAGAGGTAAGCTGGGGTGGGGAGTGGTTTCCCTGTGCACTGCCTTCTGCCCTGCTACTTGCTGCAGGCGGCCCTGCCCGTGCCCCCCTGCTCCAGCTCACCTCCGCTCCACCGCCTCCCTGGGGCATGCTTTTGGCCACCCCCAAACACTTGGCGCCCTAGGCGGCCACCTAGTTTGCCTAGTGGTTGCAACAGCCCTGCCTGGAGGTAAGAGACATTTACTCCTCGGGACATGGGGGTCTCTTGGGGGAGAAATTAGATACCTGATACATTGCCTGGCTGATAAGCTTCCCCCATCCCTTGATCCCAGCCTCAGGACAGAGATCAATGTTCCATGCTTCTTTGTTCCCTAGCAAGAGGTTCCCCAGAGATGTCCTTGAACCTGGACTCCTGAGAGTGTTTCTGGCAGGAGGCTCCAGCACCTGAGGCACGAAGAGAGCATCAGGCAGTTTTATTTACATAGCATCTCCGCTCCCCAGCTCCACTTTCCCAAGCAGAACAAAAGAACCCTTCATCTCCCAGACTCCGGATTCTTTGACCTCCTTCCAATAAGCAGTGAGGTTTCTCCAGCCCCCTCACCACACCTGACAGCCTCTGAAAGATGAAGGGCCTGAATGTCACAGTCACCAGAACAAGAAAAACTCCAGCTGTAGCTGGTAGAGCCGGTGTGTACTCAGCCCCTCTGGAAACCAGCTCTGAAATGGGGAGCAAGGACCCCAGCCCAGTAACAGCAGTACTCGGCAGAGAAGGCATGTAACAGGGTGCTTTCCACTGGGCTGCAGAGCTTGGGGCCTAGCCAAACTGAATACAGAATGAGCCCTACCTGAGGGGGACCATGTACCTACCCCTATAGAGCCAGTCTTCAGTGGTGATAAAACCCAGCTGGGCTATGAACTGGAATGAGAATAAGGTAGGAAGCTCAGAGCACCAAGAAAAGTCCAAAGAGGAACTTGAGAAGAGAGGTAGGAATTACCCAGGGAAAACTTCAGCAAAGAGAAAAGAGAAAACCTAGATGTTCGGTACCAGGCCCTGGGCCACTACCAGTGTCCAAGAAGGGGGTGTACACACACCCAGAAAGGGTTACCAAACACAGGAAGGGGGCTCCAGGCTGAGCAAGAGCCCCACCGAGGGCAGAAGGACTTCTTTCTGTGGAAAGACCTCTTTGGAGTTTTAGTGTGAGGCAAGCTGGGCCGTGGAAATGGTGACCTGTCCAGAGGCTGAGAAACTGCCGTAGTGCTCAAGGGACCATCAATGGGGGATGCCAGGCCAGCGAGAGGGCTGTGATTCTGTGCCTGGTCACCAGGGAGCATGGAACGATGAACAGATTTGTTTATGATTTGCATAGTCAGCAGGATTGAATTCCCCCTGTGATCCATGAGGGCTGATGGAAGTCTTGGTTGCTGAAGGAAGGTCTGTCCTCCCAAGTGGGCCTATTGAGGGACCAAGCTGGTAACAGGATCTTCCACTTCAGTTCCAGGAACTGGTTAAGCAGCCAAAGCAGGTCTAGGGGTTTCTCCAGAAGCTCCTAGAAAACCAACAGAAGCAGTAGGAAGTGCAGAAGATCTACAGATGCAGCTGGCAATCTTTATGGAGCAGTAGCAACACCTGTCAGAGATCCTGCAAAGGGAAATCGACTCAGGATGTGCTATGCCAGTTGACAAAAAGAGCATGCCTGTGCTGTGCTGAGGAGATTAGCCCAGGAGAGCAGGGCATGCGGCAGTGCACTTATGCCTCATACTTAAAGCCTGATCCCAAGATGGGGACAATGACCTCTTGGAGGTAAGAGCCATTTACTCCTTGAGGCATGTGGGTCTCTTGGGCGAGAAATGGGATCTCCGATGCATAGCCTGGCTGGGAGCTTCCCCGTCCCTGTCTCCCCAGCTCTGGGACAGACATCTCCATCATCGTACCACCCTGGTTTTGTTCCTAGGAAGGAGCTCCCCAGAGAGGTCCTCGAACCTGGACTCCTGAGAGCATTTCCGGCAGGAGGCTCCAGCCTCTCAGGCATGAAGAGAGCATCAGGTAGTATTTTTCATATGGCATCTCTGGTCTCCAGCTCCACTTCCTGCAGCAGGGCAAACGAACCCATCATCGCCCAGAATCCCAACCCGTTGACTTCCTTCCATTCAGCAGTGGGGTTTCTCCAGCCCCCTCACCACACCTGTCACCCTCTGAATGATGAAGGGCCTGAATGTCAGAGTCACCAGAACAAGCAATCTCCAGTTCCAGGCAGTGGGGCCTGTGTGTACTCGGCCCCTCTGGCAACCAGGTCTGAAATGCGGAACAAGGACCCCAGGCCAGTAAGTGTAGGAGTGGGTAGAGCAGGCCTGTTACAGGGTGCTTTCCCTTGGGCTGTACAGCCTGGGGCCTAGCCAAGATGATTACAGAATGAGCCCAACTGAGAGGCACCATGGACCTCCTGCTAAAGAGCCAGACTTCAGTGGTGACACAGCCCAGCTTGGGTATCCAGAGGAATGAGAACGAGGTAGGAAGTTCAGAGCATCAAGAAAAGTCTAGAGGGGAATTTGAAAAGAGAGGTAGGAAGTGCCCAGGGAAACCTACAGCAAAGAGAAAGAAGCAGACCTAGCTGTTGGGTACAGGGTCTTGGGCTGCTACCAATGTCAGGGTGGGACTCAGTTCCCCTACTGACCCCAAAGAGCGGGGCGTAAACACACCCGGAGAGGGTTACCAAGCCCAGCAAGGGGTTGCAGGCTGAGCAAGAGCCCCAACAATGGAAGAAGGAATTATTTCTGTGGAAAGACCTCTTTGGACTTCTAGTGTGAGACAAGCTGGACCTCAGAAGGGTGGACTGAAGGTAGTGACCTGGCTAGAGGGCTGAGTTACCAGGCAGAGAAACTGCCATCGTGCTGGAGCGACTGTACATGGGGGACGCCAGCCCAGCAAGAGGGCTGTGATGCGACACCTCGCTGCTGGCGGGGGAGGGGGAGATGTAATAATGAGTAGATTGGTTTATGATTGGCATAGTCAAGAGGATTGAATTCACCCTGTGATCCTTGAGGGATGATGGAAGTCTTGGTTGCTGAAGGAAGGTCTATCCTCCCAAGCGGGTGTATCGAGGGACCGAGCCGGTCACTGGATTTCCCACTTCAGTTCCAGGGACTGGTTAAGCAGCCAAAGCAGGTCCAGAGGTTTCTCCAGCAGTACCTAGAAAACCAACAGAAGCAGAAGGAAATGCAGGCGGAGCTACAGATGCAGCAGCAACAGCCGCAGCAGCAATACCTGTGTGAGATCCTACGAAGGGAAATCAAGCCCAGGGACTGCTATGCCCATGAACTAAAAGAGCAGACAAGGAGAGCATGCCTGGGCTGTCCTGAGAAGGTTAGCCCAGGAGAGCAAGGCATGAGAAAGTGGACAAGCGTGGCCTAATGCCAAGATGTGGACAAGAGTCCTTTTTTTTGGGCGCAGAGAAGCAGGTCATATCAAAAGACATGGCCTGCTTAGGAAATTTCTGAGTGGCAAAACAAGGGGCTAGGGCCCCAAGAAGTTAGAAAGAGAGGAGAAGGTGTCCTCTGATACAAACCCACATGAGGGAGGCAACGTGGAGGTGGCAGGGATGGCCATGGACCTTGCACACCCTCCACCAACACACCCCGTGGGGTGCTGCAGGGAGGTGAAGGACGAAATGGTTGGCCCAGAGATGAAGCAGACTGAAGCAGGGACAAACACAAGGGTGGAGCAGTACCTGGTGGGCTCTCGCAGCCTGACGGAAAAGTTTTGGCATATGTAGCAGAAGGAGCAAAAAGGCTACAGAAGAAGCTAAAGCCTTCAGAACAGGCTCTACAAGCAGCTGTTAATGAGAATGCGTGGCTGCAGGAAGAGCGTGGGGATACTGCAGAAGAGAAGGATTCCCTCTTCATTCTGGTGAGCGAGCTGGCAGTGGAGCTGGAGACTCTGTGAGCGCTGGCTGTGCAAGCGCGCAGCCGGTGACAGCAACGAGATGACGAGGGATGAAGCTTGGACAAGAACAGAACTCGTCCCTCATGTGGGCCAGTTTCTAAGGAGAATGGTGTCTGACAGGGGGCTTGGCCTGTGGGCTATAAAGCCCGGAGCTTGGCCAAATGGATTACAGAGTGAGCTCCACCTGAGGGGAAAGCCAGGGAAAACCTTAGCAAAGGTACAGGAGCAGGCCTAGCTGTTTGGTACAGGGCCTTAGGGCAGAACCTAGAATCCAGGCTAGGACTATTTCTCCAATGGTCTCTAAGGAAGGGGACGTACAAGACCAGAGAAAGGGCTTCCAAGGCCAGCAAGGGCAGGCCAAGCCAAAGTCAGGCTGAGGAAGAGCCCCCAAAGGGACAGCCCCCAAAGGGACAGAGGACCTTGTTTCTGTTAAAGACATTTCTAGACTTTTAGTTTGGGATGAGCGCGACCCAGAAAGGAGTGGACTAAAAGATGGTCACCTGGCTGAAGGGCTGAGTTCCCAGGCAAAAAACTGCCAGAGTGCCCTAGCGACTATGGGCGGGGGTGCTAGCTCAGCAAGAAAGCTGTGACACCAGACCTTGCGAGGAAGGGGCACCTATCGGTGAGTGAACTCTGTTACAAGCCTGCTTCCATTATGGAAGCAGCCTGGTATTGGAGAGTGATGAGGATGGCCTATGGGAGAGGATGGCTGGAGTGGTCATACAGAAGGGGCAGCAGGGTCCAGTGATGAGAGCAGGGAACAGGTTGCAGTGCAGCCCTGCCACTGAGTGGTAACGTGATCCTGGCCAGGTCACTCTCCCACCTGGTGCCTCACTTTCTCTATCTTTGAAATGGGGATCATCCTGACCCACCTTAAGAACGTGTTTGATCATCTGCTCTTGTTTCCTCAATCTCTGCCCTCCTTGCCCCACACAGGCCTCTGCCCTGTTCCTCAAACTTCCATGCCCATGTTAGTGCCGGGGTAGCCTCGCAACTGCAAGGTCTCATGTACAGTCTCCTGCCAGCAAACTGAAGTCGCCCCTAAATCCAGCACAGGAATCACAGTTCCTGTGTGCTGCCCTGAATGGAGTATAAACCATGGGCATGGGGAAGGCCAACACTCGCATCCAGGTAGATCATCACCCTACTCCCGTGTCCCAGGAGCGGGAAGGCCTCTGGTTCTTGCTCTCTTCGGTAGCTGGAGCTGCTAAATTGGGGGTGCAGTGGGCAGAGATGGGAACAGGCCATAGGATGAATCAAGTGTCAGGGTGAGACTCCTCCTCCATGGGAGATGATGGTACCCCTCTGTGGGGAACCCCTTCCTTGCAGATGCTGTGCTTTGGTTCCAGGATTCTGCCAGAAAGCCCAGCTCCCATCCCTAGCAGCTTGGCTGTTCCCTAGCCTGCTGTACACCAGGCCCTCTACAGAGAGCTCTCTGGGCAAGGACTGAAGAACCAGCTGTCATCTTGGCAATTGTAGCCCCAGGTTCCATCACCCTGATCCATGGTCTCTCTCTACTGACAGGCTCTGAAGAAGGTCTGCCCAGAGACATGGATGCCATGCTGAAGAGCTCGCTGAGAGCAACCCCCAGCACAGACAAACTCCAGCCCATCTTGGAGGTGAGCAGAATGGGCAAGGGCAGCAGGAATTTTACATTAGCCCTGGGGAGGCCTGGAAATGAGAGACTGGATGATCCAAGTTTCCATTGTGTCCTGCTACCTGAGAGCCATTGGGCTACCCATGGTCAGGGCTGTCAGTGCAGAGCAGTGTTGAACCAGTTACTAATCCATGAAAGGACCTTATGATGTACCTGTATGGCACAATAATTCTGTATTGAATCGGTTGATTCAATTGCTTATTCTCTAGGGTTCAGACGCTCTGTTCTCCCCCTGGGGTGACAGAACCCTGATTGTCACATCTGTCTTTCAGGCCCTGTCCCAGCCTCTCACACAGATATATCCTGAAGCCAACCCAGCTCAGGGAGCAGTGGGGACAGGTCACCTCATCCTGTCAAACCAAGCAACATGGGTCTCATTGAGGCTCAGATGGAAGATTCCATGCATCTCCTGGAGGTAAGAACCGCTCACTCATCCTGCCGCTGAAGGCTCTTGCAAGAAACAGGGGGCTCCGGCTACTAGGATGATCCGAGGAATGGAAAACTTGTCTTACGAAAGGAGACTCAAGGAGCTTGGCTTGTTTAGCCTAACTAAAAGAAGGTTGAGGGGAGATATGATTGCTCTCTATAAATATATCAGAGGGATAAATACTGGAGAGGGAGAGGAATTATTTAAGCTGAGTACCAATGTGGACACAAGTACAAATTGATATAAACTGGCCACCAGGAAGCTTAGACTCAAAATTAGATGAAGGTTTCTAACCATCAGAGGAGTGAAGTTTTGGAATAGCCTTCCAAGGGAAGCAGTAGGGGCAAAAGATCTATCTGGCTTTAAGTTTAAAACTCGATAAATGTAGAGAGGAGATGGTATGATGGGATAACATGATTTTGGTAATTAATTGATCTTTAAATATTCATGGTAAATAGGCCTAATGGCCTGTGATGGGATATTAGATGGGTGGGATCTGAGTTACGCAGGAAAGAATTTTCTGTAATATCTGGCTGGTGAATCTTGCCCATATGCTCATGATTTAGCTGATCGCCATATTTGGGGTCAGGAAGGAATTTTCCTCCAGGGCAGATTGGAAGAGGCCCTGGAGGTTTTTCGCCTTCCTCTGTAGCATGGGACATGGGTCACTTGAGGGACATTTCTCTGCTCCTTGAAGACTTTAAACCATGATTTGAGGACTTCAATAGCTCAGACATAGGTGAGGTTTTTCACAGGAGAGGGTGGGTGAGATTCTGTGGCCTGCGTTGTGCAGGAGGTAAGACTAGATGATCAGAATGGTCCCTTCTGACCTTAGTATCTATGTATCTATGTATCTATATTCTAGTTGGGAGCTTTCTCTGTCCCTGGATCCCAGCACTGGTACAGGGACTTATTTCTCATCATGATATCCTCATGTTATTCTCAGAGGATGTGTCCAGAATCCTGGAGACTGTATTCTGCAGGAGGTTTGAGCAGGCAGAGATCACTCACTGTAATGACCCATGGGTCTTCAACGTGGGTCTGCAGGGTTCACGGAAGCAGCCACACTCCAACCCTCCACCTGGAAGCCCGCTGAAAATTGCTTACCTAATACTCATGAAGTTCAGCCCCAGTTTGAGGCTCCACTCCTGAGGTCCTATTGGAGGAGTCACAGAGCAGCTAATTGGCCCCCTGGCCCTGCTTAAGACAGCAGCAGGAACAGGAAGCTGTCTGAAAACCAGGGCTGCTCCCTGTTCTGGACCGTGTGCTGCCTGTTTGTGCTGTCTCTCCCCTGGCTTGATTTCTTTGCATCTGATTTGTGGTTGTGATCGCAAGTTTGTCTTTTGCTGCTGATCTTCCAGTATCCTGACCCAGCGGACTCACAACTCCTGTCAAGTGAGTATGGACTCTGGCTCTGACCAGTAGGTCTGGCTGCCCTTGACCTAGCTGTGACATTGACTTTTGTACAATTTCCCCAATACCCTTTTCTGCTCTCCAGCAAGACACACCAGTACCTTGGCTCCCAAAGTCCTATTTGACTGCTATTCAAAGGCTGAGGTATAGTGCTTGTATTGCCCCCACCCCCACCCCAGCTACTTTTCCTATGGGAATCTCCCTAGATTAGAGAAGAAATTTGCTCTTCTTTTAGGATCAATCCCAACAGTAATTCCACCCACCCTGGTCTCAGCTCAGCTACTTTGTTTACCTGGGGTCAGGGACCACTTTTAAAGCACTTAGCATGTGGTTGGAGGTGGGAGCAGAGGCTCAAACTCCAGCAGTTTCCACCAAAGAACACCACCCTGTCTTTCTATGATCTGATTAGGGCTCACCATCCATCTTGGAGCTGAACACCAGAGGGGAGCTGATAGATTGTCCTTGGTGGGCCATGGAGCTGTGTTCCAGAAAGGGCCAGGAGCAGATGCACCATGCATGGCCAGGACCGGGCTAAACAGCCTGTAATGCTAGGTGAGTCAAACCACATACAGACACCCTGGGCATCCATGAGGACTGAATCTCGGCCCTTCATTATCAAGAGCACAACTCACTCCAACTTGAGTCATGACAGTGGTGACCCCTGCGAGTCCCTCTGAGGTTAGCTGGGGCACAGGAATTGAAAGCAACTTGAGGCAAGGTCACACACAATGTCACTGACAGAGGCAGGAAGGAAGCCTGGTAATGATACCAGTCCAGCTCCAACTATTAGACTCCACCCACTTCCAAAGCCAGAGAACCCAGGAGCCCTGACTCTGACAGCTAGGCCTTAGATGACAAGACCCAACCTCCCTCCCACTCAGGAAGCCATAGAAGGGACCATCTGCTGAGCTCCCCTTTGCAATGCCACTGTCAGAGACCATTGCTAGTGGGTGCCAAGTGACTGAGCAAGGAACTCCTTGAGAGCCTCCTAGAGACTCACAGGTGTTTCACTGTGACCCTGTGGGAGCCGTGGAAAGAATGCTACATTGAAGAATTCTCCTGCTCTAATAAAGGGTTTTTGTTCTCCTAGAGAGTCAGCCAGTGAGACCAATTTGCAGAATGTAGAAGGGCCTTTTGGTGATAGGTTTGAGGATTCAATATGTAGGTGGCAGCAGCTGCAGTGCCTGGGTCCCCATGGGCCAAGCCTCCACTTCTGACACTCCAGGATAATCTCTCACTGCTCACAGTGGGGCTTTGGCTTTAGCAGCTGTGCCTGCATGTCTAGACAGAGGACGCAGGTATTTCCATCAGGCTGCTCAATGGCAAATGCAGCCACTCAAAGAAGTGAAAGAGCAAAGCTGGACCATCCGCTGAGCTGCTGCAATCAAGTGAGCGGGGGCGGGGAAACAAGAGGGAGAGCTTGAAGGTGGCTGGCAGCAGTAGGGAGAAGAACCAGTTTGGGAGCCGGGAGAGTAGAAATAAATAGTTAATGAGAAATACTTCGCGCTTTGTCTTGTGTAGTGAAGGGTTGAAAATAGGTCTCTTTACTATCACACTAAACTTTAAAATAGCTGTGTATGATGAAAGGGCAGGTCTATAAAGGTAAGAGGTCACTCTAGGGGCTTGAAGTCCCAGATTCTGTAGCTATTGCCTGCTTCTACCAGCTGATCTCAACCCAATAAATCACACAGGTGGTAGCAGTAGTAAGCTCTTGTCTTTTTTTTTGGACTAGGCACCAGAGAAAGGGAACGATACACATGGCCAAGGAAGTCGAGAGGCATGGGAGTCCCTTGCAGTGTTGTCTATTAATATGGCTCTTGTGGGGAAGCATGGCAGGTTACTTTGGACTAGATAGGATCCACATGTCTCCAAACCTGCACATCCTGAGGCTCCAGACACCTCTCTCCAGATCCCAGAGCTTCCTCAGAGTCCTAAAGAGCCAGATGAAACCTGGCTCTCTCCCCCGACCTCAGCAGTCCAGGAAAAGTTATTTGTAGACATGATATGTGCCCTCTCCTGCCAACCTCACCTGTTGGTGACTAATGCAGTCACAGAATCCAGGCTCAATGTCATGCATTCAGCTGGGCTATGAGAAGCAGGAGGATGTGAGCCGCAATGGATCCTTCTGTGCATGGACTGAGTGGGCAACCTCTCTACTGCGATATCTGGTTTCCAGCCCACACACGCTAAGGAGGAGGTGATGGACTTACCCCAAAGGTGGGGTGGGAAGAAGCAGAGTGAAGAGGTGATCAGAGAGCCATCTCATTGCATTCCTCCTAGAGTTACTCCAACAACCACCTGGCTCTTTCCTGTCGTACGCCGCAGCCCCTAGGTTCCATAGGGAATTTCTGAATTAACCATCTAGAAAGCTGCCTCTGGCTCTATACAAGCTCTCACACAACCCTGTCACGAGAGGTAAGGAATAAGCTCCTGCCTCCCCAAAGTGTTCGGGGGAATCCTCTCAGAGAAATTGGTGCAGGGTTTTCTGCAACTCTACAAACATCACTTTGCATGATGTTGTCAAGAAGGTGCATACCCCTTGGCGGCTCTCTTTAGAGCAACATTAATTCCCACAGGGATTTCTGCTCTAAATGCTCCAGGCCTGAGGGAAGGATTCTATGGAAAACAGGCCTTTCCCTTGCTCCAATCCAGACTCTGCTGTTCTTATCCTGCAGAGCTGATAGGGAAGGAGTCATAACCATACAGCTAAGGGTAGCCTAGATTTCCTCCTTACCTGTAAGGGGTTAAGAAGCTCAAATAACCTGGTTGGCACCTGACCAAAAGGACCAATGGGGAAAGAAGATACTTTCAAATCTTGGCCGGGGGGAGGAAGGCTTTGTTTATGTATTTTTTTGGAAAGCAGAGAAGCATCGGGTCAGAAACTCTTTCTCCTATGAACCATCTTAAAAGTCTCTCATATTACAAGAATTATAAGTAAAAGCCAGGCAAGGCATATTCGATTATCTTTTGTTTTTGCTTTTAAATTCTTCCTTTGCTGCAGGGAGGTTTATTCCTGTTTTTTGTAACTTTGAAACTAAGCCTAGAGGAAGTTCTGCTGTGTTTTTGAATCTTTTGCTACCCGGTAAAGTTATTTTCCATCCTGATTTTACAGAGGTGATTTTTATTTATTTGTTTATTTTTAAATAAAATCCTTTTAAGAACCAGACTGATTTTTCCATTGTCCTAAGACCCAGGTGTTTGGGTCTGTGATCACTTTGTAATCAATTGGTTAGGATATTATTCTCAAGCCTCCCAAGGAAAGGGGGTGTAAGGGCTTGGGGGGGATATTTTGGGGGAAGAGGAACTGCACGTGATACTTTCCGTGATTCTTTGTTAAATCACTTGGTGGTGGCAGCATACCATCCAAGGAGAAAGGATTTGTGCCTTGGGGAAGCTTCTCTCTAAGCTCATAGATTCATAGATACTAAGGTCAGAAGGACCATTCTGATCATCTAGTCCGACCTCCTGCACAGCGCAGGCCACAGAATCTCACCCACCCACTCCTATGAAAAGCCTCACCCATGTCTGAGCTATTGAAGTCCTTAAATCATGGTTTAAAGACTTCAAGGAGCAGAGAAGCCTCCCTCAAGTCAACCGTGCCCCATGCTACAGAGGAAGGCGAAAAACCTCCAGGGCCTCTCCAATCTGCCCTGGAGGAAAATTCCTTCCCGACCCCAAATATGGCAATCAGCTAAACCCTGAGCATATGGGCAAGATTCACCAGCCAGATACTACAGAAATTTCTTTCCTGGGTAACTCAGATCCCAAGCTATTAGAAATAAGCTTATGGGACTTTCCTGCGGGTCCCCACATCTGTACCCTAGAGTTCAGAGTGGGGAGGGAACCTTGACAGAAGGCCTGAGGGTTCCTGGAGAGCATGCTGCAATGCCAGCAATCCCATGCTGCCTCAGTGGCCTGGGATTACAACTGGGAAGTCTCTGAAGCTCAGGACGTGCTTCCTCAGCAAGGGGAAGTATGTAAACCACACACCTAAGAGTTCCTAGCTTCCGGCAAACAGAGGCTAGGGACACTTCAGGAGCATGGTTTTGTATTCCTGCCCATCGTGGCCAATAGCCAATGATGGACCTATCCTCCATGAAATTATCTAGTTCTTTGTTGAACCATTTTATAATCTTGGCCTTCACTACATCCTCTGGCAAAGAGTTTCCCCAGGTTGACTCTGTTGTTGTGTGAAGAAATACTTCCTTTTGTTTGTTTTAAAATTGCTTCCTATTCATTTCATTTGGTCACCCTGAGTTCTTGTATTATGAGAAGGAATAAATAACACTTCCTTATTTACTTTCTCCATATGCGTCATCATTTTATAGACCTCTCTCCTATCCCTCCTTAGTCATCTCTTTTCCAAGCTGAAAACTCCCCCTTGTCTTATTAATCTCACCTCAAACGGAAGTTGTTCCATACCCCTAATCATTTTGGTTGCCCTTTTCTCTACCTTTTCCAATTCCAATATATCTTTTTGAGATGGGGAGACCAGCTCCAGTATTCAAGATGTGGGCACACCATGGATTTCTAGCGAAGCAATATTACATTTCTGTCTTATTATCTCTCCCTTTCCTAATGATTTCCCCACATTTTGTTCACTGTTTTGACTGCCGATGCACATTGAGTGGATATTTTCAGAGACCTATCCACAATGGCTCCAAGATCTCTTTCTTAAGCTGTAATAGCTAATTTAGACCACATCACTTCAGATATAGAGTTGGGATCATGTTTTTCAATGTGCATTACTTTGCATTTATCAACATTGAATTTCATCTGCCATTTTGTTGCCCAGTCACTCAGTTTGGTGAGATCCCTTTGTCACACTTTGCACTCTCTTTTGGACTTAACTAACTTGAGTTGGTTGTATCATATGCAGATGTTGCCACCTCACTGTTTACCCCCTTTTCCAGATCACTCAGGGCTATTTTGAACAGTACGGATCTCAGTACAGACCCCAGGGGGACACCACTATTTACCTCTCACCATCCTGAAAATTGACCACTAAGTCAGACCCTTTCTTTCTTGCCTTTGCACCAGTTACCTATTCCAGAGAGGATCTATCCAGAGAGGACCATGTTCACTCTTCCCTAACAAATTGTGTTTATCTATGTGTCTATAATTTCACCTAATTTGCCTGGTACTGAAGCTAGCCTTAGTGCCCTGTAATTGCCGGGAGCATCTCTGGAGCCTTTTTTAAACATTGGTGTCATATTAGCTATCCTTCAATCATCTGGTATAGAAGCTGATTTAAAGCATAGGTTACATACCACAGTTAGTTAGTGGTACTGCAATTTCACATTTGAGTTTCTTCAGAACTCTTGGTTCAGGTGACTTATTACAGTTTAATTTATCAATCTGTTCTAAAACCTCCTGACTGGTCCTTATTGAATACAGTCAAGTCATGATTACTGGCCCCAGAACAACCATGGACATCCAGTCCAGCAATCAGGCCCACAGCAGAGTCGGGTACAAAACTTTGCATTAGAAAAGTATCTACAATTTTTCAAAATCTCCAAGGACGATTTACTCCTGCTTATGTGAGACCTCCCCTGCCTGCCTCTCAATAGGAAGTCCCCCATGCTAACCTAATTTCTTCCCACAAGTCACAGACAGGTGCAAAAGGAGAAACATTTCCTGCTCTCTGGTTTGGATTCAGTGAACTGTGCCAGCCCCGCACTGGTTCATAGGCTGCACTATGTTAGTTAGCAGATTGATCCCTATCCATACGAGGTCCTAGGGTTATCAAACCAAGAACGTGAAACAGGTAATGATGCGTCTAATGCAGGGGTTCTCAAACTTCATTGTGCTCCAACCCCCTTCTGACAACAAAAATTACTAGAAAAGAAAAGGAGTACTTGTGGCACCTTAGAGACTAACAAATTTATTAGAGCATAAGCTTTCGTGAGCTACAGCTCACTTCATCGGATGCTGTAGCTCACGAAAGCTTATGCTCTAATAAATTTGTTAGTCTCTAAGGTGCCACAAGTACTCCTTTTCTTTTTGCGAATACAGACTAACACGGCTGCTACTCTGAAACCAAAAATTACTAGACGACCCCAGGACGGGGGACCGAAGCCTGAGCTCTCCCAAACCCCACCGCTCCGGGTGCAGGGGGAAAGGCAAAGCCCGAGTCCCGCCACCCTGCGTGGGGAGGCCAAAATCGAAGCCCAAGGGCTTCAGCCCCAGACAAGGGTCCTGTAACCTGAGCCTGACCGCCCAGGGCTGAAGCCCTCAGGCTTGGACTTCGGCCTCAGGCAGTGGAACTTGGGCTTCAGCTTTGGCCCCAGGCCCAGCAAGTCTAAGATAGCCCCATTAGAATGGGGTTGCAACCCACTTTGGGGACCTGACCCACAGTTTGAGAATGCTGGTCTAATGTAAAGTGCCACCCTGCCCACCACTTTTTTTTACCCTCTCCCCACCTCAATGGGTTGTAACCAGCGACACTAACATTCCAGTCATACGCATTGTCCCACCTGGTTTCCCCATTTCCCCTCCCCGTGGAGAATTTCCAACTCCTCTTCCTTATTGCTCAGATTCCGCTGCCAAGAGCAGTGTTGCTTCCCTTCACAAGTGATATCTTGCTGGGCACATGCACCACAGCACAGCATTCCCCTGAGTCCACACTTGTGTTACTGCAGGATGGGTTATCTGTAAGCAGCGAGAGACTCCATCTCACGTGTCCCTTTCTTCCCTCCATCGGAAGGTGCCGGGGGAGAAAGAGAACATGTCCCCAGGACAGAGGCAGCAGAAGGTGTGTGGGTTACATACTTCCCGAGCTGAGGAAGCGTGTCCTGAGCTTCAGAGACTTCCCAGCTGTAATCCTGGACCACCCCTGTAACAAGGCTGCCTCTGGTGAGACACTACTGAGAGTATCAATTCAGGACAAATTGCTTGGAGAAGGGCAGTCACAGCCCAAGGCTGGATGTCCTTTACTATTAAAGTGCACCAAACCAGCCATACAGAGAGGACTTTGGTTTTACCCCACTGGCTAATCAGAAGTCATACAAACAATTCCCTCAGATATTCAAGTCCCCTTGTATCACCACCAGCACCATTCCTTATGTGGATGAATGGTTATGAAAAGCAATACACCAGTAAAAAAAAAAAAGATTCTCTCAAAGGACCCCAAGGGACCGAGCTCCAGATCTAGGTCAATAGACAAGTTAGATCTTACTCACAAATCACACTGTTGCCAATCCTTTAGCATCTAAAATCTAAAGGTTTATTCATAAAAAGAAAGAAATATAAATGAGAGTGAAAATCGCTAAAGGAATCAATTACATACAGCAATGGCAAAGTTCTCGGTTCAGGCTTGTAGCACTGATGGAATAAACTGCAGGCACAAATCATGTCTCACAGATATGGATGGGTCATTCAGGCCATTGTTCAGAGCTTCAGTTTGTACAAAGTTCCTCCAGAGGTCAGAAGCAGGATGGAAGACAAAATGGAAGGCTTTCTCGGGCCTTTTATATCCTCTGCCGTGTGGAAGGACCCTTTTGTTCTTACTGTGGAAAATCAGAGCAGCAAGGTGGAGTTTGGAATCACATGGGCAAGTCACATGTCCATGCATGACTCAGTTCTTTACAGGTAGAGCAGCCATTGCTCACATGCTACCTTGAACATTCCCAGGAAGGCTTCTCATAGGTGGATTGGAGTCTCCCAAGGTCCATTGTGAGTTAAGTGATTCTTGATTGGGCACTTAATCTGAAAATTCCTTTCTCAAGAAACTGACCAAATGCTTCACTAATGCCACATAGAATCAAACACATTGAGATGCAAGTACATAGCCAATACTCATAACTTCAAACACAAAAATTTAACACACATACAGACAGCATCATCCTAACCAGAAAATTACAGCCTTTTCATAGGCACCTCATATGACCTCCTTCGTACAAGATTTGGTGCAACTCTAGGACCTTGGTTGCAGCAACGATCTATATGGTCCCAGTTCATGTCAATAATGTCACAACTCCTCACTTATAACATTGCTAGACCCCGGTTGTCAGCGGGCATAATCGAACCTGGGAGCTTAGTGCATGAGCCTCTCCAGCATGAGCTAAAAGCCAACTGGCTATTAGCTAAGGCTATAGAGCAGACTCATTTAATTCTCTCTCTGTGTGGTCTCAGTGCCACTAGATGGGACAGAACACCACACCCTGGTGCAACAGGAGCATGTCCTCCCTTCCCTCAGGGAGAAGGACCTTCAGGTGTTGCTGAGGGAGAGATCCTGCCTTCCTTCGGTGCTTCTCTCCTATGTACCAGCAGGGCTGGACGGCCTTTTCTCACTGTTCTGTGGGGAGCAGGTCCTGGGTACTAAGAGCCTGAAGAAGCTCTCAAGGACTAATTTTTTAAAATATTTTTTATCAGTAAATTGAGAGAAAACATATAATCACTGCTGATAAGATTGGTGGGTGACAAAATACTGGTGGAGAGGTAATGACTGATGAGGAGACGACAGTGATATTGAGCAAGCTGCCCCATTCAAAGAAAACAAGACCAGAGCCAAATGCAAGGCAATCCAACCCTGGCAAACAGAGAATACTTCGGTTTTACCCCACTGCCTAATCACAAGTCACACAAGCAATTCCCTTGGACACTGCAGTTTCCCAGTATCCCCGTCAGTGCCACTCGTTATGTGGATGAATGGTTATGAAAATCAATTCCCCAGTAAAAGAAAAAAGGATCTCTCAAAGGACCCCAAAGGACCAAGCCCTAGACCCAGGTCAATATACAAATCAGATCTTACCCACAAGTCATACTGTTGCCTTACTTTAGAATCCCAAAATCTAATGGTTTATTCATGAAGGGAAAAGATATAGATGAGAGCTAGAATTGGTTAAATGGAATCAATTACATACAGGAATGGCAAAGTTCTTGGCTCAGGCTTGTAGCAGTGCTAGAATAAACTGCAGGTTCAAATCAAGTCTCTGGAGTACATCCACAGCTGGGATGGGTCATTCGGTTCTTTGTACAGAACTTCAGTTTGTAGCAAAGTCCCTCCAGAGGTATGAAGCAGGACTGAAGACAAGATGGAGGGGAGGCATCAGCCTTTTAGTCTCTTGCCATGTGGTCTTTGCTTTCTTTGTCCCAAGGACACTCTATCCAGCACGTGGAACAGAAAAACCTTAAAGTTCTGTCCATAGGCAAGTCCCTGCATACCTTGCTGAGTCAGAAGGTGTATCTGCCTTCTCTCAATGGGTCGATTGTATAGCCAATGCTTCTTAATGGGCTATCAAGCAGGCTAGGCAGAGCTGACACCAACTTCTCTGGGGTGTTTGCCGGAAGCATAGCACAAGTTTGAAATACAGACAGTATAGAGACAATATTCATAACTTCAACTACAAAAATGATGCACATACACAGAGAGCATAATTTTCATCAGCCAATCATAACCTCTCCACAGGCCCCTTACAACGATACAATATTGGCTGAAAATATACAACAGTGATCCACACAGTTACAGATTCTGTCAGTAGCATCACAGGAGGTGACACGGCATCAGTGGGACTGATACTGGAATACTGCATCCAATTTTGGTGTCCTCATTTGAAAAAGATGTTATGAAACTGGAGCTGGGGCAGCAGAGAGCCACCAAATGTCTGAGGGCTGGAGAAAAATGCCTTCTAGTGAGCTACTGAAAGAGCTCAACCTGTTCAGCTTATCAAAAGAGGTATGAAAGGTGACTTCGTTGAAGTGTTGAAGTGCCTTAATGGAGAGAGACTATTGGGTATTAAAGGGCTCGTTAATCTAGCAGAGAAAGGCACAAGGCACAATGGCTGGAAGGTGAAGAGAGACAAATTCATAATACCAATAAGGCACAAATATTCAACAGCGGGGACGATTCACCACAGGAACAAGCTACCAAGGAAAGTGGTGGATTCTCCATCTCTTGATGTCATTTAATGAAGACTAGATGCCTTTCTGGAATGTGTTTGCCTAAAAAGTAGCTATTGTGTCATACAGGAGTCCTGTGATATGCAGGGGGTCAGATAAGATGCTCTAATGGTCTCTTCTGGCCATAAAATCTACTAATTTCTGAAAAACTGCGTGCAGCATTGGGAGCAGCGTCTGATGTTTTACTGTCTAGCTGGCTTGCTTACAAGACAGTAGCGGATTTACCACAGTGCCACTGGCGCCAGGGCACTGGGCCCACGCTCCGAAGGGGCCCCAGCCAGCCGCACTTCTCCGCCCCGGCTCTCTCCTGCAGGGGTGGAAGCTTGGTGTTGCCGGCTCCTGGGGCTCTGTCCTGCTGCTGCATGGCAGGCTCTGGCAGCAAACAAGCTCCCCCATCCTCTGCCTCTTCCCCCAGCTTGCTATATCCGTCCTTCTGCCTGCTGCTGATCAGCTGTTTGCCAAAGCCAGGGAGGGGGGGAAGCGGAGAAGAGGCAGGGGCGGGGCCTTGGGGAAGGGGGTGGAATCGGGGCATACCCCCTCCAGCCCCCTGCCATGAGCCACTCAGGGCAGGGGGATGGGAGCAACCCCAATACCCCAGCCCACCCCCTAGCACTCTGCCCTCTGCCCTGACTTCTGTACCCACTCATGTCCCCCAAGACCCTGCCCTGACTCCTGCACCACCTCACACCCCGCCAGCCCTGACTCCTGCACCCCACACAAACCCAGCCCTGACTTCTGCACACCACACACCTACCCAGCCTCCCCAACCCCCTGCCCTGACTCCTGCACTGCCTCACACACACCCTACTTGGACTCCCGCACCCCCCACACACCGAGCCCTGACTCCTGCACCCCACACACCTACTCAGCCTACCCAGCCCCCCCAGCCCCATGCCCTGACTCCAGCACCCCCTTTAAACACACCCAGTCCCCAGTCCTGACTCCTGCACCACCCAGACATCTCCACCCCCATCCTGAGCACCAAACTGGAGCTCCTGCACCCTCCCCCCACATACCCACCTGCACCCCTCACACCAAATGGGAGCTGCCCCAGGTAAGCGCTCCACACCCCAACCTCCTGCCCCAAACCTCAGCTCCCTCCCTCATTCTAGCTCCTCTTCAGACCCTGCGTCCCAACCCCCAGCCTGCTCCTGCACCCAAACTACCTCCTAGACCCTGCACCCCCAGCCCTGTGCTCAGTCACCCCTACCCTCAGCTTGGTGCAGAGCGAGATGAAGAGAATGGGCTAGAACCAGGGTGAAGGTAGGTACCCACTCTATGCAATTTACCCCCAGCCCCTCTCTAGCTCCAATGACCATCCCTAGCTCCCGCCCCACTGTGCTTTTGCCTTCAGCGCCTACTTTCCTCCAGTCAACAGAGACTAATCCTCCACAATGCCCCGCTGTGCTCATCTTGCCCCTGGCCCCTGCCTTGCTCCAGCTGGGGACCAATCCTTCCTCCCGCCCACCATGCCCAACTGTCAGGGTTGATAAAAATCAATGACTTTAAAAAAAATCAAATAATCAGATTTTTTTAAATTTAAAGTGGATTTTTGAGGGAAAAATATCTAAAGATAGTTTTAATTAAGGTACATTACATCTCATCATGGAATAGGGATTATAAATTTTAATTAATAGAATTATAGACTATCAGGGTTGAAAGAGACATCAGGAGGTCATCTAGTCCAACCACCTACTCAAAGCAGGACCAATCCCCAAGTTTTGCCCCAGATCCCTGAATGGTCCCTTCAAGGATTGAATTCACAACCCTGGGTTTAACAGGCTAATGCTCAAACCACTGAGCTATCCCTCCCCCCATAATGCTATAGCATGAGACAATATATTCATGTAATGTTTAAGAAAAGTTTTGTAAATGAGTTCTAATAGTTCATGGATTAGGGACCCAATTTCATGGGGTTCCACAGGCTTTTGTATAGATTATTTAGGTTAATTTTTCTATCTACCCAATGGGACTCAGTGCTCAGTCTAGAAGATACCTTCAGAGATGCTGAGTTTTGCACTTCTCAAACTGTGGATTTATGTCTCCAGAGATAACATGCATGTTAACAGCAAAAATGTTTTAAATAAATACATAAATAGTATATAGAGGTGAGAAATAACAGACCTCAACTCTTTTGTCCCTCTGCAAATTTGTATATGCAGGGTCAACCCCTTACCTCTCTTTAAAAGTGAAAAGTTTCAAAAAGTTCAATGAATAGAAGATTGTTGGGGGCGGAATAGATCTGGACAAGGAAAAGAAGTCTGGAGATAAAGGTGAGAAGTGAGGGACATATGCTTTTTTGTTAAACTATTATGTTTCTTTTTGAAGAAAAATATCCAGAATACTTAATGTTGTTGTTTTAGTTAAATAAAACAATTTAAATATCTGTCTGGTGATGTTCTCCTCCTAAGACAGCCTGGCAAGAAAATCCTCCAAATATTAATGATTAACCTGTTTAATTGCAGATAGTTCACCTCCCAATAACTTCATAAATATCTGCTTCAGTTACCTTTGGGAAATGAAATAACCAAACACTCATTCGTTTTGTGATACAGCTGTAAAACTCATCTGAAAAGTTTTCAAAATAAATCCTGGTTTAAAAATGTATAGTGTGTACCTTCTAAAAATGAAACCTACATCTATCTCTGAGTTGTGGAGAATATGTACAAAAGTTATAACAACAAGAATGCACTTTTATGTAGAAAACCATGATTAAATTGAGTCTTCCTGACTAGTGATTTAAATCAAATCCACCCAGCCTGCTGTGCTCTTGCCCCTGACCTCTTCATTCCTCATGGATGTCCACAAATATGTTTGGTGCTGGGCCCACAAAAAGTTAATCCGGCCCTGGGTCAGTTTCTATATTGTAGAACTCAGCCAGGATGCTTATTTACCTCTGTATGTTTTTGCTTCCAGTACAGTCCCTTTCTGTTACACTCAGGGAGTGGACATGATTATACTGTAACCAAAACCCAAAAGGGCTGTTTTAATGTCATGCAGTCTTCTGCCATTTGCTTGCTCTTTCATTAGTGAAACTGCTACAGTTTTCAGAGTAGCAGCTGTGTTGGTCTGTATTCACAAAAAGAAAAGGAGTACTTTTGGCACCTTAGAGACTAACAAATTTATTTGAGCAGAAGCTTTCGTGAGCTACAGCTCACTTCATTGGATGCATTTGGTGGAAAATACAGAGGGGAGATTTATATACACACACAGAGAACATGAAACAATGGGTTTTATCATACACACTGTAAGGAGAGTGATCACTTAAGATGAGCCATCACCAGCAGCGGGGGCGGGAAAGGAGGAAAACCTTTCATGGTGACAAGCAAGGTAGGCTATTTCCAGCAGTTAACAAGAACATCTGAGGAACAGTGGGGGGTGGGGTGGGGGGGAGAAATAACATGGGGAAATGGTTATACTTTGTGTGATGACTCATCCATTCCCAGTCTCTATTCAAGCCTAAGTTAGTGG
Source organism: Dermochelys coriacea (assembly GCF_009764565.3). Classification (NCBI taxonomy): domain Eukaryota; kingdom Metazoa; phylum Chordata; order Testudines; family Dermochelyidae; genus Dermochelys; species Dermochelys coriacea. Next base: position 215,801,444 of record NC_050068.2, read on the forward strand.
AATCCAGTTTCAAATTAATTCCAATTCAGCAGTCTCTCGTTGGAGTCTGTTTTTGAAGTTTTTTTGTTGAAGGATAGCCACCCTCAGGTCTGTAATCGAGTGACCGGAGAGACTGAAGTGTTCTCCGACTGGCTTTTGAATGTTCTAATTTTTGACGTCTGATTTGTGTCCATTTATTCTTTTACGTAGAGACTATCCGGTTTGACCAATGTACATGGCAGAGGGGCATTGCTGGCACATGATGGCATATACCACATTGGTTGAGTATTTGCTTCAGATTGGGGGGCTGTCTGCAAGCAAGGACTGGCCTGTGAGAGTGATGGGTCGTCCTTCAGGATAGGTTGTAGATTCTTGATGATGCGTTGGAGAGGTTTTAGTTGGGGGCTGAAGGTGATGGCTAGTGGCATTCTGTTATTTTCTTTGTTGGGCCAGTCCTGTAGTAGGTGACTTCTGGGTACTCTTCTGGCTCTGTCAATCTGTTTCTTCACTTCAGCAGGTGGGTATTGTAGTTGTAGGAATGCATGATAGAGATCTTGTAGGTGTTTGTCTCTGTCTGAGGGGTTGGAGCAAATGCGGTTATATCATAGAGCTTGGCTGTAGACAGTGGATCGTGTGGTATGATCTGGATGAAAGCTAGAGGCATGTAGGTAGGAATAGCAGTCAGTAGGTTTCCAATATAGGGTGGTGTTTATGTGACTATCGCTTATTAGCACCATAGTGTCCAGGAAGTGGATCTCTTGTGTGGACTAGTCCAGGCTGAGGTTGATGGTGGGATGGAAATTGTTGAAATCATGGTGGAATTCCTCAAGGGCTTCTTTTCCATGGGTCCAGATGATGAAGATGTCATCAATGTAGTGCAAATAGAGTTGGGGTATTAGGGGACGAGAGCTGAGGAAGCATTGTTCTAAGTCAGCCATAAAAATGTTGGCATACTGTGGGGCCATGCAGGTACCCACCGCAGTGCCGCTGATTTGAAGGTATACATTGTCCCCAAATGTGAAATAGTTATGGGTGAGGACAAAGTCACAAAGTTCAGCCACCAGGTTAGCCGTGACATTATCGGGGATACTGTTCCTGACGGCTTATAGTCCATCTTTGTGTGGAATGTTGGTTTAGAGGGCTTCTACATCCATAATGGCGAGGATGGCATTTTTAGGAAGATCACCAATGGTAGTTTCTTCAGGAAGTCAGTGGTGTCTCGAAGATAGCTGGGAGTGCTGATAACGTAGTGCCTGAGGAGGGAGTCTACATAGCCAGACAATCCTGCTGTCAGGGTGCCAATGCCTGAGATGATGGGGTGTCCAGGATTTCCAGGTTTATGGATCTTGGGTAGCAGATAGAATACCCCAGGTTGGGGTTCTAGGGGTGTGTCTGTGCGGATTTGTTCTTGTGCTTTTTCAGGGAGATTCTTGAGCAAATGCTGTAGTTTCTTTTGGTAACTATCAGTGGGATCAGAGGGTAATGGCTTGTAGAAAGTGGTGTTGGAGAGCTGCTACAGTTGTCTGACTATTTTGGTGGAGGGGTGTTGTAGGGTTCCCTGGGTTGCTGGAAGTGGTTCGATCTGGCTGTGTTATCTCACATCAGAGATTCATAGTTGACTTTCACAGCTGAGAAGGGACCATTATGATCAGCTCATCTGACCTCCTGAATAAGACACATTTCACACAGGAATTCCTACATCAAGCCCATAGTTTTGGTTGACCTAAAGCGTATCTTTTAGAAAGAGAACCAGGACAGAGAGTTGCATTTTTTTTATTGGAATATTTTTCCATCAGAAAATGCTGATTCCACAAAATCAAAACATTCTGTAGGAAGTATAGATTTTGTGAACATTTCTGAGAGGAATTTATTTAAATGTTTCTTTTTGACTTTGTCTGTTTGACTTTTGAATTGTACCATAGCACCCACACATCACGTCCAAAGTCACATCCACATGCCCAACACAATGTTTTACCACACATAATTCACACCCCACCCAGCACATATACAACTCCAGTGCATCACTCCCACACATAATATACACTCCATCACATGCAACACCCAACCACCACACACTCTATACAAATCACATAACACACCTCCACCACGTGGATATCATCACACACTGCCACGATGTGCCACACCCACAATGCACCACGCAACATAAGAGTCAAAATGGTACAAAGATGCCTTCTTTAAACAAAGGTGAGCAAAGCTAACCTTATCTAAACAAAGCATTTCAACCTTCTATTAGAATATCATGTTTCATGGAAGGTCTCAGTCCTTATCTTCAAGGCACTTAGGCCCAGATCTGCAGAGGTATTTAAGCTCCATTGAAATCAATGGACATTAGGGGGGTTAAATGCCTCTGAGCCTTTAGCATTTGGGCCTTTGACAAATGAAAGATTCCTTCCCATTCCAGAACTGCATTGATCATCACTGTCCCTCAGGCACAGTGGAGCTGTCTCCTGCCAGGGGAAGCTCATTTGTTCAGGAGACTGTTTTCTTGGTGTTAATCCGAGTCTCTGGACCCAACTCCCACAGGATCACAAAATCACCTGAACCCTCTTTCTGTTCCACTTGAAAGGGAGCTTCTGAAATCTGCCTTCAGTAGCATAAGCTCATAGCATGTCATAAAATAAACCTCCATAAGAATCCATATGCACTTTTTCCCTAGGGGGAAGGATGGAGAATGACTCACATGGGATGAAAGAAAATCATGTCACTTCATGCCTCTCTATACGATGCTCTGATGCCACAGTGAAGGGCATAGTATCAGAATATGTAAGGTAGAAAAGAGATTGGGGCCTCTTGTCACTGTCTAATCGTGTGTGTGTGCTCATTAAGATACCTGTAAATAACCTCCCATTTATCCTCCTGGATTTCAGAGGAAAGTCTGGAGTTTGGATTGGGGGTTAGAGCACTCTCTGGAGTTAGGAATATTTTGTTGCTGGGTTTCTCACTCTTACCACAACCCTAAAAGAGCATTCACTTTCAGTGCAGTGCCCCATCCTAGAGCCTGTGATACCTGAGAAGTGATATTTTAGCATTCCTACTTTTTGGTGATTCAGTTGTGAAGTTGCACTCCATAATATTTTATGGAAATATGCTTATGAGTTTAAATATAATGTAACTGGAATATGCTTTATGCAAAAGGTCTCTTGTAAAGTATCATTACAAAGCTATATAAAATATCCAATTTGTATGCATGTATCATCATTGTATCTGAAGCTAGAAATATGAAGTATAACTCTGAGCTCCTATTGTAAATGTGCAAAGTGTGGACCATTAACGATGGCTTAGAATCTTGATGGCTCCCATTGACTAGCACAATTGGTTGTAAATGGTTTATTTACCTGCAAGCCTTCCTGTGTTCCTGGGAGCCAGCCAAGGAAGAATGGAGGCTGGGGTCTCACAGGACATGTGAGCATGTCACCTGACACTGGAATCCATCTTAAACCTGGTATTTTTCCATTTAAAAGGAGGGGTGGGGATGCAGAGAGACAAAAGATTCCAGCCTTGTGCCAAAGCTATAAAAGGGGGTGGAACAAAACAAAGGAGGCTGCCAGTCATGAGAACACCCCTGATTTCCACCTAAGATGTCTGCTGGAACTAACAAGTCTGGGCCAGGGGAAAGGATTGGGCCAAGACTAGGAAGGAGTCTAGTTTGTGAAAGAAGCTTATTAGCATATCTCTGAGGGTGAGATTTTACCTGTAATCAGTTTCTTAATGTATTAGGCTTGGACTTGTGTGTTTTTGCTTTATTGTGCTTGGTAACTTACTTTGTTCTGGTCTGTCATTACTTGAAACCACTGAAATCCTACTTTTGTACTTAATAAAATCTATTTTCTTTATTATTGAATACAGAGTAAGTGATTAATACCTGGAGGAACAAACAACTGTGCATATCTCTCTATCAGTGATATAGAGGGTGAACAATTTATGAGTTTACCCTGTATAAGCTTTATACAGAGTAAAATGGATTTATTTGGGGTTTGGATCCCATTGGAAGCAGGGTGTCTGGGTGCTGGAGATAGGAGACCTGCTGAGCAGTTTTTGGTTAAAGTCTGCAGCTTTGGGGGCGTGGACCAGACCTGAGTCTGTATTGTAGCAGGCTAGCGTATCTGGCTCAACAAGGCAGGGTTCTAGAGTCCCAAACTGGCAGAGAAAACAAGCTCAGAGGTAGTCTCAGCACATCAGGTGACAGTCCCAAGGGGGTCTCTGTGACCTAACCCATCACATCAGTCTCCATCTCTCTCCCTGCTGGTCCACATGGAGCCACCCAACATACCTCATGAGAGAAACAACAGCCCAGGAACAGATCTTCAAAAAGGGTTTAATAAGAAAAAGCAAAAATTCACAATGAAGAAGTGTTGGGGACAAAAAAGCAGGGAAGTTCCAGACTGTCTGATCAATGGGAAATTAGAGGGGAAATCACAGCCCCTGTCTTGTCACACTTATTTCTTGCATCTAAAAAAACCCTGAAATCAAAAAGCTAATTGAAGCAGTTCCCAGGCAGGGATTGTCTCCAATACCCCGTTGGGTCAATCAGCATTTGGAACAGAAAGAGTCTAACCATACAGCATTTACATCCTCACAGGATATTTGATCTGAACCCAGCCATACTTATATTGATGTCCCAGAGATGCCATCATCAACGTCATCATAACCTGGGTCATGAGGAGGTGGGGACAGGGCATCCCTCTCAACCCCAGAGGCCCCTTCACTTCTTAGCGAGTTCAGACTCCATCCTGAAAATAGCAAGCAAGTCACATTACAGTCAATGTATTCATTCTCCACGCATGTGCACTCACATAATGGATGGACAACATACAGCATGGGCTTTGAATCAGCCCCCATCCACAGTTCCTCTTAGTGGGCCTCTGACATGTTTAAACCATTCTCTCTCTCTCTGTTCCTCAAAGAAAACGTGTGGGACCGGATACTGTCTGTTCTGAGACCTCCCTGGTGCAGAAGTGTGGGAATGGCAGTAAGCTGGTGACAACTCCCTGATAGCCCACTGGGAGCTGCTGTAACTGCTCACAGCTGATATAGTCCCTAAGGAACCACACACCAGCAAACACCTGGTGGCTGGAGCAGGGTGGGGACCCTAGCCCATGGGACTTGCCTGGACATCACAGATCTCACCCACCCACACAATGCTCACTCACATGTTATTCCCATCAAGACCAAAGAAATGCACATTTCATCCCAACCCAGTTTCCCCTGAGGTGCAAAGTGGGAGCTTAGTCCTGCGTCCCAGCTCTGATCTTGGGCTAATGGGGACATTTACATATTGAAGAGAGTGATTTCAAAGCCAGGCCACTAACTAACCCCACCCCAGGGGCCTGCTCTTCCCATTACCATCCAGGACACTGACACCTGGTTTGGGGAAAGGCACTTTGGCCCTGATCCTGCCAGTGGACACATGTAACTTTGATGATTTGGACAGTCCCATCGAAGTCACAGAGAGTATTCATCTGAGTAGACTGACAGATGGGATCTAGTATTTGTAGGATCAGGGACCTTATCTAGGAAATCTTCTCTCTTTCTTGATTTCAATCCATTTAACTCTGTTTAGCAGAGGTCAGGGAAGGGACACAGCTGGGAGTTTACCAACAACTGTATTTCAGTGCAGTGACAGTGACCTCTAGTGGCCAGTAAAGGCTCTTCCAGGTGAGTTGTGCACACTCCACTCACCTCTCCGTGAATCCCTGTTCCAGACACATTCCCCATGGGCCCCAGTGACTTCCTGGGCACTCGGTCCAGAACCAGGGTCATCTTCAGGGTCAGAAATTGCTCTGGCATCATCATAACCGTCCCCTGGGTCATCTCCATGCAGGGCAGGTTCCTCTGAAATAATGATGGGAATTAATGGTAATGAGAAGAGGCTTTCCACTGAATAGAGAAATAAACTTCATGCCAGGTGTGGCAAAGGAAGGACTTATGTGTATTATTTCTTATGAATGCCACATACACCTCAGTTTAGCTCTTTGATATTATCCTGCCAGGCTGTGCAGGGAAAATCAAAGGAGGCCATTGGAGGGGAAGCAAACAGGAAACATACAAATAACAAAAACATGGCTCCTTAAGGCAACAATGAGGGGAACTGTTAATTGTGGAATGCCCTTGTCATAAATATAACGGGAAGGGTAATCACCTTTATATATTCAGTGCTATAAAATCCCTCCTGGACAGAGGCAAAGTCCTTTTACCTGTAAAGGCTTAAGAAGCTCAGGTAACCTGGCTGGCACCTGACCCAAAATGACCAAGGAGGGGACAAGATACTTTCAAATCTGGACGGGGGGGAAGGCTTTTGTCTGTCCATGTAATACCTTTGCTGGGAACAGATCAAGGATGCAAGCTCTCTAACTCCTGTAAAGTTAGTAAGTAATCTAGCTAGAAAATGTGTTGAGTGTTCTTTGTTTTGGCTTGTAAAATTTGCTGTGCTGGAGGAAATGTGCATTCCTGTTCTTGTGTCTTTTTGTAACTTAAGGTTTTGCCAAGTGGGATTCTCTATGTTTTGAATCTGACTGCCTGTAAGTTTATCTTCCACTCTGATCTCTCTGATCTGTTCTCTTATCTTTTTTTGTTCTTCTAATAAAGTTCTGGGTTTTTTTTTTAAGAATCTGATTGTGGTTTATGGGTCTTAAAAATCCAAGGCTGGTTTGTGCTCATCTTGTTTATTCTCAAGCCTCCCCAGGAAAGGGGGTGTAGGGGTTTGGGGGGATATTTTTGGAAATAGGAACTCCAAGTGGTCCTTTCCCTTGTCTTTGTCTAAATCACTTGGTGGTGGCAGCATACTGTTCAAGGACAAGATGAAATTGGTGCCTTGGGAAAGTTTTTAACCTAAGGTGGTAAAAATAAGCTTAGCGGGTCTTTCATGTGGGTCCCCACATCTGTACCCTACAGTTCAGAGTCGGGAGGGAACCCGACAGCCCTTCCCTGGCTCCAGCCAGGCTAGTTTGGGTTAATTCTTCCCAGCCCTGAGCTCAGGATCAAAGGGCAGACTAGGGAATGAAGCGGGTGGAGCAGCAGTAGCCAAGGGGTAATGTGGCTTCCAGGAGGCAGATTCATCATTGCTCACCTCGGGTGTCAGGAGTTTGGAGGACGTTCCTCAAGGCAGGCTCCTCCACATTATCATAATCTAACTTAGACCCTCCTGGGGAAGCTCCCTCTGGAACAGCAAACATCACACTCAGCTTCCCCTGAACACACCCATTTCCCCAGCAGGTTTTAGTTCCCCATTAAAGGCCTGTTGTTTTAGAGTTTGGGCTTTTCATCATAGAGTTTGCAGGGGAAGTCACAGGGTGACCCAGGGGAAAAGGGAGACTTTGTGTCATTGTGTGTCATGGACATTGTGTGAAACAATAATTGTGCCACCTTTATTTCCTCAAAAATAACTAAGGCCCAGCCCTGCCCCACAGCATCCAATAGCAACTTTGTCATACCCTTCAATGAGATCAGGATCTATGCTGGTATTGAGCTAACCCTGGACCTGTTTCATAGATTCATAGATGTTAAGGTCAGAAGGGACCATTCTGATCATCTAGTCTGAACTCCTGCACAACGCAGGCCACAGAATCTCACCCACCCACTCCTGCGATAACCTCTCACCTATGTCTGAGCTACAGAAGTCCTCAAATCATGCTTTAAAGACTTCAAGGAGCAGAGAATCCTTCAGCAAGTGACCCGTGCCCCATGCTACAGAAGAAGGCGAAAAAACTCCAGGGCCTCTTCCAATTTGCCCTGGAGGAAAATTCCTTCCCGACCCCAAATATGGCGATCAGCTGAACCCTGAGCAGGTGGGCAGGATTCAGCAGCCAGATACCCAGGAAAGAATTCTCTGTAGTAACTCAGATCCCACCCCATCTAACATCCCATCACATGCTGTTGGGAGGTAGTAGCTGCCACACCAGAGCTGATCATTGTGAATTCCACTGAACTCTATAAAGACATGGTTTAAAGTCCTTACAGTATATGGGCTGGATCGTGAATTCGGCTATATGCTCCTGTCAAGGAGGCGGGGGGGTAAGATCATGGGGCACAGATCAGGGGTTGTACAGTGACACGTGTCAGCTGTGGAAGTCAGATTCTTTCATACAGTGTGAATATTTCTCTGCCCGATTCCCTGAAGCTCCTCCCCTGGGAGAGAGCACAGTCAACCACATACAGAAAGGGTCAGGATTTGTTCACATTTCCATCAAGAGCTGGACAGAAATCTTTTCTGTGTCTCTGTTCCCCCCCCCCCACAACCTTGTTACCTTGTTCTGATCCAGGATCATTTTCCCCCTCACTGTCCCCGGTGTAATACTGCAGCTTCGTCACTGAGTCGTCTGAATAGGAAACTGGAGAGATGGTAAATGGGATGTTATCACAGTGAGAGCAGCAAAACTGGCTGATGGGCAATGCATCTGGGTTCTGGAGCAAAATTTATGGTCTCACTATATTGCTTCCTCAAGAGAAGATACTGAATTCACAGCGACTGAGTGGTGAGAGGCTGACACAGACTTTCTAAGCTAAATATCAATATTTTTGTAGTAAATGTGGCTTGGGGGTGGATAATTCAGACTGGGAAGATGCTGGGAACAGCCATATTGACCTCATGAGGTGAGGCAGGAACTAAGTGAGCCTTTTCCCATGGCATCCCCTCCTGTGGGTTTCATTCAAATCCTTCTCATGAACTGGGCAGCCTCTTTTGAGTCACACTCAAGGTGTAAGAATCTCTTTAGAGAGGAATGTTTATCTTCTCCTCCTGAATGTTGCTACTTCATGGCCTGATCCAGCAGAAAATTTTGGTTGAGGCTGCTGGTCCAGATCTCCTCAGCCACAGACATGACTCCCATTTTGTGTGGAAGATACTCCCCCATCCCGCCTTTTTGCCAGATAAGGCCACACTCCTCCCATGATCAGAGTCTGTGACCAACTCCCACCCTTAGTAGAGAGGAGAATATGGATCTCAGAAGTAGCCTCACGGAGAAGCACTGGCCATGCTCAGAGTGTCCCACAATGTGCTAAACTGAGAGCAGCATCTTCCCAACTAATTGACATTCAGTCAAAAGGACGTGAACAGTCACTTTCTTGACCCATAACTAATTACCCCCTAAGGATGCAGGATGTACTGATGGGCCCGACTGTCTTCAGAATGGGGCTAGCAGAGTCTGCTAGGGAAGAAACTCATTCATCTCAGGCCAGTAACTGGCTGGTCTCTTCACAGACCCAGCAACTGCAGCTATCCAGGACTCACAGGCTTGAAGGCTGCAGAGATTTAGCTCTAAGTCAGAGCTTTAGAATGCAGAGTGCATTAGAGATTTTCTCTCTGTTAGGAATGATACACACAGACCTGAGCGATCAAACATTTCCTGCTTCTTTCTCATCAGGTTATAATCGATCTCCTCATACACAGCCTCAGAGAAAGGGTCCAAGGGTCTTCTGGAGCCTGAAAACAAAGGGCAGGGTTTGCACAGGGTCAGTGAAGCTAGGGATGGCAAACCCTATGAGATCATCCAGCCCCTGCACCCTGGTTCCTACAGCACATTCCCACTGCTCTGTCCAGTTTAGATTTCAGCATCCCAATTGGCTACTGTTTGTTTGTTCAATTGGCTATTTCACTGTCATTATGTTTTTCTTGATATTCAACCTATTCAACCAAGAGCTCTGAAGGAACTCAAATGTGAAATTGCAGAACTACTAACTGTAGTCTGAACATGATTTGTTGGGGAAGAGTCAACATGATTGTTGTGAAGGGAAATCGTGCCTCACCAGTCCTCTAGGATTCTCTGAGGGGGTCAACAAGCATGTGGACAAGGGGGATCCAGTGGATATAGTGTACTTAGATTTTCAGAAAGCCTTTGACAAGGTCCCTCACCAAAGGCTCTTAAGAAAAGTCATCTGTCATGGGATAGGGGGAAGGTCCTCTCATGGATCAGTAACTGGGTAAAAGACAGGGACAAAAGGGGAAGAAATAAAGGGTCAGTTTTCAGAACGGAGAGAGGTAAATAGTGATGACTCCCAGGGGTCTGTACTGGGACCAGTGCTGATCAACATATTCATAAATGCTCTGGAAAAAGGGGTAAACGGGGAGGTGGCAAAATTTGCAAATGATACAAAACTACTCAAGATAGTTAAGTCCAAAGCAGACTGCCAAAAATACACTGGGGTCTCACATAAATGCGTGACTGGGCAACACAATGTCACAAGAAATTCAATGTGATAAATCAAAAGTAGTGCACGCGGAAAATATAATCCTAACTATACAATAAAATGATGGGGTAATTTAAACATAAAATAATTTGGCTGTTACGACTCCAAGATAGATCTTGGGTCATTGTGGCTAGTTCTCTGAAAACAACCACTCAATGTGCAGTGGAAGTCAAAAAAGCTAACAGAATTTTGTTAATCGTTTGGAAAGGGATAGATAATAAGACAGAAAATATCATATTGCCTCTATATAAATCCATGGTACACCTACATCTTGAATACTGTGTGCAGATGTGGTCACCCAATCTCAAAAGAGATATATTGAAATTGGAAAAGATTCAGAAAAGGGCAACAAAAATGGTTAGGGGTATGGAATAGCTGTCATATGAGTAGCGATTAATAAAACTGGGACTTTTCAGCTTGGAAAAGAGATGATGAAGGGGGGATATGAAACTATAAAATTGTGACTGGTGTGGAGAAAGTGAATAAAGAAGTGTTATTTACTCCTTCTCATAACTCAAGAATTCGGGGTCACCGAATGAAATGAATAGGCAGCAGGGTTAAAACAAGCAAAAGGAAGTTCACACAACACACAGTCAACGCCTGTGGAACTCTTTCGCAGAGGATGTTGTGAAGGACAAAAGTATAACAGGGTTCAAAAAAGAAATAGATACATTCATGGAGGATAGGTCCATCAAGGGATATTAGCCAGGACGGGCAGGGATGGTGTCCTTAGCCTCTGTTTGCTAGAAGCTGGGAATGGGCGACAGGGGATGGATCACTTGAGGATTACCTGTTCCGTTCATTCCCTCTGAAGCGCCGGGCCTTGGCCACTGTTGGAAGACAGGATACTGGCCTAGATGGACTTTTGGTCTGACCCAGTATGGCTGTTTTTATGTTCTGATATAAGGGTAAATCTACACTGCAATCTGGAGGAGTGATTGCAGCATGCATAAACACATGTGAGCTGGCTTTGATCGAGCTAGCCACGTAGCTGTGTCAGCACACACAGCAGCACAGGCTAACCTTCCGTGTACAATCTTGCCTAGGAACCTGGGTGCATACTCCAGTGGCTAGCCCACATCACAGCCATGCTGACGCAGCTACACTGCTGTTGTTATGCCAGCTAGCTTTTACCTTTGCCAGCGCTGCCATCGGCCATGTACCCCGACGAGACCCAGGACCCGGGCACTATGGAACCCCTCACCCAGACGCTGGTAGGAAGTAGCCCAAGGAAACTGGACTTTGGTCCCGTTACACTGTCAAAACCTGAGTCAACATGTTTTAGATGGATCCTGAGCTAGGTAAAATAAATACCTTGGGTATTTCTACATGTGCTGCAATCACTCCTCTCATTGCAGTGTAGATATTTCCTAAATGCCTAGTAGAACTGTCTGATCTCTTTGGCCATTATCACCCAAGCTCTTTTGCAGCATTTCTCCTTCCTCGTACCCTCCCTCCTGCTGTATCTCTCTATTCTGGATCTTTCCCTCACATAGATTTTCTTGTACTTTTCTAAATGGAATCTCAACATGTTATTTTTTGAAGAATACTTGAAGTCTCTTTGTATTATTTTCTCCAGTGAGGCGGACTGGCCTCCCTCCCCACTTTAGAGTGAGGGACCACTATACTCCCTCTGGTGGGCGGAGCCAAACCTGCCCTGCCCCCATGGCCGGAATTACCAGGGCAGGACTGAAGTATAAAGGGAGGGCCTTGCATCTCATTGGAGTGGGAGCCAGGGAAGGAGACAGAAGTCTCCAGCCTGCTGCAGAATTCTGAAGCTGGACCTGCACTGGGCAACATCCTGTCCCCAAAGGAGACCGACCCTGGAGAGAAACTGCTGGCACTGCCATTAGCCAAGTACCCCCGACGAGACCACGACCGTGGGCACTGTGGAACCCCTCACCCAGATGCTGCTAGGAAGTAGCCCAAGGAAACTGGGCTTTGGTCCCATTACACTGTAAAAACCCAAGTCAACATGTTTTAGCTGGATCCCTGCTGATCCAGTGGTGGAACAGTGCGCCACTGTTAGGGCCCTGGGCTGGGACTCAGTGGAGTAGGGTGCGCCAAGGTCCCCTCGTCCCCTGCTGCCAATCCCATCCCTGGGGTGGCAGCCTCCCCATGTTAGGCCAAGAGGTCTGCTGTCTGCCAGAGCCAGGTCATCAAAACTGTCTGTTTGGTGCTCTGCCCTGCCTGAGAGCCTGAATCCCTAGACTGTTTGGTGCTCCCTGCTCTTCCCCACCCAAAGAGCTAGACTGTGTCTTTGCTGGCTGCCTTAGCCAAGAGGCTTAGGCAAAGCCTGCTTCCCACTCTGCCGTGCCCAGAGGGCCAGAGCTTCTCTTATAAACCATGAACTGCTCGCTGTCCCAGCCAGGATGCTCTGGACTAAAGACTGCTTAATCCCCCTCCACCTAGAACACCAGGGCTCTAGACTCTTGATTGGCAGCAGCTCTGACAGGAGACTGTGAACTCTAGACTGCTTACACATCGGCCCAGCAAGGGGGACCCCAGCCTGAGTGCTACTGCCTGACACAGTGAGAGGGAGTGGGCTCACTCTCCACTTGAGAGCAAGGGACCACTGCATTTCCCCTTTGTATTATTTCTCTGTCGTCCCCACTAGTTTCAACTCTTCCCAATGTAGTGTCATCTGCAAGGGTCACTGCTGTGCCGTTCATTTCCATGGCCAGATCAGAGCGGAAGATATTAGATATGACAGGACTTAAGATGGTCCCTGGATCCCCCACAAAGCTCTCCCTGGCACGTACACCTTGGGCAGGTTACAGGGCTGCTACTAGCAGGCCAGACTTCTGTACCTGACATGCACTGGCTACAGAGCTTCCCTGCAAGAGAGGTACATACCAGACGTGTTCACCATAAGATACCTTAATACTCCGACAGGTACGGCTGAAGTTAGTTTAAACAAGGTATGTAACACACAGTGCCAACTAGTGGCTGAATGGCATAATACAGTTTAGCCTTCCATTACATCTCCCCCTTTGAGTTCTACATTCCTACCATTTACAAAATTTACGTTATCATGGTATCTTTATAGTTTAGCACAGATCAGTCTATTAAGTGTCTCTTTTTAGTATATAGGTCTGTCTCCTAGCCTTGGATAAAATTTTGGGTTTGACTTTGGATACTTTTATATCCTCCTTACTAATATGTATAAACAAAGAATGAAAACACTGTGTGTTGCTTCCAGATGGGGTTTATAGCACAATGAAAAGAAATAAGGAAAAGAGTTAAAGTGTTGCTGGGTATGGTGGGAGTTTAGTATACAAGTGTACACTTGAAGACTGCCTCGACCCTTATCTCAAGGCAAGGTCAAGCCACCAGATGGGAAGGGCAAGGGGGGGTGGGCAAACATAAGAAACACTAAAATGCCAGAGAAAAGGTGACCCTGGCTGAAACATAACCTTACTCCTTACCCCACCCATTGGGTACAAAAAGAGGTGTTACCAAAATCCCCATACTATGATCCTCCAGAATGGAACATGACCATAAATTGTAAGGGGTGGGACCAAGGGATAAAATTAAACCTGCTAAGAAAAAGGGAAAAAGGATAGGGAAAACTCTGTAGCATACAGAGCTGTGGATATGCTTGCCTGGTTAACCCCACTAAACATTGCATTGCCTGCACTTGGATTATGGTCTTCTGCTTTCTGTTTGCGAGATAAGAACCAAGAGAGCGGCGAGGGAAAAAGCTCTAACATCTCTCAGTGGTACTAGCTTTCTAATTACCCAACCCAAACACGTAACAACTTGGTCATCTGGCTTTCCATCAGTAGCAATGACTGCCTGACGCCTGTTTGGAATCTCTGAGTTTTCTTCCTCTTCTTCTGCCTCTGCCATCTGTAGAGTTTGCTCTGTTCATTGTTCTTTCTGAGGTACACTGTATGCTCCAGCATTTTATCTTGAGTTTATTTGTACTGGGTCTCCTTTCAAATATCCCTCTTTCAAGTTCTTCCGCTTTTCTCATGAGGCCCATCATGGCTGCCCCACTGAGTTGAAGAACGCTGTTGGTCTTTGATCCTTTGACCACATGCATTCTGAATGAGAAGTTTTTGTCTTGAAAGAGATTTCTGTGGTGAACTGTCACACGCAATTCAGAATGCCTCCAGTGTTAGTCAGAGCTGTGGCAAGTAACTTCATCTCTGGGAGGGGTTGAAGGTGATTGTAAGGCCCTTCTGAGATGACTGTTACATCTGCTCATAAGTCAATTTTAAAGTCAATAGTGTTTCTCTGAATGATCAGTTTCACTCTCCAGGCAGGCTCTCTATCTTCACACAGGATAGATCCAAGAAACAATTAGCTCTTGATTGTCTGTAATATTAATCAATTCCCTGACTGCGTTCATGTGGGAAACAACTGCAAAACGTCCATGTTTCATGCATTTAATATATCCTGAATGTTTGAGTGGAATTGGCTCCTCTTAGCCAGGGAGGTCTCCCTCTTTACCTCACCCGTTTTGTGGTATTAACTTGTTTCATTCAGGCTGCGTTTGTTAACAGCTTCTAAGCTATTTGAATAGCAGTGTAGGGGTGACGTCTGTTTTGAATTGTAGTTCCTCTGAAGGATTTTTATCTGTTAACCCAATAACCAGCCTCTCTCTGATATTTTCATGTTTGCTGTTCCTGAATCACAGTTATCAGCCAAGGCATGCAGAGCTCTTATAAACTATTCAACATTTTCCCCTAGTCCTTAAATTATCTGGTGAAAACATGCCCTTTCATAAACCACATTTCTCTGAGGGTACAGTCGAACCTCAGAATTACAAACACGTTTGAATGGAGCTTGTTCATAACTCTGAAACATTCATAACTCAGAACAAAATGTTACGGTTGTTCTTTCAAAAGTTTACCACTGAACATTGACTTAATACAGCTTTGAAACTTTACTATGCAGAAGAAAAATGCTGCTTTTAACCATCTTAATTTAAATGAAACAAACACAAAAACAGTTTCTTTACCTTGTCAAATCTTTTTTTAACCTTTCCCTTTAATTTTCTTAGTCATTTACATTTAAGACACTACTGTACTATATTTCCTTTTTTTTTTTGGTGTCCGGTGCTGCCTGGTTGAGTACTTCCAGTTCCAAATGAGGTGTATGGTTCACTGATCAGTTCTGTAACTTTGAGGTTCCAGTGTATAAAGTATACATCAAACAAAGCCAGAACCCTTCATAGTCATCTTTGTGACTGTCTTCAGGAAAATCAAAGGATTGAAAGAAATGCTCTGCTTGCTTCCAAATAGCACAAAGTAAACACCATACCTGTATAGCTTCAGTTTCCTTATGGAGTTTTGTAGCAATTTGAAATCTTGCTAAATGCTGCTTCTATTCTGTCAATTATGAAGGTTTGTCAAAGCTGAAGTTCTCTGGTCAACGAAGAAGGAGATGTTGATGAAATCCTGCAAACTGTGTTGCTTTTTTTTCCTGTCTGCATCCTTCATTACTCCTCCTTCTGTCTGCAACTTCTGTTGCTCTCTTTCTTCTGTTTTTCTTCTCCTCTGGCACTGCTTAACTTCAGGCACCATGTCACATACACCTTGGACATGGAAGGTGGCAAGGCTGCTATAAGCAGGTCAGGCTTCTGTACCAGATATGGATGGGCTACAGAGTTTCCTTTCCAGAGAGATACTCAACAGATGTGTTCACAATAAGATCCCTTAATGCACTGCCAGGCATAGCTGAGGTTAGCAAATGTAAGTTGTTACATGCAACAGCACTTTGTGGCTGAACAGTATAATACAATTTAACCTTTCACTACCCTGCCAATGCCCCACCCTCCTTAGGCACAGCTCCGCCTGTTATTTCAGAGGCATTTCACACAGTGACACCAAGCAGGACCCACCTCTGCGCTGTGCCCTGGCACTTTGCACCTGCGCCCCCAGAATGATTAAGACCAGGCAGAGCAGGGCCCCCAGGATAATGCAGACGACCACGGGCACCGTGACTCTCCCACTGTCGGTCGGAGGGCGGCGCGAGGGAGCTGGATGGAAATGAACATGGAAGAGGGAGAGATTACCCTGTGAGAGTCTGGGGGGCCCAGGGAGCTCCCCAGTCACTTATTGCAGGGCCCAGGACAGCAGGGTAACGGGCTGGGACACAGTCTGTGCACCATGGGGGCAGTTCACAGGCTACTGTTTAAATCATGGGCCCTGCCCTGTCAGCTGGAGCCAGCAGACAGGAATCGCCAGGCTCAGCACGGCCTGCAGTTCCCACCCGGGTGTCATTCAGCCCTAGATTTCACAGGCCATGTGTAAGGGGACTGTTGGCCCCTTACTAAAACTCGGTGGGGGTGTTTCGGTTGGCTAGCTCCCAGTACCAGAAGGAAGGGGAAGGGTTGATAGGAAAGCAGGACCCTGAGACTGACAGTCCCCAGGAACAATGGGGAGAGGCCAATGCCCCAAGTCAGCCTGAATGACAGGGCGGGCAGGCTAATCAGGGAGTCGGGAGGACAAGGTGGGTCCTGTCCTCCCTGTGAGCTGGAATTGCCTTGGTCAGACAGGGTGGGGCCGATCTAAGGAGAGAGCCGGGGCGTGAGCTGAGCTGCGGAGCAGAGCCGCGCCAGATCCAGAGAGAACCAGAGAAGCAGCCCCGGGGAGCAGGTCAGTGCTGGGAGCAGAGTCACAGAAGCAGCCTGCAGAGCAGACCTGTGCTGGGAGCAGAGCTGCAGCAACCAGAGCCAGAGGGGCCGGAAAATCAGCCCAGAGCTGGAGGCAGAGCAGCAGCAGCAGCATTGAGGCAGAGTGGAGCAGGAGCTGGGGCTGGGGCTGGGGCTGGGGCTGGGGCAGTCTGAAGCCAGGCACGGTGAGGAGCTGAGGAGAGTGAGGGGGACCCTGGGCAGCGGGCCCAGAGCAGGGAGATGCCCCCAGCCAAGAGGCCTGGCAGGCCAGACTTGGAGCGGGATCGTAACCCCAACTGGGCGGGGGCGATGCGGGGAAGAAGGGTCCTGCCACCTTCAGCCTGAAGACGTGTGACCACCACCAGAACAAGTGTTGGACCTGCAGTATCCCTGCAGCACAGCCAGGGCCTGGGCAGGAGCTCTGGGATGTGCGAAGAACAGACTGAACTTCCCTTACAGTCCAGAGACGCTGGTTGTGATGTCCCCGTGCCACAGAGTAGGGTGACGTGTTTTCCTTTAACCTTTCCCACTTTTTCCTTATTTTTTAAATTGGTTGCTGTTTAATAAATTGTATTTGCTTTGTACTGCATGTAATGATCAGTGGGTCAGGGAAGCATCCAGTGTAGAGAGAGCACCTGGGAGTGGGGACACCTTAGCCCCTGCCCTTAGTGACCATGGCAAGGTGGGGGGTCAAACTCCCCAGGAATCCTGGGCCCAGCCTTGTACAGGTTACGAGGACTGTGCCACACAGGAGCATGGAAATGGAAAGGGAGCCCTTGACGTCAGGCAGGCCTCTGGGTAAGGGAAGTGGGAGCGAGGACTCAGATCCTTTCGCTAGCCCATTTCACTGGGGTAGCGTATAAGCCAGGAAAGTTCCCCACAATAGCGGGACCATTCCCCTGCTTACTCATGGAAAGGAGCTCCTGTCCTTAGGCTACAGCTTGCAGCTCATCCTCTGTGACCCAGCACCAGGTAAATTTAACTCTGGATGGGAGCGGGGGATGTTTTACCTGTTCTACTCAGTGATGCTGTCGTCTCTGTCACACCTGCAAAGGGAAAGGGAGGAAAGTTGGAGTCTGGAGTAAGGGGGAGGTGATGTGTTGGTCACCGGATAGCATCCCCCTCAGATCTCCAGACATCACTTCTACAAAGTCCCTCAGAGCAGCACAGGGTCTGTATGTTAGTGATTTCGGGCCCAAGTCCCCCTATGCTGACTAGGAACAAACCAGCACACTGGGGTCTGTGATGGATGCAGGGGTTATGTGGGCTGATGTCTGAGCTAATATGGCCCCACAAAGCTTCCACCCCACAGCATCCATGATGCTTCTGCACACAGGAGATGGGAGGGCCTGGCCTGTGATCAAGATGGGGAGGCAGTTGGATCCATCCTCCTTCCAGAAAATTACAGCATGTAGCAGAAACATCTCCTGTCACTCACCTGAGCAATTCACGGCAACATCTTCCTTATGACCACAGTTGCTCTCACCCCAGGGCTTGGCCGGACAGTCCCAGAGAGATGACTCCGTCCCTCTGCAATTCAAAGTTTCTACCCAGATGGGACCAGTCCCCTCACCGAATGCAGCCTCGCCTGGGACTGGTACAGCAGATCCACAGCCCAGTTGTTTACACACAACGTTCGAATCCGCCATATCCCAGGAATCATCACAAACTGTTCCCCAGGAGCCACGGTACCAAACCTCCACTCTCCCCGAGCATCCGTCCTCTCCTCCCACGACACGTAACTTCTCCTGATCTGGAAATGCAGAAACCTCACATGTTTTTGGGACAGCTGGGAAAGTCCTTCGGGACCAAGAGGGAGACAGTGAAAAGCAGAGGTACCTGTGCAGCTTGTAGAGTTCGGGCATTCGGCAAACAGGGTCTGAGGTGGTTTCTCTTTTTTTCCTATGCAGAGAAAATGATTAACTGAACAGACCGAGAAGAGTGTATGATGTAGGAGAGAGTAGGGCTTATCTGTATATGAAACCACTACATTTCAGCAATTTTATAAACTGAAATCTAAAATCTATTTTGTTTCATAGCTAATGGATTTATTACTCAGTGGATTCTCGTAATGTTGAAACCTTTATTCAGCTCGCTGCTGGTGTGTGCGCGTTTGTGGGTATCTGAGTCTCTTCCATCCACCCTGTGTACAACTGCTCTTGACCCTCTTTGAAGGTAAAGAGATTTGTCAGCTGAAACACACCCACATTATTGTGGGGATCCAGAGACATGAAATGGTAGTAATAGAATTGAGGATTGTACCTATTGGGTTACGGGAAGTGGGTACCCACTCCAGCCCTGAAAGGGTAGGAAAAGCCCTGCAGAGGGCTGGGGCTGGGGAAGGAAATAAAACCCCAGCTGACCGGGAGAAGTGGCGGCAGCTGGGGGCTACGCCCCAGTCAGGGCCCAACTGGCTCTATAAAGGCTGTGAGCCAGAAGCCAAAAGAGACCTCTCCCTCTCTAGCTCTGAGATGGAGGGACCAGGCTGCAGTGACCTGAATAGAGGACCTAGTTTGGAGCAGGACCGGGGAAAGGCCAAGGGAGCCGGGGAGCTCCCGCTTAGGAAAGCCCCAGGCTGTGGGCCTGGTAAGATCTATTAGGTACAGGGGTTGCAGGGGCAGCCACGGGTAGGCAGAGGCAGCAGGTCCAAACCCAACCTTGTTGGTGATGAGTGGCTCATACTGCAGTCTGCCCCAGGGCGGAGGGGGCTAGCTGGTGACTAGCAGGAGCCTCTGACTGAGGTGAGGTAGGGATAGTGGGTGGGGGATTCCCCTGGGAGGGGGAGACCCAGAACTGTGGGGTACCGCCAGGGGGCAGCACCCAGTGAAAGGGGCAGCAGCAGAGCTAGTCTTCAGGCAACTTAACAAGCGTAGCTGGCCTGTATTAGGCTGTTTGACTGGTCATACCACCTGATTGGTGGGAAGGGTCGGCAGTCCAGCTTTTGAGTCCAGCAACCATTCAGCAACTGCTCAAAACATTTCCCACAGCTAAGATACCTCATTTTCCTGTCTTGTTCACAGTCTTGCTGTTGCCTTGACCCCAGACTTACCCCTTGCCTTGCTCCAGGTAACCTGGTCCTGACCCTGAGCTCCGATTTCTGCCTTCGGCTCTGGCCTCTGGCTCTGACCCTTGGCTCGAATTTCTGGCTACCAGCTCCAGCTCTAACCACTGGATATGACTCCTGCTCCAACCACTCAGCATGACCACTCACGTCCTAGTCACTGACATTGGGCCCATCTCTGATTGTTCATCCCAAAAGTACAGCCACAGAGATTCCCAAATGATGTTTGCTAATGGGAGGCATTCGCAGTGGAGCTGGAACAATTTTGACAGTTGGGGTGCTGAAAGTCAGTGGTCCGCAAACTTTTTACCTTGCCCCTTCTTACCCCATCTATGCTCCCTCTTCCCCCGAGTTGGGGCCAGGAGTGGGCTGTGAATCGGGGTAAGGTGACTCAGGCTGGGACCACACCTTGCGGGGCTAGCAGCGGGACCCCGTATCTGGGACCAGCAGTGGAGCATGGGGCTGGCAGCTGGGACCCCTCGCAAACTGATTAACCCCTTGCAACCCAAGTTCCCATGCCTATGGGCATTTGTAGGCTCTCACTAGGTGATTGCACCGTGTAACACACAGCTTGTATGAATAACTCCCATGTTTGTTTTCCAGGTGCTGTATTGAGAATTGCCAATGAAAATATGTCTGTCGCTACTGTGAATGTAAAACTGTCTGTACTGAAAAGTAAATACATTCAAAATTTCTATCACACCCTTTCAATGAGTAAAACATGTAGTGGGTGTGTGCATGTGTGTGCACAGACAGTTTCAGAATTACCACTGCAAGAAATATGGGTCTCTTCTGCTCGGTTTTCACAGGACTGCTGTTTCCATATGCCTGATGGGCACTGCCAAAGGGACCGGTGCTGCTCACTGCATTCAACATGGTCCAGCCATGTGGGACCAGAACCTGCTCCATATGCCAAGTCTCCTGCAATCTGCCCTTCATCCCCACAGTTCAGCTGTTTGCAGACAATTGCTGGGGTGACTCTAGACATCCGATTGGAGCAAACAGTGCCCCACGTCCCATTGTAGAAAACCTCCAGCCGCCCAGCACAATCACTGTTGCTCACCAGCCTCAAATCCGTGAATTCTAGAAGGAAGTGCACAAAAAGGAAATTTAAATCATCTGATTCTGAAATGAACTGGTGTGAGGAATGAAATCCCAGTGATTGTTCATCCCAAAAGTATAGCCACATCATTCTGCAGGAGCAAGTGTCAGAGAGAATCACATTAAGAATGAGAGACTCTCCTGGACCCTACAGGCCCATTAGAAATGCAATGGTCACCTCTGAAAAGTCACCAGTTCCCAGCAGTTACAGACACAGATACCTGCAATACAGCAGTGACTGTCCTCCCAACACTAGAGAAATGCTGTGATATCTCCCAATATTCCTGGGTGGGAACATATGAGAAACGGTGACTTTCTAATCATGACCCCAGTAGGTAGGTAGAAGAGTAGAGTGTCCATATTTTCTCAAAGGGAAAATGGAACACCCTATGGGGGGCCCAACCCCAAAACCTCCCTTCCTTTCCCCACCACCTGAGACGTGGGGCCAGCCTGAACCTACCCTGCCCCCCACCTACACAGGGACAGCCTGAGGTTCCCCTATCCCCTCAGCACGTGGGCCAGCCTGAGCCCCCCTGCCACCCACCCATGCGGGGTCAGTGTGAGGCCCCCTTCTTTCATCCCGCGTACACAGCGGCCCAAGACCCCTGCTGTCCTCCCACGTTGGGCTAGCGTTGCCACTGTCCCCCTCTTCCCCTACATGTTCCTCCGCACTGCGCTAGGGGTGCATTCCACTTTTTGGCAAAACTTGCATGTGTCCAATTTGCTCTTCCCAACTCATGATCCCTTGGCAAGAGGAAACAAGAGAAATGCCCAGTTTTGCCAAAAGAATCGGGACGACCGAGGCAGGCTTAAAAAAGAGAGTGTCCTGGCCAAAATGCACTGTATAGGCACCCTATAGAAAAGACAGTGAGGGAGAGGCTCTATCATTCTCAACTCTCTCCTCAAATGTCTGCCCCTTCCATTAAAACCCCTGGTAACCAGGCTCACATGAGCATTCCCGGACCAGACCTGAGCAGAGAACTCCCGCGTCCTCTTTGTGTCTGCAGTTGTGCTGGCCCCAGCCCCTGGAAGGACAGTTCCAAAGATTGGATTCGTTTCCAGAGCAGTTCACATCATCCAGCCAGATCTGTCCGGATCCTTCCCCATAATGAGCAGAGACAGTTGCATTGATGGCGCGTCCACATCCCAGTTGTTTGCAAACGACATCAGAGTCTGACAGATCCCAGGAATCATCACAGACCGTCCCCCAGCTGCCATTGTAATAAATCTCCACTCTCCCAGCACAGCGACCTGCCCCATTCACCAGTCTGATCCGCTGGTTCCCTGCAGGGATAGATCCCAGCTGTTAATATGCAATATGATGATTATTAAATAGCTTCCATGCAAATCAATGATGATGCTACAATGGCTGAGATATTGAAATGCTTTTTAAAATCTGTCTTTAACAGGAAACACAGAAAAGAAGAAAAGCTGAATAAAGAAATGAGGAATACTTTTTACAGAGCACTATTGATAAACAGCATGTGAGTGTAAGGGCCTAATTCTGAATTCCTTACTCATCGGAGTAATCCTTAAGGGAATCATCACATGGGTCAGAGATATTTGTGAAACTAAGGGTTAGCAGAAACAGCCCTTACTCAACATCTTGAATATTCTCAAACAACTCTTAAATGGTAAGCATCAAGGTGTCAAGGAATTATTAGGCAATTAATTTACCCAAAACCAAATATTCTTTTCAATTGTTACAGAATGGGGAGGGGGTGACACTGGCTGACCAGGTCATGCTAGAGTGTATTTAGATCAGTTCACTTGTGTAGATTAAAGTAATGGTTAGATGTATATGTGTGTATTCAGATGTTTAAACTATGAAAACTAGTGGAACGGTATAGGTGTTGTTTTTGTGTGTCTATTCCTGTCATAATATAATGCCAAACATTTACATGATAAATACACTTGTAGCTAAATAACACATCAAATAAATTTTGTGAAATGCTAAGGATTTAAGGACTTTAACAGAAAATGCTAATTTCAAAGGAAATAGCCATTATGAATAAGGTCTGAGGTCAAAAATCTAAGTGCATTTCTCACTCCCTGTCATCAAAAGAAAAGCCCACATGGGTAGATTGTCAGCTTGTTTTCTGTGAGCTTGTTTTCTTATGTTCTTATGTGAGAAGAAGATATAAATACGGATTCAAAGAAAGATCCTGTATCTCTGGACTGTTTGGATTCTAACAGAGAAGAATAACTGAATGAGAAGACAGAGATCCCCAGAGTTATTCTGGGTAGCCCTATGTGATGGGGTGAGCTCCCCACACTAGCCCTGTAAGAGCTGGGTTGGGCCAGGTGGGCCCAATCAGCTAATTACTATGCTAACAGTGGAGTTTTAGGCTGGAATCAGCTGGTTAGAGAGAGTCTCACCTGTTCAGGAACAGGTGGGACCTATAAAGCCAGGAAGGTGGCTAAAGCCTGGGGTTGTTGGGAAAGACTGTAGTAAGGCAGACAGCAGTCATGCCCTGGGAAGAGGGAGGAGTGTTTGGGGGCTGCAGGGAGATAGTCTGTAGTTATTCCCTGGGAGGAGGATTCTTGGGGCTGGCACACCCAGAGTGAGGAGGGGAACCAGAGTATAGGAAGCAGTCCTAGACTAGATGGTCTCCAACCCTAATCTTCTAATGCCCTGCTCAAAGCAGGACCAACCCCAACTAAATCAGTCCAGGGAAGGAGCAGTGTGGGGAGAGGGAGGAAGCCCAGAACTGCTGAGCTGTCCCTGGACTGGATCCCAGAAAAGAGGGCAGGCCTGGGTTCCCCTACCAGCCACTGATGGAGTGGCTCCTGGGCAGTGAATGGGAAGACGGCCTAGGACTGTTGATGGACTGAGTCCCATCAGGGGGAACACTGAGTGACCTAGCTGGAGGGCTAAGTCACAAAGAGGATGCTGCAGGTCCTGGATCAAGAGGCGCTGCAGACCAAAGTGAGAGTGATGGTGTGCAAACTGTGGATGGGGCGTTGGCCTCGAGAGCTAATCCCCAGAGTGACCAGGAGGAGATGCCAGACCGGCAGTGAGTAGAGTACCTCATGACACCCAGTTTATTACATCACTGCCACCATTTGGAGTTACAAACTGATTTACCTGTTATATTTTTACCTGCTATAGCCTCTCAATAACCCTCATTCATTCTTCTTAGTTAATAAACCTTTAGTTATTTACGATAGAACTGGCTGCCAGTGTTATCTTTGGAGCAAGTTCTGGGTGACTGACTGGTCCGTTGGGACTGGGAGAAACTTGGTGTGGTGTGATATTAGGATTAAGTGACATTTTATCACAACTTTCAGTTTGTCTGGGTGGCAGGTTAGGTGGTCTGTGGCTCTACAGTGAGATTGTATAGTGACCCAGGAGTTCATGTTTGTGACTGGCTTGGTGAAATCTAATTAGAGAACACACCACCAGTTTGGGGTGTCTGCCCTGAGTTAGTCACTTACAGTGGTGAGCCACTCCAGACAGCATGACAGCAGGTACCAGAACATTAGAGAAAAGTAGTCTTGGTACCACTTTATTTTACAAATAAAGGGAAAGACAGGCAAATTGGATCTGTGTGACTACAATGAAGTCCAAGACACTTAGGGCCTAAGTCTACCCTGCTGAAATCAACTGCGAAGCTCCCACTGACGCAATGGGAACAGAAATGGGCCCTTAATGTGCTGTAGTTACCCTGCAATTGGAATGGGCATGAAAAATATCAGTGCCGTAACATACACTGCATGATGTAGGGACTTAGTTAAAATATCTGTTACTTGTTTACTTTTACTGTTGGACCTTAATGTAAATATATACCAACAAAAAGAACAATAGAATTGTCTTGTACAATAGTCATGTACAACCAAGAACAATGGAAAAAAATCCCATCACAGATTTTTTTTCTTTAACCTTTAAATGAAGGAAAATTGCACGGTTATAGGATTAGGACTTAAGAAGGTCACATTATATTAGCAACTTTCGATGCATTTCCTAAGTGACAGAGGGTTAGATCCACAAAGGTACGTAGCTACCTAACTGCCTCTTTATACATACATAATATATAAATCATTACATATTTATTGAAGCAGGGACTTGACTCTCCCATATCCCAGGTGAGTGCCCTGGCCACCAGCTAGAATCAATCTCTACCTTTTTTTTGGATTCAGTGACTGATTATTTGTACAAAGTGGAACATTTCCAGCAGGAGAGACCCATGCCAGCACAGTCTAGAGTGACTAGAGCACTCACCTGTGTTCACCTCCCTGCTCCAAATCAGGCAGAGCAGGGATTGAATGTGGATTTCCCACCTCCCAGTTGAGAGCTTTAACCACTGGGTCATGTGTAAAATGGGGAGATGAGAGAGCTGACCTGGCTTACGTGCCTAGCTCCAGGAGTGGGTTCATGTCTGAGGTCCCTGAGCAGAGATAGGTGCCTACCTCTACCTGTTTGTCAAGGGGCTGAGGCATCGATCAATGGCAATTTGGCAACAAAATAACTTTGTGTATCTAGACCCTTCTCCCTTCCTTGGCATTTCACTGCTGGCAAATTTAGGTGGTTCCCTGTTCTGCTTTCTGGCTTCTGGTGCCTAACTCTCCCCATGCATTGTACAGGGAGCTGGGCGCGTGACTCATGGCTGAGGATCCCATTCGATGGCAAGGTACCTAGGAGTCAGGCCTTGCAACGCCCAAGGCCCTTGGGGGATCTAGCCCAGAGCTACTATCCATGGCAGCCTTGGTCAAAACAGATTGCATATGACTTCCTTTTCTTACTATTCTTTTCTGATTCAAGAGAGCATGGTTTTTTTTTAAGACTTTAACATAAAGAAGCCACTATATACACTAGAGCTGCTTGGAAATTCATCCTTTTCCCCACAAAATATGAATGACCGTGAATATTGTTCATGTTCCACAAATAAATTTGGGATTTTCATAGATCTGTCAAGTGATTAAAAAAATTAATTGTGCTGTTAATAATAGAATACCATTTATTTAAATATTTTGGATGTTTTCTACAGTTTGTGTGTTGTAATTGAAATAAATATATTAGAGTACAGTGCTCACTTTATATTTTTTATTCCAAATATTTGAAGTGTAAAAAATGAAAGCTACAGTATTTTTCAATTCAGCTAATACAAGTACTGTAGTGTAATCTCTTTACCACAGAAGATGAACTTACAAATGTAGATTTATGTACACAAAATAACTGCATTCAGAAAGAAAACAAATTGGTATTCTGTTTAACAGCGCAATTAAAACTGCGATTAATCATGATTTTTTTTAATCTCGATTAATTTTTTTAGTTAAATGCGTGAGTTAACTGTGGTTAATTGACAGCCCAAGTTCTTCAACACAAATCTGAACATTTTCAATGAAAACCAACTATATGAGAAAATTTGTAATCTTATTGTGAAGATTTCACAGGAAAAAATTTGAATTTTTTTGAACAGCTCTAATCCATAAAAGAGAGAGAGAGAGAAGGGTTGCTATAGTGCATTAACCCTATACCATGGCTATGCTTTGTTCTGCATATAATGTATTGTTACTATAAATGGGTCCCAGTTTGAATGGGTCTCAGATCCACATCAATTCAAGGACTGCTGAGATCACAGCACACGGTGGGGTGGAGGCAGGCCCTGGGGTGGGTCATGTTCCATTGAACAAGGACAGGATATTTATAAGATTTTCACACTAAGTCACCTGAGCAAATGACACCGACATCCTCAGCAATTCCTGCCTGGGCTGTCTCAGGCAGGGAGATGTCACAGAGAGTCAGACGAGTCTCATTTCCTCCACAGCGGACACTTTTCAGCCCCACGGGGCCCCTTCCTCGCTCAGACGTAGGGGGGTTATAAGCTTTCTCAGCGACTCCGCACTGGAGCTGTCTGCACACCACGCTGGCATCGTCCATGTCCCACTGGTCATCCAGGACTCTGCCCCACACGCCACGGAGGGAAATCTCAACTGTCCCACTGCAGCGGTTCTCTCCATTCAACAGTCTGAGTGCCTCAGAACGACCTGGGCTCACAGAGACAAAAAACATGCTGAAGAACACTCCCTGCTGGTACTGCATTAGAAATAATACACAAGTGGGATGTGAAACACAGGTTTCTGTGCCGACTGGAAAGTAACTATCACCGCTGTGCAGTGATACAGGGAACAACCTCTCTCAAGGGTTTCATTTGAGTGCTTTCACCTCCTTAAGGAGGCAATGTGAGTGGAGAGTGCTCAGGAACATCTGGCAGATCAGGCCTCTGGTTACCAAACCCCTATGTGCAAAAGTGCTCAGTGATCACTCAACACACTGACAGTGGTAGCGCTGTGAGGTAGCTGTGATTTACAATAGAAGTCTAGGTATTGGCCTGCAATGAGCTCACCAAGCGCCCCGCTTCCCTGCTGCAATTCCCAGATCCAGACTGCCAGGACACATGGCTCCTTTAAAGAAAACCCTGCCCTGTTTGTCCCCGTTCAATGTACATTGGTGGCCTGCGAGCATGGCGTCAGCTCCAAACCCATAAGGAGCTAACACAATAAAGGCTTTTCTGCACTCAGCAAGGATTTTCAAGGCCAGGTCTGCAACTGTGGACACTTGAGTTCCCTTTCTCACGAAGTCTAGCTATTGGCTTGCCTGGAGATGATACTGGAGGGATGAGTGACTTCTGGACAAGGGGGAAGATGATCCCATTTTTTTCTAAACATATATATTTTTCATTTTAAAACTTTGTTCACTATGAGCACATAAAGATGTTGAAGTTCCTTGTGGGAGAAGCGAAGACCCTTTCCGTTGATTAGGTCATGGGAGATTTATACAGTGTAGGCAGCACCTTACATTTCAAAGGAGCCAAAGTGCTCCCAAAATATGATCTGTAAACTTGTCAAATCTTCCTAAATATATAAACAGTTATAAGAATATACATACAGAGGACAGTAGTGACTCCATATTTAAAGATGAGATTAATATTACACTTAAGACAGGTATTCAATTAGTCTGTTTTTTATTAAAGTTGTGTATGGTCTGATTCTCACATGAACACTCCTATACTCTGAGCAGGAGTAAATGAGCCCTTAGGGTTAGTAAGAATTGGGCCCAATGTAATCTCCCCTTACTTCCCACACAGAATCTCTCTGTCAGTGTGACCCACATTCCTTGTACTGCAGCATTTGACTTTATTTCTCTGACAGGAAGTGAATTATTTGCTTCAGATTGGGGGGGGCTGTCTGTAAGCAAGGACTGGCCTGTCTCCCAAGATCTGTGAGAGTGATGGGTCATCCTTCAGGACAGGTTGTAGATCCTTGATGATGCGTTGGAGAGATTTTAGTTGGGGGCTGAAGGTGATGTCTAGTGGTGTTCTGTTATTTTCTTTGTTGGGCCTGTCCTGCAGTAGGTGACTTCTGGGTTGACTTGATTACAGACAGCCCCCAATCTGAAGCAAATACTCACCAGCAACCACACAACAGAACCACTAACCCAGGAACCTATCCTTGCAACAAAGCCCGTTGCCAACTCTGCCAAATATCTATTCAGGGGACACCATCATAGGGCCTAATCACATCAGCCGCACTATCAGAGGCTCGTTGACCTGCGCATTTACCAATGTGATATATGCCATCATGTGCCAGCAATGCCCCTCTGCCATGTACATTGGTCAAACTGGACAGTCTCTACGTAAAAGAATAAATGGACACAAATCAGACGTCCAGAATTAGAACATTCAAAAACCAGTTGGAGAACATTTCAATCTCTCCGGTCACTCGATTACAGTCCTGAGGGTGGCTATCCTTCAACAAACAAACTTCAAAAACAGACTCCAACGAGAGACTGCTGAATTGGAATTAATTTGCAAACTGTATACAATTAACTTAGGCTTGAATAGAGACTGGGAATGGATGAGTCATTACACAAAGTAAAACTATTTCCCCATGTTATTTCTTCCCCCCCCCCCCCCCCGACTGTTCCTCAGATGTTCTTGTTAACTGCTGGAAATAGACTACCTTGCTTGTCACCATGAAAGGTTTTCCTCCTTTCCCCCCCCTGCTGCTGGTGATGGCTCATCTTAAGTGATCACTCTCCTTACAGTGTGTATGATAAAACCCATTGTTTCATGTTCTCTGTGTGTGTATATAAATCGCCGCACTGTATTTTCCACCAAATGCATCCGATGAAGTGAGCTGTAGCTCACGAAAGCTTATGCTCAAATAAATTTGTTAGTCTCTAAGGTGCCACAAGTACTCCTTTTCTTTTTGTGAATACAGACTAACACGGCTGCTACTCTGAAACCTGTCATTAAGGAAGGAGATTCCACCACCTCCCGAGGTAACGCATTGTAGTGCTTCGCCACCCTCCTAGTGAAAAAGGTTTTCCTAATATCCAACCTAAACCTCCCCTACTGCAACTTGATGACATTGGTGGATGTGCATGTGAATGAACCGGTGATGGTGTTGCTGATCTGGTTAGGTCCTGTGATGGTGTCGCTGGTGTAGATATGTGGGCAGAGTTGGCATTGAGGTTTGTTGCATGGATTGCTTCCTGAGTTAGAGTTGCTATGGTGCAGTGTGTAGTTGCTGGTGAGAATATGCTTCAGGTTGGCAGGTTGTCTGTGGGTGAGGACTGGCCTGCCTCCCAAGGCCTGTGAAAGTGAGGGATTGTTGTCCAGGATGGGTTGTAGTTCACTGATGATGCGTTGGAGAGGTTTTAGCTGAGGACTGTATGTAATGGCCAGTGGAGTTCTGTTGGTTTCTTTCTTGGGCTTGTCTTGCAGCAGGAGGCTTCTGGGTACACGTCTGGCTCTGTTGATCTGTTTCCTTATTTCCTCGTGTGGGTATTGTAGTTCTGAGAATGCTTGGTGAAGATCTTGTAGGTGTTGGCCTCTGTCTGAAGGATTGGAGCAAATGCGGCTGTACCTCAGCACTTGGCTGTAGACAATGGATCATGTGGTGTGTCCAGGATGGAAGCTGGAGGCATGAAGGTAGGCTTAGCGGTTGGTGGGATTTTGGCATAGCGTGGTGTTAACATGACCATCACTTATTTGAACCGTGGTGTCTAGGAAGTGGACCTCCCGTGTAGATTGGTCCAGACTGAGTTTGATGGTGGGGTGGAAGCTGTTGAATTTGTGGTGCAATTCTTCCAGAGTTTCCTTCCCATGGGTCCAGATGATGATGATGTCATCAATGTAATGTAGGTAGAGAAGGGGCGTGAGTGGACGAGAGCTGAGGAAGCGTTGTTCCAGGTCAGCCATAAAAATGTTGGCATATTGTGGGGCCATGTAGGTACCCATAGCAGTGCCACTGGTCTGGAGGTATATATTGTCACCAAATTTGAAATAATTGTGCATGAGGATAAAGTTACAGAGCTCAGCAACCAGTTGTGCTGTGGCATCATCAGGGATACTGTTCCTGACAGCTTGTATTGCACCTATGTGTGGGATGTTTGTGTAGAGAGCCTCTACATCCATGGTTGCTAGGATGGTGTTTCCTGGAAGGACACCAATGCATTGTAGTTTTCTCAGGAAACCAGTGGTGTCACGGAGATAGCTGGGAGTGCTTATTCATAGTTATTACAAGGTTTTCTGTGGGCATTAAATGTTTGTTTTACTAAGGCCATGTCTACACTATGGGCGCTACCGTGACACAGAACATCACTGCAGCTATGCCGCTGTCGTGTGGATGCTTCCTTCAGTGACAGAAGGGGTTTTACTATTGCTGTGGGTAATCCATCTTTCCAAGTGGTGGTAGCTAGATCAATGGAAGAATTCTTCTTTTGTTGTCTACAGTGGAGGTGAGGTTGGCATAGTTACGTCACTCAGGGATGTGACTCCTATTGATCTCATTGATGAAGGCTGCTAAGTGCCTAAATCCTGACTGAAAATGAAACGTAGGCTCTTAAACCAGGTAGGCATTGCCATGCTGAATGGAGCAACAGTGAAACAGCTGTAAAAATCTGGGCCTAGCCACTATGGATAGCCATCAGACGACTTGCCATCTGTTAGCTATGGCAGTTCTCTGGTGTGACATGGGGAAGCCTATGAAGATCTTTGGAGAAGCCTGCAGGAAAAAGGACCCCTGCAGTATATGTGTTGCATTGTAGAGGAGGATCTTCATCAAAGGGCCAGCTGCTCTCACTAAGAGCAGGATCTTTGTGAAAGTTCCCAGCTGGCTCAGAAGCCAAGCTCTGGAGCCATCTGAACACTTTCCTGAACACTGGGATCTTTGGCAAAGAAATTACTATTTCTATGAAGTGCTGTGGGGAATTAATGATGTACAAACATACACACCCATTGAGCAAGCTCTGTAAGTGAGGGCTGCAGCTCACCAGCACACGACCCAGGATGGGCAACGGGGGAAGCATTTTGGCCAGGAACACCAGGGCAAACACCTACTTTTCCAGAGAGTGAAATGGGATTGTAATGGCCCCACAGATTGGATGAGATCTCTGCATATAGGTTGCTTCTGCAACACCAACCTCAACTTGATGAAGGGCTGAGTCAGCCCTGCTGGGACCGAGGGCATCTGTGAATCACAAACCCCAGGTTTATAGCACAGAGCCATTCTCTCCGGTTCACTCTAGTGTAGTGCTAGGATCCACCTCGCCACCCCTCACTGCACCCGGAGGTGTCTCTGATCTGGGGAACTTAAACCAATAGAGCAACACTCCGATACCCCTACTTACCTTGAGTACTGTAGTCAATGGGACTACTCGTGATGATCCTAAGCTGGCCTATAAACTGCACTATAACTAATACACACACATATATATTAAACTTACCTGAGCAAATAACACTGGCTGTGTCTCTGGGGAAGCAGGCTGGGGTGCCCAGGGCCATGCGAGAACAATCCCACAGACAAGGTTCAGTCCCTTCACAATGAAAAGTGTCGCTCCATACGGTTCCGCTCCCTTCCCCAAAATGGGCTCCTCCCTGGATCGACTCGGCGTAGCCACAGTTCAGCTGATGGCAGAGGACGTTGGCATCTTGCAAATCCCAGTGGGAGTCACAGAGGCTTCCCCATGTGTCTCCATGTCGGATCTCCACTCTCCCGGAGCACTCAGTGCCGTTCACTAACCTGCCGCCCAGGCACCCTGAGCACAAGGGAAAGTGAGTGTCGAGGTGGCAAAGTGATCAGTGTTAATGGCAACGGCAGGGAGGGGGGTGGGGAACAGGAAGGGATAGTTGCTCGTGATCAATGCTAGCAGTTACCCTGTGGGGGCTGTGGGACTATTCTGCACCTGCACCTGCACATTCACAAACTGATACTTGATCCACGTTAGTTAGTGTGAAGGCAGGACCAGGGACCAGAATTTGGCTTCCTTGGTACGTTCCATACTCAAGGCACCACAAGCATTTCACAGAGGGATCAGTTCCAGCGGACTTGGCTGCTGCAGGGACAGGGCCAATTTATTGGCCAGTCCCCACCTGATGTAAATCAGCATACCCTCACTGAGCCCAATGGAGCTTGGCTGATTGACGCACCGGGAAGATCTGGCTGAGGATGTTCTCCAATCCTTTTCTTTCCCCCTGCAGCTGCTCACCTGAACACACCACGCTGGCTTCACTCCCAGCGGGACACTCAGTTGTGCCCAGCGCAGTTACAAGACAGTCCCTCAGGCGGGATTCATTCCTCTCGCAGCCAAACTTGCCGTTCCAGACAGGCCCGTCTCCTGTGCCAAAGAGCTGCCCGGCTGGAATTGACAGGGCGACTCCACAGTCAAACTGCTTGCAGAGGGTGTGGGCAGCCTGTAAATCCCACTGGGAGTCACAGAGGGTTCCCCAGGTGTCTCCATGGTGAAGCTCCACTCTCCCCGAACACCCTGTGCTGCCATTTGCCAGCCTGTACCCGCCGTACCCTGAGAAGCAGAAGGGAGATCAGAAGGACATTTCTCTTGCACAATTCTATCCAAAGATGTGATCAAGGAGCCCCAGTGACCTGGGACAATTAAATAATAATTATTTCCTAGTTGACTGGGCACTTTGTAAATCAGGATGTTCATAAGCCATGAATTCTCCTCTTCTGTGTGTGTGCTGCAATCTATGGGAGCCCTACCTGTTTGTGGGCCCCGGTAGCAACTATACAACCACCATTATCCCCATTCCATTATAACAAAATGTACAGGGCAGGGAGGAGCACTGGGGAATCACATAGCAATCTTGTAGCCTATGGGAAAAACCACTGGACTGGGACTATCCCCAGCTTTGCCACTGGCCTGCTGTCTGACCTTGGGCAAGTCTGAGGTTCTGAGCCCCAGAAGGTGGTGAGAGGCAGACCTGCTGAAAGTCTCTGGGCAAAGATAAAAGCAGTGGACAATAGTGGTGATGTAATGGTAGGGGTCTACTATAGACCACCCACTCAGGAGAAGGAATGGATGAGGCATTTCTACAACAAACATAAATATTCAAAACACAAGACCTGACAGTAACAGGGGAGTTTATCTACCCAGACATCTGTTGGAAAAGTAATAAGGCAAAACACTAAATGTTCAATCAGTTCTTGAAATGTGTTGTGGAAAACTTTTTGTTCCATAAAAGTAGAGGAAGTAGCCAGGAGGACCGACCTTTGAGACTAGATTCTGACCAAGAGGGAGGAATTGTTAGTGAATCTGAAGGTGGAAAGCAACTTGGGTGAAGGTGACCACGAAACAATAGTTTCAATGATTCTAAGGAAAGGAAGGAGTGAAAGAAGCAGAATAAGGAAAATGGACTTCAAACACCCCAGACTTTAACAAACATAGTGAACTGATAGCTAAGTTCCCATAGGAAGAAAATCTTAGGGGAAAAAAGGAGGTCAGGAGACCTGACAGTTTCTCAGTATTAAAGACACAACTGCAAACTATCCTGATGTGAAGGAAAAACAGAAAGAATCTTAAGAGAACATTAGGGCTCCACAGGAGCTCTTTAAGGACTGAAAATCAAAAAGGAATCGTACAGAAAGTGGAAATGTGAAGCACTTGCTATGGATGAGCACAAAACCACAGCACCAGCATGTTTCAGAGTAGCAGCCGTGTTAGTCTGTATTCACAAAAAGAAAAGGAGTATTTGTGGCACCTTAGAGACTAAAATTTATTTGAGCATAAGCACCAGCATGTAGGGACTAAATCAGAGAGGCTAAAGCACAATACGAGTTACACCCAGCAAGGGACATAAAAAGATAATAATAAAGAAGTTCTCTAAATACATTAGGGGATAAGAGAAAGATGAAGTAAAGTACAGGTCCTCTACTTAGTTAAAAGAAGAGCTAATAAGGGATAATATCAAAAAGGCAAGGTCAAATAGCTACATGCTTGCAGTTTTTCCTCATCAAAATGGGAGAACAAAATAAAAAATAAATGTACTGTAAAAAGAGAAAAAAAATGTTTGGGCAACCGACCTTGGTTTTAGGTGCCTCTAACATGTAAGCTTTATCATTGTTATAACTAGAAATATTTTGCTAATAAAAATAACGAATTGTTATTGGCTGTTGCTGGGGAAATTATTAGCCCATTAGAGGCTATTATGAGCTGGGTGCTTTATCCAAAGAAAATGTACAAAGAAATTATTTAGAAAGTGTGCTTTGGAGCCGTCTGAGGAAGCTTTCCTTTTGGCAGGGATTTTACACCTAAGTTCCCCAATAGTCAGATGGAAGGACGGGGCCCCCGGTAGCCTGGCTGTTAATTTCTTGAGACCGTTTCAGACTTTTTAGGTAACTGTAAATATTTGGAATGCTCTGTACCCTACTGCTACAGCATACATAGCGTGCACGTGCTTGAAACCTAATAAAGTAGTTTTAGGTAAAGCACTCTGGTTTGCATCAATCATTTATCAGAGAGAGGAGTTATGGCCATATTAATTTTTTTCTTGAAGAAAACCAGTTAAATTACCACTGATTTGGGTTCTAAAACCTCTGGGTAACAAGCCCAGCTGAGGACACACTCTTTACCTTAACACACAGCATGGAGCTGATTTATGGTAAAACCAAGAATAAGTTTATTAATAGAGAACATAGATTTAAATGATACTAAGCAGAGATAACAGAAGCAGAAAATGCTTACAAACAAAACCAAATACAACACTTTCTAGTGTCTAAGACTTTTCTTTAGCAAACTATGATCTTTGCCTCAACAGCTTTCTCACATCAAACTACCAGCATCTCCAAGCCTTCCGGCAGGAGGATCCAACATTCACTGAATTGGAGGGTGCTGTCCTCTTTGCCCACTAAATGATGGGTAATTAACAAGTTTTCTCCCCTTCTTTGTATACTCTAGTAACCTTTTGAAATGTGTTTGTCCGATGTGCATCCCCAGATAACTTTCTTCTCCTTTGCTATTTGACTCTTCCTAGTGACTTCCCATCATCCTCTTGGCTCATATGTAAAATAATTTCCACTGTCTCTGGCCTCACCTTGCTCACTTTACATTGGAGACACAGGTAAACAGGCAAAACAACAGCCCTTTGTCTAGGATAAACTTGTTTCTCAAGTCTGTCCCCAAAACATATTTTAGGAACATATTTCCATCACACATACATAACTCTACTCGCCATCTGTATATACCTCCCACAATGATATCCATAACCAGCATGTCTCCAGTTTTTATATGATATCTTACCCAAGTGAGCTGTAGCTCACGAAAGCTTATGCTCAAATAAATGTGTTGGTCTCTAAGGTGCCACAAGTCCTCCTTTTCTTTTGCCCCAATACACTGTTATAGTACAATAATAAATTGTGTTTACAAACAATTGTTTCAACTGCTTATTCTTTGGGTTTCAGGCCTCCTGTTCTGCCCTTGGGGTGTCTGCACCCTGATTGTCACACAAAGATACTTAAGGACCTAGCTGAAGCACTGGTGGAGCCGTTAGCCATTCTATACAGACAGGTGTAGCGGCACAGTTGTGTTGTGGTGCTTGTTTGGGGTTTGGTTTTGCTGTTGGGGGGGTGTTTTGGTTTGGTTTGTGTTTCCCAGATTAATAGGATTTCGGGGGGAAGGTGATGACAGACACAGAGGCAGCAGTGGGAGTGACCCAGGCAATGGAAGACACAATGAGGATGATGGGAAGCTGTGGTATGTACATGATCCTGGAGGGGGGACCTGGTAAGAGTTTTGTCTGCATGAAATGCCGTCTGATAGAGCTGATGGAGGAAAAGATCTGAGGTTTGGAGATGCAGGTGGAAAGTTCGAGCAGATTATGGAGCAAAGACATGAGGTGTCTGAAGGGAAAAGTTCAGGCTTGCAGATGGAAGCAGGACTGAGGAATTCTGAGGGGAGACTGCTGGGTGAGGAAAGTGGTCAGTGGAAGCATGTGACGAAAAGAACCAGGCAGAGGAAAAGAAGGGCTAGTGAAGGAGAAATAGAGCTCAAGAATAGGTTTGTAGAGTTGGAAAATGAAGAAGGGGCTCAGCAGGTAGTCACTAAAGGCGGAAGGGCAAGGAAGGAGAGAAGAGCGGCTAGTCCTATAGGAAAAGGGAAAGAGTCAATGGAGACTACACCAACTATGAGCCCCAAGAGGACAGGGGATAGATTGCAGAGGATTGCAAGGGAGAATAGGAATGGAAAGAACTTGCAGCCAGAGGGAACAGGGGAGAGACTGGAGAATAGCACCGTCACCAGGAAAATGCAGGTCTATGTGATCGGGGACTTTTTACTGAAAAGAATAGACAGGGCTGATCCAGAGAATAGAATGGTGTGCTCTCTTCCAGGTGCTAAGATACGGGATGTAGACCTGAGGTTGAAAAGGATCCTAAATGGAGCGGGAAAGAATCCCCTAATTATCCTTCATGTGGGAACAAATGATATGGCTAGATTCTCACTGGAAAGTATTAAGGGAGACTATGCTAGGGTGGGGAAGACGCATAAGGAAATCGAGGCTCAGGTGATCTTTAGCAGGAACCTTCCTGTTCCTAGAGAAGGGCAACAAAGGTGTGACACGATTATGACTGTCAACAGCTGGCTCTGGCAGTGGTGCTATAAGGAGGGCTTTGGGATGTACAGCCACTGGGAGGCATTCATGGACAGAGGACAGTTTTCTCGGGATGGACTTCATCTGAGTAGGGAAGGAAACAGACTTCTAAGATGGAGGCTGGCACAACTGATTAAGAAAGCCTTAAACTAGGAATTTGGGGGAGATGGTTGGGAGATATCCAGGTAATCTCCACGCTGGATTTTAGCATTGAGAGGGAAGAAAACGAAGTAAGAAAGGATACAGCCGTGGGTAGGAGAATGGATATAAGGAGGAAGGGCAGTGTGGATACCAGTCTAATAGGTTATACTGGCTGTAGAATGAGCGTGCCTAATCGGGTACAGAATGTGAATGATGCCAAACAGCAAAAATTAAGATGTTTGTACACCAATGCGAGGAGCCTAGGTAACAAAATGGAGGAACTAGAGCTACTGGTGCAGGAAGTGAAACCAGATATTATAGGGATAACCGAAACATGGTGGAATAGTAGTCATGACTGGATTATGGGTATTGAAGGGTATGTGCTGTTTAGAAAAGATAGAAATAAAGGAAAAGGTGGTGGAGTAGCATTGTATATCAATGATGAGGTAGAATATTAAGAAATAAGAAGCGATGGAATGGATAAGACAGAGTCTGTCTGGGCAAAAATTACATTGGAGAAGAAAACTACTAGAGCCTCCCCTGGGATAGTGCTTGGGGTGTGCTATTGACCACTGGGATCTAATTTGGATATGGATAGAGCCCTCTTTAATGTTTTTAATGAAGTAAATACTAATGGAAACAGTGTGATCATGGGAGTCTTTAACTTCCCAGATATAGACTGGAGGACAAGTGCTAGTAATAATAATAGGGCTCAGATTTTCCTCGATGCGATAGCTGATGGATTCCTTCATCAAGTAGTTGCTGAACTGACTAGAGGGGATGTCATTTTAGATTTGGTTTTGGTGAGTAGTGAGGACCTCATAGAAGAAATGCTTGTAGGGGACAATCTTGGTTCAAGTTATCATGAGCTAATTCAGTTCAAACTGAATGGAAGGATTAACAAAAATAAATCTGCAACTAGGGTTTTTGATTTCAAAAGGGCTGACTTTCAAAAATTAAGGAAATTAGTTAGGGAAGTGGATTGGATTGAAGAACTTATGGATGTAAAGGTAGAGGAGGCCTGGGATTACTTTCAATCAAAGCTGCAGAAGCTATCGGAAGCCTGCATCCCAAGAAAGGGAAAAAAATTCATAGGCAGGAGTTGTAGACCAAGCTGGATGAGCAAGCATCTCAGAGAGGTGATTAAGAAGAAGCAGAAAGCATACAGGGAGTGGAAGATGGGAGATCAGCAAAGAAAACTACCTTATTGAGGTCAGAACATGTGGGGATAAAGTGAGACAGGCTATAAGTCAAGTAGAGTTGGACCTTGCAAAGGGAATTAAAACCAATAGTAAAAGGTTCTATAGCCATATAAATAAGAAGAAAACTAAGAAAGAAGTGGGACTGCTAAACACTGAGGATGGAGTGGAAATTAAGGATAATCTAGGCATGGCCCAATATCTAAACAAATACTTTGCCTCAGTATTTAAAGAGGCTAAAGAGAATCTTAGGGATAATAGTAGCATGACAAATGGGAATGAGGATATGGAGGTAGATATTACCATATCTGAGGTAGAAGCAAAACTGAAACAACTTAATAGGACTAAATCGGAGGGCCCAGATAATCTTCATCCAAGAATATTAAAGGAATTGGCACCTGAAATTGCAAGCCCATTAGCAAAAATTTTTAATGAATCTGTAAACTCAGGGGTTGTACCATATGATTGGAGAATTGCTAACATAGGAACTATGTTTAAGAAAGGGAAAAAGGAATGATCCAGGTAACTACAGGTCTATTAGTTTGACATCTGTAGTATGCAAGGTCTTGGAAAAAATTTTAAAGGAGAAAGTCATTAAGGACATTAAGGTCAATGGTAAATGGGACAAAATACAACATGGTTTTACAAAACGTAGATTGTGCCAAACCAACCTGATCTCCTTCTTTGAGAAAGTAACAGTTTTTTTAAAACAAAGGAAATGCAGTGGATCTAATTTACCTACATTTCAGTAAGGTGTTTGATACCGTGCCACATGGGGAATTATTA
The DNA here is from genome assembly GCF_009764565.3 of Dermochelys coriacea. Classification (NCBI taxonomy): domain Eukaryota; kingdom Metazoa; phylum Chordata; order Testudines; family Dermochelyidae; genus Dermochelys; species Dermochelys coriacea. Next base: position 215,840,429 of record NC_050068.2, read on the forward strand.
GTTAAACTGGAAAAGATGGGGATCAATATGAAAATTGAAAGGTGGGTAAGGAAATGGTTAACAGGGAGACTTCAGTAGGTCCTACAGAAAGGTGAACTGTCAGGCTGCATCGGAAATGCATCCTATGAAGTGAGCTGTAGCTCACAAAAGCTTATGCTCTAATAAATTAGTTAGTCTCTAAGGTGCCGCAAGTACGCCTTTTCTTTTTGCGAATACAGACTAACACGGCTGCTACTCTGAAATCTGTCAGGCTGGAAGGAGGTTACCAGTGGAATTCCTCAGAGATCAGTTTTGGGACCAATCTTATTTCATCTTTTTATTACTGACCTTGGCACAAAAAGTGGGAGTGTGCTAATAAAGTTTGCAGATGATACATAGCTGGGAGGTATTGCCAATTTAGAAAGAGACCGGGATATAATAAGGGAAGATTTGGATGACCTTGTAAATTGCAGTAATAGGATGAAATTTAATAGCGAGAAGTGTAAGGTTATGCATTTAGGGATTAATAACAGGCATTTTAGTTATAAGCTGGGGACGCCTCAATTAGAATTAAAAGAGGAGGAGAAGGACCTTGGAGTATTGGTTGATCATAGGATGACTATGAGCCGCCAATGTGACATGGCCATGAAAAAAGCTAATGCAGTCTTGGGATGCATCAGGCGAGGTATTTCCAGTAGAGATAAGGAGCATGGATTTAGTACCGTTATACAAGGCACTGGTGAGATCTCACCTGGAATACTATGTGCAGTTCTGGTCTCCCATGTTTAAGAAGGATGAATTCAAACTGGAACAGGTTCAGAGAAGGGCTACTAGGATGATCCGAGGAATGGAAAACCTGTCTTATGAAAGGAGACTCAAGGAGCTTGGCTTGTTTAACCTAACTAAAAGAAGGTTGAGGGGAGATATGATTGCTCTCTATAAATATATCAGAGGGATAAATACCAGAGAGGGAGAGGAATTATTTAAGCTCAATACCAATGTGAACACAAGAACAAATGGATATAAACTGGTCATTGGGAAGTTTAGACTTGAAATTAGACGAAGGTTTCTAACCATCAGAGGAGTGAAGTTTTGGAATAGCCTTCCAAGGGAAGCAGTAGGGCGAAAAGACCTATCTGGCTTTAAGATTAAACTCAATAAGTTTATGGAGGAGATGGTATGATGGAACAACATGATTTTGGTAATTAATTGATCTTTAAATATTCATGGTAAATAGGCCTAATGGCCTGTGATGGGATGTTAGATGGGGTGGGATCTGAGTTACTACAGAGAATTCTTTCCTGGGTATCTGGCTGGTGAATCTTGCCCATATATACTCAGGGTTTAGCTGATCGCCATATTTGGGGTTAGGAAGGAATTTTCCTCCAGGGCAGATTGGAAGAGGCCCTGCAGGTTTTTCACCTTCCTCTGTAGCATGGGGCACGGGTCACTTGCTGGAGGATTTTCAGTCCTTGATGTCTTTAAGCCTTTGAGTTTATTTGAGGACTTCATTAGCTCAGACACAGGTGAGAAGTTTATTGCAGGAGTGGGTGGGAGAGATTCTGTGGCCTGCGTTATGCAGGAGGTCAGACTAGATGATCATAATGGTCCCTTCTGACCTTAATATCTATGAATCTTTGAGAACTCATCGAGGACAGGTGAAGTCCCAGAGGACTGGAGAAGGGAAAGTACCTACCTATAAAGACTGAAATAAAGGGGACCCTGTCAGTTTAACTTCAATACTCAAAAGATACTGGAACAAATTATTAAATAAATTTATAAGCATCTACAGGATAACAGAGTTATAAGGAAGAGTCAGCATAGATTTCTCAAAAACAAATCATGCCATACCAACCTAATTTGCTACTTTCACGGGGTTACTGGCCTCCTGGGTAGGGCTGAAGTAGTAGACGGGAGATATCTTGATTTTAGTTAGGCTTTTGATACAGTGGCACACAGCATTCTCATAAACAAATTAGAGAAATGTGGTCTAGATGAAATTACTATAAGGTGGGTACACAACTGGTTGAATAATCGTACTCAAACAGAAAAGGAGTACTTGTGGCACCTTAGAGACTAACAAATTTATTAGAGCATAAGCTTTCGTGAGCTGTAGCTCACGAAAGCTTATGCTCTAATAAATTTGTTAGTCTCCAAGGTGCCACAAGTATTCCTTTTCTTTGTGCGAATACAGACTAACACGGCTGCTACTCTGAAACCCGTACTCAAACAGTCGTCATCAGTGGTTTGCTGTCCAACTGGGAATGTGTATCTAGTAGGGTGCCATGGGGTAAGTCCTGGGTCTGGTACTATTCAATATTTTCATTAATGACTTGGATAATGGAATGGAGAGTAAGCTTATAAAATGTGCAAGTGACCCAAGCTGGGAGGGATTGAAAGCACTTGGAGGACAGGATTAGAATTCAATATGACCTTGACAAGTTGCAAAGCAGGTTTGAAAACAAGATGAAATTCAATAAAGAAAAGGGCAAAGTACTACACTTAGGAATGGAAAGCCAAATGCACAACTTCCAAAGGGGGAATAACTGTACTAGGTGGTAGTACTGCTGAAAAAGATCTGGGGTAACTGTAGATCACATTCAATATGATTTAACAGTTGGATGCAATTTTGAAAATGCTAGTATCATTCTGGTGTGTATTAACAGGAATGTCATATGTAAGACAGAGGATGTAACTGTCCTGATCTAGGGGGCACTGGTGAGGCCTCTGCTGGAGTGCAGTGTCCAATTCTGGGTGCCACACTTTAGAAAAGATATAGAAGTAATTGGAGATGGTCCAGAGGAGAGCAACAAAAATGATAAAAGATTTAGAAAACCTGACCTAGGAGGAGAAGTTAAAAAAACTTGGCATGTTTAGTCTTCAGAATAGAAGACTTTGGAGGACATGATATCAGTCTTCAAATATATTAAGTGCTGTTCTACAGAGAACGAGGGTGATTTTTTTCTTCCTGTCCACTGAATATAAGACAAAAAGTAATGGTGTCAACCTGCACCAAGGGAGATTTATGTTAGATATTAGGAGAAACATCCAAACTAGAAGGGTAGTTTAGGTTCATTCTAGAATAGGCTGCCAAGGGAGGTTGTAGAATCCACATCACTGAAGGTTTTTAAGAACAGGATGGATAAACTTCTGTCTAGATTTAACTGGTCCTGGCACAGTACAGGGGGCTGAACCTGATAACCTCTCAAGGTCTCTTCCAGCCTGACATTTCTTTGATTCTTTGAAGATACTTCACTGTTCTCTGCCTCAGTTTCCCATGTGTGAAATGTGGATAATGATGTAAGTACTTTGAGGACTACTGATGAAAAGCTCTATAGAAAAACTAGGTCTTTAGATTATTAGTCACAGCTGAAAACCTGGTGGGAACTACAACAGTTTAGAAAAACCATTGACTCCTACCAACAAACATTTCTCTTTCAGTTTAAAAACCTAGGAAATTAAATGGCAAAAATCTTTGTTAATTTATGACTTAATGCACATACTCTTCCACTCTGCCTTTTCACTGTAATAGTCAGGCACTATCTGCACTTTCCCTATTCTCAAACACTGAGCCTGCCCCCTGAAAGCATACCACACTTGCAAAATACAACAACCACCCTTTTACCGCCCATTTACACATCAACACAAGATATCACCTAAACATATATTTTCCTCCACCCATCATTAAATCCACATACAGCTCTCATGTCCCAACTCACTACTGACAGTACCCATAGCAAGATGAACCCCGTGCCCTGCTCCTGACACAGCCTACACAAATGATGCTAACTACAACCTCAAGGTCCATATGCACATCTTTCCTTTGATAACACACATGCGGGCACTCAAGTCCAATTCTCCTCATATCACATTCACACCTCTCTGATGCTCCTCAAACTAATCCCCAGATCTCCTCATATTACAACCACAGCTCTCCCAATCTACTCCAGCGTATTCCTCCACCATTCAGTGCAGCCACACCTAATGCAGTGACTGCAGCTGGAGAGCAGATAAGCCCCATGGTTATTGCCAGCTCCAGGAGGATCCCTTGGTGAAGAGCTGCTTGGGGCTTTCATTGGTGGAACTGTAAGAGTTGTGAACTGCCTCAGTTAACTCAAAAGTGCTCAATCTGGGGCTTTCTGATGACAGTTAAAAAGCAAACACTGGTGACTATCTCCCTGCCCCAAGTTGTAGAGCTATTCTGAGATTGTGGGTAGAATTGGGGATTCAGAGCAGACTTTGAGTAGAATTAAATGGTAAAAAAACATCATTAATGCAGAGTTAAGGTTGCCCAATGATACCCTGGATGCCTCCAGAATGTTGAGTTCAGCAAGGGAGGGTCCCCCAAGTACAGGGCACAATCTCACAGCGTGATGAGTGAATTCTGTGAGGGGCTGAGCACCCTTAACTGCCACTGCTGGATAGGACCCAAAGTGAGTAAAACACACTATTGAAGGGATAAAAGAGGGAAGGGGCATGGAGAGGTGAAAGCTCTATTATCTCTAGAAACTAACACGAAGAAATGTGTAGGAATGAGCACCATGGGGCTGAGGTCTCCCTCTCTCCCCGCCACCAGCCATATATTTCCTGGCTGGTTTTTGAGTAGCCTGAGTAGTTTTTCTTTGGCCTTGCCAGTTGCTGGTCCAAAGGTGTTATTGGCTGGGGGCAGGGAGGGGTTGGTGTTGACAGGATTTCTAAGCTGTGCACATATGCTCCTGGGCGTGCAGTGATCTCAGAACTCCAGCTATGCGTGTCACAGCTGGGAACACACAAGGGCCTCGCGGCTGGCACACTCATCCTGATCTGCAGGTGTGCAGTGTGCCAAGACAAACACCAGTCAATGGGAGAGCACTGCCGCACTCCCAACCCCAAATTCCACCAAACCTCCCATAACTTTCTGAGCACTGAGCCCCTCCCCATGTTTGCCCCCAGCCCTGGGACTTGGCCCTGCTCATAGACCAGCCTCACCTCTTCTGGGACCTCACCCTGTTCAGACAAGTGACACCTCCCCTGGGATCTGGGCCTGCCCACAGCTGGGCCAGTTTTTCTGTGCCTTGGCGGTAGCAACCCCATCCTATACAGAAAGGCAGCCCCTCTCCAATCCTAGCTTCCTCTCTCCAGGACTTCAACTTTCAGGAAAAAGACCTCTGTTTTCCATTTCCCCAGCCCATCCCAATACCCGACCTGGCAGAATGATTATGGCCAGCCAGCCAGGGGTCCTCATTGACACAGTGACAGGCTATCCAGCTGAGTGCTGTGGAATGGGCTTTTGGCCAGTGGTGTGTTCCACAGGCAGGCTAGTGGGCAGTGCAGATCCTTTCCAGGCTCTGCCATTAGCGGTGATGTTGGGAAAAGCACCTCACTGGTGGCCCTGCCCTTCTTTTAGCTCATCCATTTAGATTTGTGTCCTGACAAGACCCGGCCCTGACAAAAAGGCGACTTTTCTTACCCATATAAGAAGATCCCAGGAATGTCACTCTGTCTGTGAGTCCCTCTGAAGCCTAGGATTGTGCTGAGTCAGCATGAAATGCTGGGCCAGCTATTGGCATGGCTGAGAGCTCCTCTGGTTCAGAATATCACCAGGTTCAGTCATCGCTGGGATTCACAGTCACTTAGCATCCAACTTTTAAGTTTTAAGCCACTTCCAAGTCTCGGAGTTTCCCTTTATCCCATATGGCACCATCTCCTGTCACTAACAGTGGGACTGAAGCCAGTGAGATGCTGCCATCTGCCTACAGTCTGTTGGCATGTGGGAGTGAGGCCACCCTGAGTAAAGCTGGCTGCCACCTTCCACTCTTTTCATTTAGACTGAAGCCCACAGGAAACATGGCTGCCTTGTATGGCAGAAAGGAATGGACAGGGCCCAGGGGCAACACAGACTCTGTGAAAGGAGGGTGGGGAGAGTGCGGGGAGCAGGACACCTGGGGGTGGAGGCAGGAGGCAGATTTAGGGGTTTCAATGGAATGGTGTGGAGAAGGATGTGGGGCAGGAGGAAGGCTGCGGGGAGAGAGATGTGAGGGGCAGAGGGCAGCTGGAGGTGGAAGGGAGGTTGAGAGGGACGTAGGGGGATATGAAGTGCAGGGAAGCTGAGGGGGCAGCAGAAGACAGCAATGGGGGTGAGAGATGAAGGGGATTAGGTGGCAGCCTCAGGTTGGTGGTGGAGGTGGGGAGTCCCTTCTAAGCATCCGGGGAAGGCAGTCTTGCCATGTTTCCAGATCTCGCCAGCTGATTGGGAGTCATGGGATTTTGCTGCATACAAAAGCATCAGAGGAGCTGCTGTGATGACACAGAAGCTCCTCTAATACTCCAGTTTTCAGGGGTGGACCAAGCTCTGTGCGAGAACTTCAGGGCTGAGGACACAGACCTGTCCTGCCACTGAGCCCTGCCTTCATGTATGTCCCTAGAGCAGAAAGAGGGTCCCAGGGCAGCAAGAGGCAGGGGAGGGAGAAGTTGGGAAACTGGTCATGCTGGGAACCAGGCAGAAGACAAGCCCACTTGTCCCAGTAGGCAGGGGAGTGGGGAGTCAGGGAAGTGATGGAGCTGGGTCCTAGGTGGTGAAGCCCCAGGGCAGCAGGAGGCAGGGAAGTGTTGCTATGGGTGAAGAGGGAATGAAGGGCAGTTCCCCCATCTCAGGGGTGAGAGGAGGGCAAGTGCAGTCTCCAGCTGAGCAGCCAGGGAGAGGGGTGTTTTGTGTGTGCATTACAAGGTTGACTTTTCAACCTGAAATTATCTCACACACATTGGAAGGGGAATCGAGGGCAGTTAAAAAGCCCAAAGACAGACCAGGGTGAAAACTTACTTTAGCAATAAATACAGTATTGGTACAGTGATAGACTCAACTTGGTGAAAGGCACCTTGGTCATAAGTTAGTTTCATTTTCAAATCAGAGAGAGCTGTCAGGCACTCAAGTTGTTGAGAATTTGTCTTTCAATTAATGTCTGCCTCAGAATGAAAATGGCTGCATGCTTTCAACATGAATGAAATGTGTGGTTCAAATTTCTGTGAAAACATTAACTGTCATAAGTTATTTAAAAAAGAAGTTGGAGGGAGGTGCGTATATCTGAGATAGATGATATGAGCCAAAGCTGTCACGTGTGCATACATTGCGATTTGACAATATACATGTTTTGCATTCATATTTGTAGCGGGGCCGTCACCAGGCTCTGGTCAGAAAGGGGTTAAATGCAGCCAATAGAGGCTGTTTGGGTAGTCAGCCACAGGTGTGGTTGCACCCAATTAGGGCACAGCTGGCGCTGATAAAAGGGCAGGCTGAGCAAGTGGGAGAGAGACTCTTGTGCCAGCTGGGGAGCAAAGGACCAGACTACCAGGGAGAGTAAGCAGGGTACCTAGGGCAGGGCTGGGCTGGGCTGGGGAAAGGCAGGTAGATCTGAGGAGCTCTGGCCTGGTGAGTCCCCAGGCTGAGGCCTTGCTAAAGGCCAGGGGAGGTACTAGGGCTGCAAGGAGGCAGGTGAGGCTAGAAAGGCAGCAAGTCCAACCCTTGCCAGTGATGAGTGGCCATAACAGACTGCAGTTTGCCCTTGAGAGAAGGGGCTAGATGATGACTGGCAGTAGCCCCTGAGAGAAGGTGGTGTCACAAACATACAGCTAAAGGTAGCAAAAAATCTCTCCTTTGCCTGTAAAGGGTTAAGAAGCTCAGATAACCTGGTTGGCACCTGACAAAAAGGACCAATAAGGGGAGAAGATACTTTCGAATCTGTGGGGGAAGGTGGGGTTTTTTTGGTTTGTTTGTTTTCTTCTTCTCTCTGGGACAGCGAGGAACCAGGGTAGGGAAAAATACATCTCCTAAGCCATACCTGAACTAAGTATCTAAGATTACAAATTGTAAGTTATGGGAAGGAAATGCATTAGATTATCTTTTGTTTTAGCTTGTGAATTTTCCCTAGGCTAAGAGGGAGGTTTATTCCTGGTTTGTTTGGTGTTTAACTTTAAAGTTTTGCTTAGAGGGGAATCCTGTGTCTTGAATCTGATTTCTCTATAAAATTACCTTCCATCCTGATTTTACAGAGGTGCTTCTTTTACTTTTTTTGCTTTTAAGAACCTGATGGGTTTTTAGTGTCCTAAAAACCAGTGGTTTTAGCTCACCTTGTTTACTCTCAAGCCTCCCCAGAAAAGGCGGTGAAGGGACTTGGGGGGATATTTTGGGGAAACAGGAACTCCAAGTGGTCCTTTTCCTAAACCTTTGTCTAACTCACTTGGTGGTGGCAGTGAAACAGTTCTAAGGATAAGGAAGAATTTGTGCCTTGTGGAATGTCAAGGTTACTTCTCCACTCTGAACTCTAGGGTACAGATGTGGGGACCTGCATGAAAACATCCTAAGCTTACTTTTACCAGCTTAGGTTAAAACTTCCCCAAGGTACAAACTATTTTACCCTTTGCCCTTGGACTTCCACTGCCACCACCAAAAGTCCGGGTTTAATTTTTGAGAAAGAGTTGTTTGGAAATGTCTTCCCCCCAAAAAATCCTCACCAAAACTTTGCACCCCCCTGCCTGGGGAAGGCTTGATTAAAAATCCTCACCAATTTGCATCGGTGACCACAGACCCAAACCCTTGGATCTTAAGAACAACGAAAAAAAACATTCAGTTTCTTACAAGAAAAATGTTAATAGAAGAAACAGTAAAAAGAATCACCTCTGTAAAATCAAGATGGTAAATACTTTAAAGGGTAATTAGATTCAAAACAGAGAGAATCCCTCTAGGCAAAACCTTAAGTTACAAAGACAGGAATATCCATTCTATTCAGCACAGCTTAATTTTCTCAGCTATTTAAAGAAATCATAATCTAACACATCTAGCTAGATTACTTACTAAATTCTAAGACTCCATTCCTGTTGTGTCCCCAGCAAAAGCATCACACAGACAGACAGACAGACCCTTTGTTTTTTTCCCTCCCTCCAGCTTTGAAAGTATCTTGTCTCCTCATTGTGGTCAGGTGCCAGCGAGGTTATCCTAGCTTCTTAACCCTTTACAGATGAAAGGGTTTTTCCTCTGGCCAGGAAGGATTTTAAAGGTGTTTATCCTTCTCTTTATTTTTGACATGCCCCCCAAATCACAGCTAGGTTGAAATGCTGGCTGAGATTTCTTCCTGGAGCTCTAGGAAAAAACAGAATTAATAAGACACATGCACCTTTAAATATACTACCAAGTATATAAAGACTAACAATATTTTCCATATCTCAAGGATGATTTTAACCAGTTGATTCTGGGAAACTTTCATGGGAGAGTGCATCAGCCACTTTGTTAGAAGCTCCTGAGAGGTGCTGGATGTCGAAATCAAAATGTTGGAGAGCTAAACTCCACTGAATAAGTTTTTTGTTATTTCCCATGGCGGTATGAAGCTACCGTAGCGCAGCATGGTCGGTTTGCAGGTGGAAACGCTGTCCCCAAACATATGGGCGTAGCTTTTCCAGAGCGTAGACAATGGCGTAACATTCTTTTTCACTGACTGACCAGTTGTTTTCCCTCTCAGACAGTTTTTTGCTGAGAAACACTACAGGGTGGAATTCTTGATCCGGTCCTTCCTGCATTAAAACTGCTCCCACACTATGCTCCGATGCCTCTGTAGTTACTACGAACAGTTTGTCAGTGTGGGGCCCTTAGTACAGGGTCAGACATGAATGTCACTTTAAGTTGGTTAAAGGACTTCTGACACTCTTCGGTCCACTGAACGGCATTTAGCTGTTTCTTTTTGGTTAGGTCTGTCAGTGGGGCGGCGATTTGGCTGTATTGCGGTACAAATCATCTGTAATAACCGGCCAAGCCTAAGAAGGATTGGACCTGTTTCTTTGACTTTGGGACAGGCCACTTTTGGATAGCATCCACTTTGGCCTGTAGGGGGTTGATAGTTCCTTGACCCACCTGGTGTCCAAGGTAAGTCACTCTGTTTAGGCCTATTTGACACTACTTCGCCTTAACCGTTAGTCCTGCCTCCGTTATGCGCTTGAAGATTTTTTTTTTGTAGATGTTCCAGGTATTCTGCCCAGGAATCCGAAAATATGGCCACATCGTCAAGGTAGGCGACTGCATATTCTCCTAATCCCGCTACGAGACCATCTACAAGTCTTTGGAAGGTGGCGGGTGCATTCTGCAGCCCAAAATAAAGTAAATTAAATTCATACAGCTTGACATGGATGGTGAAGGCTGACCTTTCCTTGGCGGATTCATCTAGCGGTACCTGCCAGTACCCCTTGGTTAAGTCCAAGGTACTGATGAACCGGGCCCGTCCCAGTTTCTCTAAGAGTTCATCTGTGCATGGCATTGGATAGTTGTCTGGGCGAGTTACGTTTTTGCGTGGACTACCATAAGCTAAATGCTGTATCTCCCCATCTGGTTTGGGAACTAGAACCACTGGAGATGCCCATGCACTGCCAGAGGGGCGGATTACATCCATCTGTAACATATCCTGGATCTCCCGTTCTATAGCAGTTTTAGTTTGAGGAGACACCCAGTAAGGTTGGACTTTAATTGGGTGAGCATTACCTGTGTCAATGGAGTGGTATGCCCGTTCAGTCAGTCCTGGGGTGGCTGAGAACATTGGTGCGTAGCTAGTGCACAGCTCCTGGATCTGCTGTCGCTGCATACGTCTGAGGGTCATGGAGAGGTTCATCTCTTCCACGCCACCAGCACTTTTCCCTTCGTAGTAGACACCTTCAGGCCACTCAGTGTCATCGCCTCTCTAGGCTGTAAACTGACAAACTTTTAATTCTCTGGAATAAAAGGGCTTTAGAGAATTAATATGGTATACCTTAGGCTTTCAGTTGGAGGTGGGGAATGCTATGAGGTAATTAACAGCTCCCAGGCGCTCCTGTACCGTGAATGGCCCTTCCCATGGCGCTTCCATTTTATGGGCCTGGTGCGCCTTTAAGACCATAACCTGGTCTCCTAGGCTAAGCTCAAGAGCTTGACCCAGTACTTAGTTGGAACTACCAACTGTCTCTGAGGATGCCAGTCTTCCTGGTGTCCACCAGAAAGAGTTTCCTTGTATAAGAGTCCTCCTTCTACAATAAACCTGGATCGATTAGAAGAGCTGAGAGGCAGTGGGTTGCTCCGTGCCGCCGTCCAAGCTCTCTGGAGGCTTTCATCTACTTCCTGTTCAACCTGGAACTGTTCCCTTGATGCTGGAGACTTCAGTTCCTCATTGGATTGTGGACCTATGCTTGGTCCCTCTGGAAGCAATATAGGGGATGGGGATGTTTCCATTGACTGTGAACCACTCTCCGCTGGTGCACTATGTTGGGGTTCAGGCTCTGGCTGAGCCTCTTGTGTAGGGTTATTGGCTGCTGCCGGTTCAGGTTCGGTGGGGCCCTCTGGGGTTGGGGTTGCAAGTACTGGATTCAGTGCTGGCAATGGGTCTGGTGCTGGTTGTTCCGCCGGTTCCGGTTCTGGGACTGGCTCTGTCTGGCTCTCTGGGACTGGATACGCTACGGCTGTTGCAGACATTGGCCTGGGATCCGGGTCCATCACCTCTGACTTGGTCCTGGTAGAAGTTTCCAGAACAGCGCTAGGCGTGATGGCTGGTTTAGTCTGGTTGCGGGTGACCATTCCCACCCTCTTGGCTGACTTCACATGATTGGCCAAGTCTTCCCCCAACAGCATGGGGATGGGATAATCATCATAGACTGCTAAAGTCCACGTTCCTGACCAGCCCTTATACTGGACAGGCAACTTGGCTGTAGGCGAATTGAAAGAGTTGGACTTGAAGGGTTGAATCGTCACTTGGATCTCTGTGTTGATTAAATTGGGTTCCACTAAGGAAGCATGGATAGCTGACACTTGTGCTCCGGTGTCCCTCCACGCGGTGACCACCTTCCCACCCACACTCACAGTTTCCCTCTGCTCCAAGGGTGTCTGAGAGGTATCTGTGCCTGAGGATCTCTTGGGTGATTCCGATGCAATGAACTGTAATCTGTTTGGGTTCTTGGGACAGTGGGCCTTTATGTGCCCTGGCTCGTTATATTTAAAACATCGTCCAGCTGATGGGTCACTGGGGCGAGGTGGGTTGCTGGAGAACGGTGTGGTGGGACGATAAGGTGGCTGGAGGGTTCCTTGCGGGGTAGGTGGGGTCTTGGGCGGCCCCCGGTAGTACGGTGTGGTCTGAGGTTGTCCCTTCAGGTATCCGTTCCAACTGCGACCAGTTTTTTTTCTTCTCTGCCTCCTCCACCCATTTGGCTGCAATCTCCCCCGCCTAGATCACAGTTTTGGGCTTCCCATCTAGGATGTATCTTTCTATTTCCTCAGGAACACCCTCTAAGAACTGTTCCATTTGCATTAGGAAGGGCAAATCTGCTGGAGATTTAACACTTGCTCCTGATATCCAGGCATCCCAATGTTTCACAATGTGGTAGGCATGTCGGGTAAATAACACGTCTGATTTCCACCTTAGGGCTCTGAACCACCGACGGGAATGCTCGGGTGTTAGCCGCATTCTGACTCTCACCTTGGTTTTAAACAGTTCATACTGGTTCATGCATTCCTTAGGCATTTCAGCCACCACCTCAGCTAAGGGTCCACTGAGCTGCGGCCTCAGCTCTACCATGTATTGGTCTGTAGAGATGCTGTACCCAAGGCAGGCCCTTTCGAAGTTTTCTGAGAAGGCCTCGGTATCATCGCCTGCCCTGTAGGTGGGGAACTTTCTGGGGTGGGAAGTGGTAGCTGGAGAAGGATTGCTAGGGTTTGTTGGTATATTCTGCTTAGCCTTTGCTGTCTCCATCTCCAGTGCATGCTGCTTCTCTTTTTCCTTCTCCTCCTCCACATGCTTCCTCTTTTTCCTTCTCCTCCAGTTCTTTGGCCCTTGCCTCCATTCCCATCCACATGAGTTCTATCTGTCTTTCATGTTCCTTTTGTTTTTCCTCAGCCTCAAATCTGGCTAATTCCAGCTTTTGTTGAACTGTGGAATCTGTTATCCTAACCTGTCTGTTTTTAACTAACTTTACACCCGAGAGTTAGACAGAAAAACAAAACAAAACAAAAACTTGGCTTGTAAAATTTTACTGTGCTGAATATGATACCTATATTCTCTGATAGTGATTGTCAACAGACAGCGAAATCCTAAAAAAACCCAAACCCTAACACATTTGGCTCCAGGCAAATAGGCAGAAAACCGCTCTAGTTGCTCTTAGGGGGGGAAAAAAACACGTCTTTGAAGACTGGTGAATTTCCCTGCAGGAGGTTAAACATCGTGCCTTTAGGTAGAGAAAACTCCAGCTCACAAAAGACAATTCCCTTTTCTCTCTGCTCTGGCCCCAAAGCAGAGAGAACGACTCCAACTACTTCCAGTTGGAAACCTGCTTTCCAGCAGCCCAAAGGAAAAAAAATCCCTTTTAAAATCTGTTTCTGGTTCAAAAAAATCTCAAAATGATTTCAAGTTCATCCCACCACTGCCACCATGTCAAGGTTCCTTCCCCACTCTGAACTCTAGGGTACAGATGTGGGGACCTGCATGAAAACATCCTAAGCTTACTTTTACCAGCTTAGGTTAAAACTTCCCCAAGGTACAAACTATTTTACCCTTTTCCCTTGGACTTCCACTGCCACCACCAAAAGTCCGGGTTTATTTTTTGAGAAAGAGTTGTTTGGAAACGTATTTCCCCCCCAGAAATCCTCACCAAATCCTTGCACCCCCCTGCCTGGGGAAGGCTTGATAAAAATCCTCACCAATTTGCATAGGTGACCACAGACCCAAACCCTTGGATCTTAAGAACAATGAAAAAAACATTCAGTTTCTTACAAGAAAAATGTTAATAGAAGAAACAGTAAAAAGAATCACCTCTGTAAAATCAGGATGGTAAATACCTCACAGGGTAATTAGATTCAAAACACAGAGAATCCCTCTGGGAAAAACCTTAAGTTACAAAAAGACACAAAGACAGGAATATCCATTCTATTCAGCGCAGCTTAATTTTCTCAGCTATTTAAAGAAATCATAATCTAACACATCTAGCTAGATTACTTACTAAATTCTAAGACTCCATTCCTGTTGTGTCCTGAGCAAAAGCATCACGCAGACAGACCCTTTGTTTTTCCCTCCCACCAGCTTTGAAAGTATCTTGTCTCCTCATTGGTCATTGTGATCAAGTGCCAGCGAGGTTATCCTAGCTTCTTAACCCTTTACAGATGAAAGGGTTTTTCCTCTGGCCAGGAGGGATTTTAAAGGTGTTTACCCTTCCCTTTATTTTTATGACAGGGAAGTTTTTAACCTAAGCTGGTAGAGATAAGCTTAGGGGGGGTCTTTCATGTGGGTCCTCACAACTGTACCCTAGAGTTCAGAGTGGGTATAGGGGGTTGGGGTTCCTCTGGGAGGGGAGACCCAGAGTGTGGCAGCACCCAAAGGTAAGGGGCACCAGGGTCTGTGAGGGGCATGGGGTCAGAGGTGATGGAGACAACAGGGCAGGTAACAGAGGGCAAGACACCAGCCCATAGAGGGCACTCCTGAGCTGAAGGAGCTAATTCCAGGACAGACCAGCAGGAAGTGCTGCACTGGTGAGTGCCCTGCCTTGCTACAATATTTGTTTTTTTGCTTAATATTTTCTTGCAGCAGTCACTATTGCTTCACAAGACTTTACAAGTTACACCCAAGCAATAGCACGGGCTTTCAGCTAGTCTCTAATAATCATATATGTATGAATGGGTGGCACAAAGCCAATCCCCATTGCAGGGCAATAACCTAAAAGTGGCCACAACTGCTCCAATTCCATCAAGGAAGTTTTAAAATAACACCTACCTCCTACATAGCACTATGTATTCAAGTGCCTGAAAGCCTTTACAAACACAAATGAAGTTAAGCCTCACAGACATAATCTGGGATAGGAAATTAACTGTTTTACAAATGGGGAAACTGAGGTACAAGGCATTACTGAATACAGAACCAGAACTGGAAAGAAAACCCATGTCTCCTGGTTCTGTGCTCTGACCACTAGACCCTGCCCCTTCCCCTCACAGATGTATCTGAGTAGGGAGGAGAGTGCTTAGCAGTGGAGAACATGCATCCCTAGTGGAGGATAAGGGAAATCAGAGCTCTTCTGGGACCCTATCCTTATAGCAGGAGAAAGGTAAATAGAACTGTCCCCATTTAGTGGAGACACTTGAAATAGAGTGAGGAATATGAGAGAGAATGGGATTTCCCACCATCTCCTCTTGGCTCCTCCTGGGTGGTGGGAAAGTGGAGCCACCCTCTGTAGCAGACAAGAATCCTTTGGAGCAACTTGGAAACATGCAAAGTTTTCTGGGATATGGGTTCACAGGAGGAATATATGGATGTGAGAGAAAAGAGATATAGTAGCCCAGCTGTAGGGCCCATGTTAGTCATGTTAAAGTCAACAGTTTGAACTCTTACCTGAACACAATATGCTGACATCATCAGTGTGGGAGCATGTGTCGTTAGGATGGGACACCCTGGGACAGTTTGAAAGGACAGTCTCATTCCCCACACATTGAAACTTTTCCTTCCAGATCAGATCATGTCCTTCTCCAAAATGTGCTGCTCCTATAGTAGCTACAGCCTGTCCACACCCTAATTCATTGCAGATAACAGAAGCTGTGTTGAAATCCAATTGTGAATCGCAGACTGTCTCCCATGTATTTCCATGTTTAACTTCAACACGTCCAGAGCAGGCAGTGTCCCCTCCAACCAGCCGGACCTCAATGCGACCTAAAGAGTCAATGCATCCATCAATGAACGTTGGTTATACTGACATCCCAAAACCTTCCCCAGGCCTTCCTGGGGATGAAATGAAGGGAACCTTCTTCTCTCAACAGCAAAGACATTATTAAATAAGCCCTTTACTCCATATGCCAGTTCCTGTGCTTCAGTGATGAGAGGGTTTGAATAAGAGCTCAAAGCCAAGAGGTAGCCAACAATATAATTCTCAGGTGTGAACAGAATGACACAAAGCAGAGTGTCTGACTGTCTCTCCCGGGGGAACTGGATGGGACTGATGAGTGTTTACATGGTCTTATACAATATTCCAGTTGAGGATGTACTTTCTGTTCCTACATTACAGGAAGGATATTGAAAAACTGGCGAAAGTTCAAAGAAAGAAAGCCTGGAGGCTTGAAAGAGGCTCAATCTGTGAGACTGGGAAATAAAGGAGAGTAAGGGGCAAGGAATAGCAAGTGTCTTCATAGGGGTGAGAACAAGGAACAAGGAGGAGCTTCATAATTCATAAGATCTGAAAATACAAAAATAGTGGCTGACAGTTCAGAAGGGAAAAGCAAAGGTCAGAGAGGAGAAATAATTCCCTAGCAGTGGAAGGAGTAGAGAGTAGGATAGACACAAAGGAGAAGTGACTGTCTAGAACAGACTAGATACAATACTAGTGGGAAGGAAGCAGGGGAATGTTCTGCGTGATGCCAGAAAGCGGAGATGTTCCAACTGCTTGGAATTAGGATCTTGTGTGTTGGTCTCATGCCAACAGAGCCTGACAGCTGGAACACTGGTTCCAGTGTGAAGTGCTTATCAGTTACTCTTATGGCTTGTCTACAGGGGATGTTACCTCACATTAACTGTAATTAGCTTTCCTTTAATTACCTTGTGTTCACATGAACCCTGTTCTCAGAGCAATTTATTTGGCATCTTAGGTTTCCATAACTAATCCTCATTGGAGCGGGAGTAGCTCCACTTCCCAATCAGTTTGTTCATTGTAAGATTCCTGTGAAATAATTCCTAATGCTGCTGACTGTCCTCCAGCTAGTGTCCCACACTGCATTGCTTCATACCTGTGTCAACCTACTTTGTGCCTGTTTGCACTCCACAGCTCTGGGATCATCTTGACCAGATGTACCCTCTCTGGTTAAATGCTGGCAGGCAGGCAGGCAGCCAGGAGCACCTCTTTTCATTACCAGGTGAGTTCACGTTCTCATAGCAACCATGGCCCCCCTGCTTCCACATGGACCCATGTAGAGGGCCAGGACTTGAATGGCCTGTCTGGAGACAAGCATGTCCAGTTCCCTCTGGATAAGAGTCAGCAGAATGCAGAATCTACAGGGCACTGTCAGGGAAAATGAAAGTGAGGTGGTGCTGGATCTCTACCGAGTCAGCGAAGGCGCTCCAGCAGGTTAGTAACTGCACCTGCATCTCTGCAAGCTGTCCTGAGTACAGCTGAATGAATAACTGAAATTTCTCCTGTTCCCACCCAACATTTGTTCCTTTTTAAATGTCTTTTCAAAATCATATTTCAAATCTTTCATTAGATCAGAAAGAATATTTGTTTTGTTTCTGCAAGAAAAAAACAACCATTCAGTTTGGGCTATAAATGAATCAGTTCTTCTTTCAGATTTTTTGGTTTGGCCATTAAACTGAAAAATCAATGATTTACTCAGCTGTAGTCAGTAAAGCCTGTAGAAGGGCAGAAGCAGTCACTAACTTGCTCCTGCCACTCCTCTACCCACCCTAGAAAAGAAGAGTCATCCATCTACCTCCCAACAGCTCCAAACCATACACATTTTTAAAAACTGACCTACAAAAAGCCTGCCCCCTCCTCCCCACACACGTGTGTGCACCACTCAAGTAAAGTACAGAAGGTCTGTAGAATGGGAAATAAATGGGGGAATATCTTACTATCTCAAAGGAAACCATGGAGTTGGAAGAGAAGATGGGAATAGCATTCCAACCTTATGGGAACAAGCATATTTTATCATTGTTGGCATGGAGACTATGAAGAATGGGACCATAAATGAATGTGCTTTTTCTTATTTCCCTGTGCACGTGTAA
Source organism: Dermochelys coriacea (assembly GCF_009764565.3). Lineage (NCBI taxonomy): Eukaryota > Metazoa > Chordata > Testudines > Dermochelyidae > Dermochelys > Dermochelys coriacea. The sequence goes on from NC_050068.2 coordinate 215,858,134, forward strand.
CTGTGAAGAGGGGAGTTGTAGCGTGCAGAGAGTAGCTGTCAAATCTCAGGAAACGTAAGGAAAAAGCTGTAGATGATCTGTTCCATGGAGCATACAGTTAATCCCAATAGAGGGCCTTGAAAGCAGCTGGAAAGGGTTCCTGGAGCATGCACAAAAGATCAGAATGGTGCAGACAGCCCTTGGGAGGGACACAATGCAGACAATGCAAAGGCAAACAACCGTGATAAAGCACCTTTTGCTGCAAAAGCCAAGCACTGTGCCCCAACGCTCCAATGTCCTTTTAACTATGGAGAATGCACCATTCTGGGAGCACAATTCCAAACAACCTTAGCATGGTTCCTTCCCACTGCATTCAACCCCATAAGAGATGGAGAATGCTTTCTGATGCATCACCATCAGGGGTGAATACTCCTTGGTGGGGCTCTCCCTCAATACCCAAGGTTTGCGGTTTGCAGTTTGCATCACATTCCTATGGCCTGGTCTACTCCTAAAACATAGGTCACCTTAGCTACAGGGGTCACAGCTGTGGAAAAATTCACACCCTTAAGAGAGAGAGTACCATTTTTTGATAAACTCAAAATTAAATTCATTTCCATATAATGATAGAAGTGTAGGACTGGAATGGACCTTGATAGGTCATCTAATGCAGTCCCCTGCACCAAGACAGGACTAAACCTATGTCTTCATTGGCAGTTTTGTCAGTGAAACTTCTGTCGCACAGCGGTGTAAAAAAAACTACACCCCTGACTGACACAATTTGCACTGACAAAAGCGTTAGTATGGACAGGGCTGTGCCGGCGGGAGACGCTCTCCCACTGACATAGCTACTGGCACTTGTTAGGACTCATTTAATTATGCTGGCAGGAGAGATCTCTCCCGTTGGCATAGAGCAGCTACTTGGGATGCCTTACAGTTGTGCCACTCTAAGGTCTGCAGTGAAAACATAGCAAAGTATTATCTAGACCACCCTGACAGAGGTTTGTCTGACCCTTTCTTAAAAACGTCCAATGACAGAGATTCCACAACCTCCCTAAATAATTGGTTCCACTGCTTAACAAGTCTTATGGTTAGGAATTTTTCCCCAATGTCTAATCTAAATCTCTCTTGTTGCAATTTAATCCTTTTACTTCTAGCCCCATCTTCAGTTGTTAAGGAGAACAATTTAGTGCCCTCTTACGTATTTGAAGAATGATAGGATGTCCTTCCATCAGTCTTCTCTTCTCCAGACTAAACCAACCCATCTTTCCCCATCTTTCCTCGTAGTTGATGTTTTCTAGGCCTTTAATCATTTGTGTTGCTCTCCTCTGTTAGCTACCATTTTGTCTGGAAAAACTTAAGCAGGTCAAGCTCAGCCCATAAATTGCATAATACCTCCCACCCCATGCTATTAATTCAGAATGTAATCAAAGCAAAACTCCCTTGCTTGCTCACAGAGTGTTCATTAGCCACAACTTCCTGTGGCTTCCTACCAGAAGCACAAGGCACCCCCACTCTCTTCCCTTAACCACTTGGACCATTTTGCAGGGGATCCCTCTCTGCCTGCCCATAATTTTGAGAAGATTTATCTAATTCCTACCCCATCCATCCTCCAGGATTTCAACCAGGGTCTCACAGATATTGTGTAAAATCCAACATGCACTTATCACACCAGGCAAATTAGTAGTAGTATCATAGCACCTGGGAGACCTACTCATGGTCCAGGACTCCATTGTGCTAGGTGCTGTACAAATACAGAAGAGAAAGAGAGTCTCTGCCCCACAGAACTTCTAATCTAGGTAGAAGACAAGAAACAACAGAGGGATACTGACAGGGGAATACATGGTCAGCATGACAGATTGTGCTCTCAGCACACCAGCAGACTAACCATTGTCAAATTTTCACCTGGGTCAAATTGCAACTGTTGTCTTGTGTTTGCCTAGTGATGGATGGCAAAGATGGTTTCTGTTCTTGCATATATCTTCCAAAGTTCAATGATCTTGTTTCCAGAGGCAGGATGACCTTACGCTGTTCTTCCTTTTCTCTGGCCTTCCCATCCCCCTCCTGATTTCTATGCAAATAGAGCTTCCCTTGTTTTGGGGGACCCTTTGCTTAATTTCACTGGGGACAGGTAGATAGTTGCCTTCCCTCCTGCCTGGGAGAAACCCTTTATTCGGGCACACACTTTAAACCCCAATATCACTGAGAATCCATAATTCTTAATATAGTTGTAATACAGAGATTTCATGATATTATGTGGGTCATAATCTTTCATCGAGCATCTCACTCAAACTTTCATAATATAGTAATATTGTATATGATCAGTTGATTCAATTGCTTATTGCTTGAGGTTCAGCTCCCCTGTCTTTATAGCCCAGTAAACCTTTGCAATGTACTCTTTGAGAAGTAAAACTCAGAGCAAGCTTCTCTCGCCTGCTGCATTTGATGCCATGATGTCTCCTCCCCAACTTGGAGCTTCAGAGTTTTTTGTTTACCTAATATGTAAATGGACCTTTTTCATCTCTACCTGGTGACCGGGCTGGTCAGAGAAGCAAACACATTCCTTTGGCAGACCTGTTTGCCAACTCCCCCTGACATGCCTGGCTTAAACACACTTTAGTCATTATTCCAGCCTGTACTCATAACTCCTTGTATACACTTCATACGTACGATATGTAAGAATATCAATGATCAGTGACTTATTAGTTTTCCAGTATTGGACATGCCACCTATCAGACACAGATTATGACACCAGTGAATTGGGTACACTGAATTGGCCCGGAAATCTCAAACTCTTTACCTGACACCAGTGAGCCCCTTGCCCTCTGGCAGTGAGACGCTGTGAGTGTCACACCCACCAACTCTGTCCACCTCCACACCCATACTAACCACTTCTTCCAGTCCTCTCATGTCACCAGTCCTAGCTACAGCCAGGCCAGTAATTCTTGTTTTGGTTCAGACAGCAAACCAAAAAATCAGAAATAATATTTGATTCAGCCCTGAAACTGTTTGGAACTTGTCAGCAAATCAGAAGAGTCCGTTGTAGGTCATACAGAAACTGTGTGTGCTCCCGCTTATAACCTTTAGACAGTGATTAGGACACTTGTCTGGGAGACACTGGTTTGAATCCCTAGTAGGAGCTTGAATTCAGGAACTCTATCCCTGATCCACAGGTGAGTGTGCTACTCACCAGGCAGTGAACTATTCCAGGCTGGAATGCCCTCAGTGTCTCCTGTTGAAGCTGTTCCACTTTAAATGTTCCACCTCTGAAATTTAGGAAATGATTAGTGAAGGTACAGGTCACCACTGGGTGTGTGCAGGGGGAGGCAGTTTGGAGGGAGTTGGACTGGATTGGCCTGGGGCATGGCTGGGGAAGGAGTCCCAGGTCGGTCAGGGGAATGGGGGCCCCAGCTCAATGGGCGGCTCAGGCTCCATAACCAAGGTAGGGTGCAGCCCTCCAGTGATCTGCTGCTGTGACATATTTATACAGCAGCACAGGGCAGAAAACAGCAGGAACAAATTCTTACATGTTAAGGACAGGTTTCAGAGTAGCAGCCGTGTTAGTCTGTATTCGCAAAAAGAAAAGGAATGCTTGTGGCACACTTAAAGTTACTGTAACAACCATGAGCTAAAAGACTTTCAAGATTTTGGGACAGACAGATGGATTTTTTTCTTACTGACCCTCTTAGCAAATACCCATTGCAAACATTTCAAAGCACAACCAATATTCCCATTCCATTGTGACAAAAGGTACAAAGGCGGGTAGGAGCACTAAGGAATCACCAAGCAACCATGTGGCCTAGTATAGAGATCCCTGGACTGTGACTATTCCTAGCTCTGCCTCGGGACCTCTAAGTGTCCTTGAGCAAATCCCTTCCCCACTCTGTGCCTCAGTTTCCCATCTGTATAATGGGGATAGTGAGGGAAAGCTGTTTGTGAACTACTGACGAAAAGCACTATATACAATTTAGGTCTTTTTGTCATTACCTCGCTACAGTTTGTGTCAATTGCAAACCTAGGTGAGAACTACAACTGTCAAAATGATCACTAACTCTGACAACAAAAACTTCTCTTTCTTTTAAAAAAACAACAACAAAACCTAGGAAATTCACTGACGGAAACCTTCATTAGTGCAGGGGTAAGGTTGCCCGGAGGTATCTTGTGTTCTTCCAGAATGCTGGGTTCAATAAACTCAAACCCCTGAAAACATAATGTTAAGGTACACACCCATACAACATTAACTCTCCCCTCTTTGAGCTGTGATCCAATATAGTCATCAGACAAACATGCACACTTTGCCTTTGAAAATATCACTCAGGAAATAGGGCGCATGACAAGAGTATCACTGAAGCAAATGCATATTCTTTGTTAAGATACAACTTGTTTTTAGGTGAACTGTACTGAACAGCCTATACTCGCAACCCTACATCTGTCTTACACTCAAATACTCAGTGTACCCCAGAAAGAACCACAAACCTGTTAAATTTGACAACCCTTTTTCACCCTGTCACCCAATCATGCTGCTCCCCCAGCTCCAAAGAATGCACTGCCACACCCAGTCTTTTGGGAGAATGTTTATTTTCTTAACAGAAGTTAGAACATAAGAATGGCCATACTGGGTCAAACCAAAGGTCCATCAAGCCCAGTTTCCTGTCCTCTGACAGTGGCCAATGGCAGGTGCCCCAAAGGGAAGGAACAGACAGGTTATCATCAAGTGATCCATGCCCTGTCACCCAATCCCAGCTTTTGGCAAACAGAAGCTTGGGACACCATACCTGTCCATCTGGCTAATAGCCATTGATGGACCTATCTTCCATGAATCTATCTAGCTCCTTTTTGAACCCCATTATAGTATTGGCCTTTACAACACACTCTGGAAAGGAGTTCCAGAGGCTGACAGTGCATTGCGTGAAAAAATACTTTCTTGTGTTTGTTTTAAACCTGCTACCTATTAATTTCATTTGGTGGTCCCTTGTTCTTGTATTATGAGAAGGGGTAAATAACACTTCCTTATTTACTTTCTCTATACCACTCATGATTTTATAGATCTCTATCATATCCCCCCTTAGTCGCCTCTTTTCCAAGCTAAAAAGTCCCAGTCTTATTAATCTCTCCCCATACGGAAGCTTTTCTATATCCCTAATCATTTTTGTGGCCCTTTTCTGAACCTTTTCCAATTCCAATATATCGTTTTTGAGATGGGGCAACCACATCTGCACACAGTATTCAAGATGTGGGCATATCATAGATTTATATAGAGGCAATATGATATTTTCTGTCTTATTATCTATCCCTTTCTTGATGATTCCCAACCTTCTGTTCTTTTTTTTGACTGCCGCAGCCCATTGAGTGGGTGTTTTCAGAGAACTATCCACAATGACTCCAAGATCTCTTTCTTGCATGGTTACAGCTAATTTAGGCCCCATCGCTGCATGTGTAAAGTTAGGATTATGTTTTCCAATGTGCATTACTTTGCATTTATCAACATTAAATTTCATCTGCCATTTTGTTGCCCAGTCACCCAGTTATGTGAGATCCTTCTATAGCTCTTCGGAGTCTGCCTGGGACTTAACTATCTTGAGGAGTTTTGTATCATTTGCAACTTTTGCCACCTCACAGTTTACCCCTTTTTCCAGATTGTTTATGAATGTTAAATAGGACTGGGCCCAGGACAGATCCCTGAGGGACACCATATACCTCTCTCCATTCTGAAAACTGACCATTTATTCCTACCCTTTGTTTCATATCTTTTAACCAGTTACCAATCCATGAGAGAACCTTCCTCTTATCCCATGACTGCTTATTTTGCTTAAGAACCTTTGGTGAGGTTGGTAAAGGCTTTCTGAAAATCTAAATACACTATATCCACTGGCTCTCCTTTGTCCGCATGCTTGTTGACCCCCTCAAAGAATTCTAGTAGATTGGTGAGGCATGATTTCCCTTTACAAAAACCATGTTGACTATTTCCCAACAAATTATGTTCACCTATGTGTCTGACAATTTTGTCCTTTACCATAGTTTCAACCAATTTCCGTGGTACTGAAGTGAGGCTTACTGGCCTGTAGTTGCCAGGGTCACCTCTGGAACCCATTTTTTAAAAATTGGCATCATATCCAGTCGTTTGGTACAGAAGCTAATTTAAATGATAGGTTACAGATGGACAGTTAGTAGTCCTGCAATTTCACATTTGAGTTCCTTCAGAACTCTTGGGTGCATACCATCAGGTCCTTATTACTGTTTAGTTTATCAATTTGTTCCAAAACCTCCTCTAATGACACCTCAACTTGGGACAGTTCCTCAGATCTGTCACCCAAAAAGAATGGCTCAGGTTTGGGAATCTCCCTCACATTTTCAACAGAGAAGACCTATGCAAACACTTCATTTAGTTTCTCCGCAATGGCCGTATCGTCTTTGAGTGCTCCTTGAGCATCTCGATCGTCCAGTTAGCAAACCAACAGAAAAAGAAAATTTCATTCCTTGGTCTCAGGGACACCCCATCCAGGGGTCTCTGGCACTGCTGCTCCTGGCAGCTTCCCAGTTTCGGTCACCTCTGCTCCCTTCTTGGACCCTAGTTGCTTCCACAAGCCCCTGGCCCCTTGTTGGCGGGATACACCACAGGAGTTAACTCCACTCTGGTGTGTCTTCCCCTCCCCAGGATGCAGCCTGTCTAAGCCTATCTTCCCAAACTGCCCACTAGCAGCCCTTTACAATCCCAGGCCTAGCTCAGCCCTCTTCAATTGGCTGGATTGGACTCACCTACTCTGGTCCAGGGTAGCTGGCTTAGCCTATCCACAGGGACCAGCTACCCTGTGAAAATCCTCTTACAACCCATTCATCCTTATGTAGGACCCCCTGTCCATTCAATTACCTCCTTTAGTACCAATCTCCTTACAAGTTTTGATGGACAGGCCTGGGTTCTTTTGAATCTCACCTCCAGCTCAGCAGGGTTCAACTTCCTTATATTCTTCCCATATGAATTTATTTGGCAGTGCCTCCACTCTCTTTGCTCCTTAGAATCATAGAATCATAGAATCATAGAATATCAGGGTTGGAAGGGACCCCAGAAGGTCATCTAGTCCAACCCCCTGCTCAAAGCAGGACCAAGTCCCAGTTAAATCATCCCAGCTAGGGCTTTGTCAAGCCTGACCTTAAAAACCTCTAAGGAAGGAGATTCTACCACCTCCCTAGGTAACGCATTCCAGTGTTTCACCACCCTCTTAGTGAAAAAGTTTTTCCTAATATCCAATCTAAACCTCCCCCATTGCAACTTGAGACCATTACTCCTCGTTCTGTCATCTGCTACCATTGAGAACAGTCTAGAGCCATCCTCTTTGAAACCCCCTTTCAGGTAGTTGAAAGCAGCTATCAAATCCCCCCTCATTCTTCTCTTCTGCAGACTAAACAATCCCAGCTCCCTCAGCCTCTCCTCATAAGTCATGTGCTCTAGACCCCTAATCATTTTCGTTGCCCTTCGTTGTACTCTTTCCAATTTATCCACATCCTTCCTGTAGTGTGGGGCCCAAAACTGGACACAGTACTCCAGATGAGGCCTCACCAGTGTCGAATAGAGGGGAACGATCACGTCCCTCGATCTGCTCCTTCCTAGTAGGGTCGTATGGAAACTGGAAGGAAAATTCTAACCAGAGGGTAACCCCCACTTACTTGCCAGACACTTGGAGACTCCCAAGAAATAACACAAACACATACAATATATTCAACACAGTAATTACATTTCACAGGAGGTAAATATAGCACAACATGGTAAAAACACTGCTCTCAGGGTCACTGCTGCCCATGCTGATAGTACCCATTAGTTTCCCATGAATCTAAACTCCTCAGTCTCTGCACAGGGACTGATGATCACTGCTCTCAGGCATCCTCTTCATGCAGGAGTCAGGCTGCTTCTCCTCCCGGGATTTCCCCTCATCATAAAGGGGTGCAGGCCTCAAGATACACATTGCAATAACACTATTAAAAATCCTAACTTTAGTCTCCTACCCCTAGTGCTCAGACACACTTACGGCAGGCAGGCAGCTTTGACTTGCAGTCAGAGCAAAGCTTGCCATGTGGTGGTGGATTTTCCCTTGGTAGATGAAGCACTAATTCAGCCTGGCTGGGTGGGGAATATTCCCAATAAAACTCTTTAACCAGGGAGTCACCTTGAAAAGGGAAAGGCCCAACCTGAGGGGTGTTGCTGCCCAGGGGCCAGCTCTCAGGGGGACCCTGCATGCAGGCCTGGGACTCACCACACAGCCAGTCCTGACCTTTCCATTGCTGGCTCCAGACTGCTCCAAATTGGCTTCTCCTCTCTCTGTTCCCAGGCTTTCTCTTGTCAGTCACTTGACTCTGCCCCCCTCCTTTCTCTCATGGCCCCTCCTCTGAGCAGCGGGCTAGTAGCCACCTAAACACAACTGCTATCCTTCCCTGACCTGACACGGCACCTATCTCTCCGCTCTCTCTCTTGGTTGCCTCACACACTCGGGGTCTGCCCCCTGACTCCCAGGTACAGGTGCCTCTCCCTGCAGTACTAGCATACAGAGCCCCAGGAACCTAGGTAAACCCATCATTAAACACACAGACTGCCTTCATCTCCCACCAGGTGCATTAAGGAGGATTTTTGTTAGTGAATTTTAACTTAATTCCACAGTTACTGACATGCAAAGTTGTCTGTCCACAGGCAATAAGGAGTGTCTGGTCTTCATCACAATGAATGAACAACAGCCTCCTGTCTCTGAGAGCACCAGTGACAATAAATAGTGTGAGAAATGTTCAACTCTAGCAGTGACTGCAGGTCTACGTGCACACAGAGGTCTCTGGCCTCCATAGTGCTTTGTGTAGGCAGCTGCACCCAGTGTAACAGTGGTGTAAAGTAGGCCTGACACAGCTGTAGACAGCTGCAGCGGCACAGGAGCTAGCAAACAGAGCTGTAAACAGGGGAGTTTGAGTGGGAGTTCTGTTTGAGGAGAAGGTAGTTGTACTTGGTTTTGTATTTTTAGTATTTGTGTGTGTGTGTAGGGGCTTTGTGCTGGGAGAGCAGCTGAGCCCTGATTAGGGGGTGGGGCTTCTGACTAGAGGTCCTATAAAGGTAGCCAGCCAGTCATGCCGCGGCACAGACAGCTGCAGCAGCATAGGAGCTAGGAAACAGAGCTCTAAACAGGGGAGTTTGGAATGTGGTCCTTGTTTGGGGTTTGCTTTTGCTGGGGGGGTGTGGTCGTTTTGGTGTGGTTTGTGTTTCCCAGATTAACAGGATTTAGGTGGGAAGGCGATGACAGATACAGAGGCAGCTGTGGGAGTGACTCCTGTAGTGGAAGACGCATTGAGGATGACTGGATGTGGAAGCTGTGGTATGTACATGATCCTGGAGGGGGGAACCGGTAAGAGTTTTTTCAGCGTGATATGCCGTCTGATAGAGCTGATGGAGGAAAAGATCCGAGGTTTGGAGATGCAGGTGGAAAGTCTGGTTGAGTTTAGGAAGGGGTTTGAGCAGACGATGGAGCAAAGATATGAGGTATCTGAAGGGAAAGCTCAGACTCACGGATGGAAGCAGGGCTGGGGAATTTTGAGGGGAGACTGGGTGAGGAAAGTGGTCATTGGAAGCATGCGACTAAAAGAACCAGGCAGAGGAAAAGACGGGCTAGTGAAGGAGAAATAGAGCTTAGGAATAGGTTTGCAGAGTTGGAAAATGAAGAAGGGGCTCAGCAGGTACTTGTTGAAGGTGGAAGGGTAAGGAAGAAGAGAAGACAGGCTAGTCCTATAAGAAAAGCGGAAGAGTCAAGGGAGACTAGACCAAATATGAGCCCCAGGAGGATACAGGATGGGTTGAAGAGGATTATAAGGGAAAATAGGAATGAAAAGAACTTGCAGCCAGAGGGAACAGGGGAGAGACTGGAGAATAGCACCATCACCAGGAAAAGGCAGGTCTATGTGATCGGGGACTCTTTATTGAGAAGAATAGACAGGCCTGTAACTAGAGCTGATCCAGAGAATAGAATGGTGTGCTGTCTTCCGGGTGCTAAGATATGGGATGTAGACCTGAGGTTGAAAAGGATCCTAAAGGGAGTGGGAAAGAATCCCCGAATTATCCTTCAGGTGGGAACAAATGATAGGGCTAGATTCTCGCTGGAAAGTATTAAGGGAGACTATGCTAGGCTGGGGAAGACGCTTAAGGAAATTGAGGCTCAGGTGACTTTTAGCGGGATCCTTCCTGTTCCTAGAGAAGGGCAACAAAGGTGTGACAAGATTATGACTGTCAACAGATGGCTTAGGTAGTGGTGCTATAAGGAGGGCTTTGGGATGTATGGCCCCTGGGAGGCATTCACGGACAGAGGACAGTTCTCTCAGGATGGACTTCATCTGAGTAGGGAAGGAAATGGACTTCTAGGATCAAAGCTCGCAAAACTGATAAAGAGAGCTTTAAACTAGGAATTAGGGGGAGATGGTTGGGAGATGTCCAGGAAATCTCCATGCCAGATTTTAGCATTGATAGGGAAGAAAACGAAGTAAGAAAGGATACAGCTGTGGGTAGGAGAATGGATATAAGGAGCGAGGGCGGTGTGGATACTAGTCTAATAGGTTATACTAGCTGTAGAATGACTGTGCCTAATAGGGTACAAAATGTGAGCGAGGCCAAACAGCAAAAATTAAGATGTTTGTACACCAATGCGAGGAGCCTAGGTAACAAAATGGAGGAACTAGAGCTACTGGTGCAGGAAGTGAAACCAGATATTATAGGGATAACAAAAACATGGTGGAATAGTAATCATGACTGGACTACAGGTATTGAAGGGTATGTGCTGTTTAGGAAATACAGAAACAAAGGTAAAGGTGATGGAGTAGCATTGTATATCAATGATGAGGTAGAAAATAAAGAAATAAGAAGTGATGCAATGGATAAGACAAAGTCCGTCTGGGCAAAAATTACATTGGGGAAGAAAACTAGTAAAGCCTCTCCTACGATAGTGCTTGGGGTGTGCTATAGACCTCCAGGATCTAATTTGGATATGGATAGAGCCCTTCTTAATGTCTTTAATAAAGTAAATACTAATGGAAACTGCGTGATCATGGGAGACTTTAACTTCCCAGTTATAGACTGGAGGACCAGTGCTAATAATAATAATAGGGCTCAGATTTTCCTAGATGCGATAGCTGATGGATTCCTTCATCCAGTAGTTGCTGAACCGACTAGAGGGGATGCCATTTTAGATTTAATTTTGGTGAGTAGCGAGGACCTCATAGAAGAAATGGTTGTAGGGGACAATCTTGGCTCAAGTGATCATGAGCTAATTCAGTTCAAACTAAATGGAAGGATTAACAAAAATAAATCTGCAATTAGGGTTTTAGATTTCAAAAGGGCTGACTTTCAAAAATTAAGGAAATTAGTTAGGGAAGTGGATTGGACTGAAGAATTTATGGATCTAAAGGTAGAGGAGGCCTGGGATTACTTTAATTCAAAGCTGCAGAAGCTATCGGAAGCCTGTATCCCAAGAAAGGGGAAAAAATTTATAGGTAGGAGTTGTAAACCAAGCTGGATGAGCAAGCATCTTAGAGAGGTGATTAAGAAGAAGCAGAAAGCATACAGGGAGTGGAAGATGGGAGGGATCAGCAAGGAAAGCTACCTAATTGAGGTCAAAAGATGTAGGGATAAAGTGAGACAGGCTAAAAGTCGAGTACAGTTGGACCTTGCAAAGGAAATTAAAACCAATATTAAAAGCTTCTATAGCCATATAAATAAGAAGAAAACTAAGAAAGAAGAAGTGGGGCTGCTTAACACTGAGGATGGAGTGGAGGTTAAAGATAATCTAGGCATGGCCCAATATCTAAACAAATACTTTGCCTCAGTCTTTAATAAGGCTAAAGAGGATCTTGGGGATAATGGTAGCATGACAAATGGGAATGAGGATATGGAGGTAGATATTACCATATCAGAGGTAGAAACAAAACTCAAACAGCTTAATGGGACTAAATCGGGGGGCCCAGATCATCTTCATCCAAGAATATTAAAGGAATTGGCACCTGAAATTGCAAGCCCATTAGCAAGAATTTTTAATGAATCTGTAAACTCAGGAGTAGTACCGAATGATTGGAGAATTGCTAATATAGTTCCTATTTTTAAGCAAGGGGAAAAAACGTGATCCGGGTAACTAAAGGTCTGTTAGTTTGACATCTGTAGTATGCAAGGTCCTGGAAAAAATTTTGAAGGAGAAATTAGTTAAGGACATTGAAGTCAATGGTAAATGGTACGAAATACAACATGGTTTTACAAAACGTTGATCGTGCCAAACCAACCTAATCTCCTTTTTTGAAAAAGTAACAGATTTTTTACATAAAAGAAATCCAGTGGATCTCATTTACCTAGATTTCAGTAAGCCATTTGATACTGTGCCACATGGGGAATTATTAGTTAAATTGGAGAAGATGGGTATCAATATGAACATCAAAAGGTGGATAAGGAATTGGTTAAAGGGGAGACTGCAACGGGTCCTACTGAAAAGCGAACTGTCAGGTTGGAGGGAGGTTACCAGTGGAGTTCCTCAGGGATCGGTTTTGGGACCAATCTTATTTAATCTTTTTATTACTGACCTTGGCACAAAAAGTGGGAGTGTGCTAATAAAGTTTGCAGATGATACAAAGCTGGGAGGTATTGTCAATTCAGAGAAGGATCAGGATATTATACAGGAGGATCTGGATGACCTTGTAAACTGGAGTAATAGTAATAGGATGAAATTTAATAGTGAGAAGTGTAAGGTTATGCATTTAGGGATTAATAACAAGAATTTTAGTTATAAGCTGGGGACGCATCAATTAGAAGTAACGGAAGAGGAGAAGGACCTTGGAGTATTGGTTGATCATAGGATGACTATGAGCTGCCAATGTGATATGGCTGTGAAAAAAGCTAATGCGGTTTTGGGATGCATCAGGAGAGGCATTTCCAGTAGGGATAAGGAGGTTTTAGTACCATTATACAAGACACTGGTGAGACCTCACCTGGAATACTATGTGCAGTTCTGGTCTCCCATGTTTAAAAAGGATGAATTCAAACTGGAGCAGGTACAGAGAAGGGCTACTAGGATGATCCGAGGAATGGAAAACTTGTCTTATGAAAGGAGACTCAAGGCGCTTGGCTTGTTTAGCCTAACTAAAAGAAGGTTGAGGGGAGATATGATCTATAAATACATCAGAGGGATAAATACAGGAGAGGGAGAGGAATTATTTCAGCTCAGCACCAATGTGGACACAAGAACAAATGGGTATAAACTGGCCACCAGGAAGTTTAGACTTGAAATCAGATGAAGGTTTTTAACCATCAGAGGAGTGAAGTTTTGGAATAGCCTTCCAAGGGAAGCAGTGGGGGCAAAAGATCTATCTGGTTTTAAGATTCTACTTGATAAGTTTATGGAGGAGATGGTATGATGGGATAATGTGATTTTGGTAAGTAATTGATCTTTAAATATTAAATATAATATTAATAATATATTAAATAGGACTAATCCCCTGAGATGGGATATTAGATGGATGGGATCTGAGTTACCCAGGAAAGAATTTTCTGTAGTATGTGGCTGGTGAATCTTGCCCATATGCTCAGGGTTTAGCTGATTGCCATATTTGGGGTCGGGAAGGAATTTTCCTCCAGGGCAGATTGGAGAGGCCCTGGAGGTTTTTCGCCTTCCTCTGTAGCATGGGGCATGGCTGACTTGAGGGAGGCTTCTCTTCTCCTTGAAGTCTTTGAACGATGATTTAAGGACTTCAATAGCTCAGACATGGGTGAGGTTTTTCATAGGAGTGGGTGGGTGAGATTCTGTGGCCTGCGCTGTGCAGGAGGTCGGACTAGATGATCAGAATGGTCCCTTCTGACCTTAGTATCTATGAAACTGCACCCACTCGCCACCTCGAAGCTGATTGTTGCCTGTGAAAAGGAGGTGTAGTTGAAGCAAGAGCAGCTGGCTCTGTGAGAAGAGAGGCACGCTCCAAAAGGGAGCTGTTCGCAAAATCCATACTGTGCTTCTTTCCAGATGAGAGCCTGGATATAAGTGGATGGTGTAAACTGGAGAAGCCAGGAGGCTGCTCTAAAGAGAAGTGCAAAGCTGGTGGACAGGGATCCTATTCAATAGCAATATCTAACAATGCTATGCTGTGTGTTGGCCTCTCTGCTCCCCTCCTGTACTACTGGTGTGTACAGGGTTGCTGCCTGGTGTGTAGATGAAGGGAAATGTGATGCATTTCCCTTGGTGCAATATAGAAAATTGGCCAGATAGGTTTTGTGTGGGTACAGGGTGTGAAAGCCAGGGAGGGGCCATGCAGACATCAGAGGTGGGAGAGAAGGAAAGTGGCAAAGCAGCTCAGCTGATTACTGACTGGAATGGAGCCTTTCAACATCCAGCCAGGGCTTTTCAGGCGTGGGGAGGGTCATTGTGCAGGCTAGTACATGTGAGCATTGCCCTAGCACAGACTCAGAGCAACTTTATAGCAGCTGTGTCTGGGGAGCAGAGCTCTCAATCTACCAAGGGCCAAATGTGGTGCCAATGTGTGAGAAAGACCCAAAATGAAGGACACACACCAGAGCATTCATGCAGCGAACTTAAACTGCCAAGGAATCTTTTCCTTTAGTGTAAATGTCTTTCTGTAACCTCAGAGCAATGATTCTTTATTTCTTAGGTAAATTATTGTCAATAATAACTGTGAGGGGACACTCAGTTCATTGGTCGCTTTGGTACCAAGATGAGCTACAGGAGGTGCACTGGAGCAGGATGGATGGAGTTAAGGTTTCTCAGACAAATAGGTTTCCATTTCATGTCTATTCAACATTTACCTTGTAAATGCTGGTGCCTAATTCCCTGATAGCTGGTCGAGTTCCTTTGTACCCTCTGAATACTCCCCAAATCCTCCAAGCAGCACCAATAGGCCCAGAAGTTCAGGGTTTACAAGCCCAGAGCTGCAGCTGCGGAGACAAGAACCGGCCCAGCAGGGAATGGGGGTGTGGCTGCCAGGCGCCCACTTTTGGCTCCTCCCATGATGCAAAGGAGCTCCTCTCTGCACTTGTGCATTTCTGGTATAGAAACAGCCGAAATTAGGATGGTGCGGCTGCAGAGCTCACTGCACACGGGAAACCCAGAATGAAGCCCAGAGAGAGACCCTTCACCTCAGCCCCGGTAGATCCATGCACCAGTGTTGAGCAGGGCACAGAGACTGAGAGGGGAGCCAATGCATCTCCATGTGCTGAGGGTTACTCCGCTTTAGGACTTGTTGAGGAGGCCCCCACTGTGCCGGGCATATTTCTGAGGGAAGATGGGTGGGGGAGGCTTATGGTAACTGTGGCCCCTGTGTTCTGACCCAGGGGCAAGAGGGCACAGGGGAGCGGGGGCTCCCCCACAGTTTCGGTGGATACTGTCACTGAGGATGGTAAAAGAACAGGAGGACTTGTGGCACCTTAGAGACTAAGAAATTTATTTGAGCATAAGCTTTCGTGAGCTACAGCTCACTTCATCGGATGCATTCAGTGGAATTCAGGATGGTAAGTGAGTGGCAGTGTGTGAAGGGAGACACACAAAGCACTGACCCCAGTGATCAGATGTAACTTCACCAATGGTGGTGAGCAGGGATTTGCAGAGAGATACAAACTGAGCTAATCAGAACAAAGAGGTGCTGTCGCTGTTCAGCCAGCTGCAGCTACCAATGTCCTACACTGAGGACAAGTCTACAGTACAAAATTTAGTTGACCTAAGTTATGTGAATATATAGCAGCCACAGTAATTAAACCGCTTTTGTGTGTCCACACTAGGCTCCTTGTGTTGGTGGTGCGCATCCTCACCAGGAACGCTTGCACCCATGGACGGCGTTTGAACTGCCCGTTCAGGGAGCCTGCCCCCGGCCCTGCCCCTTCTCCCTGAGGCCCCACCCCTCCTCCATCCCTTCTGCCCCCCTACTCTGCGGGAACTTTGAGCCCCTGACCGTGGTTGCTGGTCCCCCTGCTCCAGCTCCAGGCCACCCTGACCAACCCTCCCAAGCGCCCCCAACCCCAGAGCACCGGGGGCCCCACCTGGCCGGAGTCCTGAGCCCCAGGCCGGCACACGCTAGCCCCAGCCCCCTCGGGGAAGAGGAGCAACCTCCCTGGGCTGAGGACATTGGGAAGTGGCAGGAAGCAGGAGGGGGTTCAGTGTAGAAGGTGGGTGGGGCCATGCCTGGATGTTTGGGGAGGTTCAGCCTCCCCTGGCCTGCCATAGCCCCTGCCCATGCTTGCATCAGTTTAACTATCAGTGTGGAGCATTGTGGGATGGCTTCAGAAAGGCAGCAACAGTCAACATAAGCAATACAGTGTCCACACTGACAGTGTGTAGACCTAGCTACATCAACCTAAGTGCTACACCTCTCACAGAGGTGGAGGTGTTATGTCGGTGTAGTGGGCAAGTTACATTGGCAGGAGCTACATTTTAGTGTAGACGCTTATGGAATTAGGTCAGCGTAAGCAGCCTTACATCAACCTGATTCTGTAGTGTAGACCAGGGCTTAGTATTACCTGTGTCAGGGCTGTTTTTAACAGTCACTCTCTTTAGACCTGTGTGCAAACACAGCCACTTTAAGAGTACAAGCTTTGATGAAGCCAGGTTATACATACACATTTATTTCCCATGTGCAGAGGGATCCAGATGCCATCTCCACGACATTATCCTGGGGGTAATTCTAGCTCACCCTGCATGGGAAGGCAGCCAGGTGGGCTGCGGAACAAAGAGCTACATGTCATGTGGGAGTTTTCTGCCTGACCCTGGGGGGATTTGGGGAAGGAGGGAGCTGTGTGGAGTAGTGGAGTCAGTTTTTCCCCCCTGCACCTACTCCCAGCTGGTTTGGCCCCTCCCACTTGCCATGGTCAGTCTCAGAGCTCCTCTCCTGCTGCCTCAGGGAACTCTGGGGAAAACTCCACAGCACTCGCCCCCCATAGCTCCCATCCCAGCTCCCGCAGCCACAGGCAGGGTCACATCTGCTGCTCCCCTGGGGAGACACTAGGCTTCTATACACAGGCACCTACCAGCACAGACCTGCTAATGGGGCTTCCCCCCACCCCACCCTTACTCCATGACAGCTGCCTGACCTGCCCAGAGGATGACACAGCCTGCTCATCCCCAGTCTACCAAGGGGAGCTCAGGGAGAGACTGGTCAGCTCCACACAGACCTCAGTGCAGGGCACCGTCCAGCTCTGAGTCGCCAGGAATGTCACACACTTTGGGTTCAATCCCTTCTCCCTCATAGGGAGTTTCCTACAGGGGCAGGTTGGCAGAGCTCTTACCTGAGCAGATCACTCCGGTATCAAAAGAATGACTGCACTGGTATGCACCCCATCCTATATGACTGCAGTTCCAGAGAGCTGACTCGTCACCAACACAGTCAGCTAGAATCAGCCAAGTTGGTCCAGATCCTTCTCCAAAATGAGCATTACCAAGGGCACTGACAGCAGATCCACATCCCAACTGCTTACAAACCACCTCAGCATCTTCCATGTCCCAGGCATTGTCACACACCGTCCCCCACCAATCCTGGTGTTTAACCTCTACTCTCCCGGCACAGGGGCTGCTTCCATTCACCAGCCTCAGCTCATCATCACCTTCAAAAAGACACAGAGCAGAGTTGCAGACAGCACAGAGCCCATCCCCTCTGGCTTGGACAGTATCACACAAGGGTCCTGGGCTTTACTCCCTGATCCCCCAGTCAGGCTTGTCACTGGGGAGGCAGCATGTGGTATCTCCTCCCGTCTGAGCTCTCTGGGCTGGTGAATGCTGAGCACTGTCACTGCTGTGTGATTCACCACCCTCCCTCACCACCCAATCTCCTCATTCCTTCGACCCTTCTCCCCCACCACTCACTTGAAATCATGTTCCCCCACCCAATCTCTCTCTGGCACCAGCTCCTCCAACAACCTCGCCTGCCTGGAAAGGAGTGTGGTGTATTGAAAACTGTTAATATGACAACCTGCTGCCACTTTAAGGGGAAGGGACTTTCTGGTCCTGTTTGCAGGCTAGGGATGGAGCGCTTTGTAAGGAAGTGGCAATCTGGACCTTTAGAAGTCAGATTCCAGAGAGCCCACCTACACCTAGGTGGGGTAAGTTGTGCCTCTCTGCCTTGTGGAGCACCCTGCTTTGTCTCTCTCTGTTTTGGGGTTCTTGTGTGTGAGGGTTCTACATTCTAAGTTATAAAGTCGTGTTACATTGCAAACTTCCAGAAAGAGTATTTCATATATTTATCTAACTTCTCTGTGTTTCTGCTGTGAACATAACATGGAGAGCCAGACATATCCCATTATCCTGCTCTCCCTCCCCTCACACTTGCTGCTGCTCTGCCCATTCAGTGCCACCCCCCCACACACACACATACAGCTCACCTGCCACTCAATGCTACTTGCCTTCCTCCTCTGTCTGAGTCACTGTTCCTCCCAGACCCCACCCATTCTACCTGCTTCAAATTTTTAAATCTTTTCTCAGAAGGAATTAGAGAAAATGTTTTCCCCATCTGCATTTACCTGCTGATTACAAAGTATAAGTGCAGATTCATCTGTGATGACTATTTTATACCCAGCTTTTATAAAGCACATTCCCTCTCCAGTAACAGGGGCTGTAACTCCATCCTGGGGGCCAGGGGACATCAGAACCCTCAGAGCAGAGAGCTCCCACTAGCTGCAATTACAGCTGTATACTGATGGGGAGCTGTGGGGAGGGGGCACTGTTCCATACAATCTCATGGTGAAAACAAACCCCTTCCCAGAGCACAGTGACTATTCTGGGAAGTCCAGGAGCTCTGGACCCACCTCCACATCCCTCTTGTTCAGTGGTTCTCAAATTTGTGTACTGGTGACCCCTTGTTGAGGGGATTCCTTCTGCAACACTGAGTCAGATTAAGAAACTTGGTGTCTCTTCTGACCCTTCCCTGTTCTGTAGGAACCCATGTGTTCAGCTTGGAACAAAAGAGTTAATGTTGATCATTTTAATGTATTTAAAGGTTTTTCTGTCTGGTGAATTTTATCTCCACATTATCTCTCGACCCTCAATTACACAGGTAGGTATTGTTCCCATTTTTACAGAAAGGGAACCTGGGACAGTGAGAAATGAAGTGAGATGTCCCAAGGTCACATGCTAAATCTGTGGCAGAGACAAGAACAGACACTAATTGCCAGATTTCCAGTGCAGGGTTTTCACTATAGAACCATCTGTAAGTTACACGGGGGGGTGAGGGGCACAGGCTGTGCACTCATGTGTTGCATGGTGTCCTCGCCACAGCAGTGATGGGGGGTTAATTATTGTGATTTCCTCTAAGTGCCGTTCCCAGAAGGGCATATCCACTGCAGCATGTTTGTACTCTGGTTTCAGCAGCCACCATCATGTTATACCTGCCTCATGCTCTTTGTGGCCCTGAACCAGCAAAGGCTGTTAGTCACGGGGCTACAATTTCACAAAACAATTTCTCTTCTGCTGCAATTTTTTTTCTTTTGTTTTTCTAACAATCAAAGATGAAACCATTAACCTGCTGAAGTGTGAGACATTTGGGTGGAACCAGAATCCAGCCCGTTTGTAGGTGTCCATTTGTAGATTTGTAAAGTGCCCCGTTATTGAGGGAGGGTGGCAGGGAGTTCATCAGCCCCACCTTCTAAGCTGCATAAAATCCAGCTTGATTAAATCATCTCATGGACTGGTGGATTATGAGCTTTTAACGGGACATAGTGTGAGGGGGACATGCCTGTTCCACATGGAGTCAAATTTAAAGACAAGAAAAGGAAGAGTTGAAACCAGTCTCTAATTATTAACTCTGAACCCGATGGAAAAGGCGGACTTGTGGCACCTTAGAGACTAAAAAATTTATTTGAGCAGAAGCTTCTGGTGAAGCTACAGCTTAAGCTGTAGCTCACGAAAGCTTCTGCTCAAATAAATTTGTTAGTCTCTAAGGTGCCACAAGTCCTCCTTTTCTTTTTTGCGAATACAGACTAACACGACTGCTACTCTGAAATCTGACCAGACTGTTGTCCAGTGGAGTCCATGGCTGCCTTCTCTCCCTGCAGGGTACTAGTTCCACCCCTTGTAGGTAATGGGAATCACTCCACCCTGCAGGGAGAATAGGGCCCCATGGTTTCACATGGCGCATGCAATGGAGATTTGGTTATCCAGAATCCTAGTGGAATTCTCTGCATTTTCACTCTGGTAAAGGTCAGTTTTATCATGAGATCAAACTCCAGCTACTTCTGTGTAACTTTCTTAGGAAGTTCAGGTACAACCCCCCACTTCAGGAAATGTCCTTGCTCTGGAATCCTCAGCACCTACCCTCCAAGGCACAGAGACTTTGCAGAGCTATCTGCGATCTGTACATACCAGCTGTGGTACCGCAGTTTGTCTCTAGCTAAATATTTGAGGTTTCTAAAATCTGTCTTTCATCTTCAGCTTCACCTGTTCATACTGCAGCTACAGAACAGCAGCGTCTCAGACTGCACTAACTCACAGAAACAGGCTGCTACTGAACCGTTCAATATCCTGACAAGTGCATCATTCAAACCCTGCTGAAGTTGGCCCAGCATGTTTGACGCACACAGGACAGCAGTGTTATTTAAAATGGCAGGGAGTGCATATCTGGAATTATTCACAGGTTCCATACACAGGCACAGAGCTGGACGGGCGATGAGGCTGGAAGTCACGATATAGAAGCCCGCTCTGCTTTTCTTCTGATTAGTTATCAGGAATTTCTAAGCACTGAAGCCATTAGTTCACTAAAAGCAACTCTGGGGTCACAGTGCTACAAGACGGGGGTATTTT
Source organism: Dermochelys coriacea (assembly GCF_009764565.3). NCBI lineage: Eukaryota > Metazoa > Chordata > Testudines > Dermochelyidae > Dermochelys > Dermochelys coriacea. The sequence continues at coordinate 215,878,887 of NC_050068.2, forward strand.
ATAAAGCACAGAGACTATGACACGGTTAAATCTATGATTATTGCAAATATATAAACCTCCTCTTTCAGAATAACCAATGGGAGATCATCAGAAACACAAATTTACTTTAACCCCAACTGCCTGCTTTCCATTTGCTTCATTGACTTCTGGAATAAAACACTATTTCTGGTGGATTAAAACTTTCTTCCTACTTCTCATCTGCCCAGCTCATCCAGTGAAATAAAGCAGGCACTTACCCATGGTGTCCTGAAGAAAGAGGAGAAGCCAAAGCAGCTGAGTGGAGAGATGTCCCTTCATTGCCAGACGGACTTGCTGTCCCCTCACTCACTGCACTGGCAGCTCCAAAACACTCTGCCAGGGCTCCTCTGTGTCTGACAAGTGACAACAAAGCAGTGGAAGGGAAATATGTAGATTCAGATGCTGGCATCAGCTGCCAGAAGGAACCAATAGAAACAATATTCACCTTTTTAGACATTATCAGAGAGTTTATCTAACTTTTTATGCAGCTAAAACATCCAATACAATTCTAAAACTCCAGCTGTTACCATATATGAGTGACGAGTCCGCCTCTGATGTCATCTTTGCTTCAGTCTCGGATCATCATGTAACCACCCTCCTTGGTGTAGGGCAGAACTGTGTGCAAAATGATTCTGTCTGATTAGTTGAATAACTCTAGAGCCCAGAATGCTGCTAATTTGACAAACTAATTAAGAAAACAAATGTGGAAAAAAAGAAACCAATAAAATTGAACCCCACAGAGCTGTGTGTCCAATTTTCGTTACCACTGGGGTCAGCTGTATCCAAAGGAGAAGGGAACAACCCCTGCTCCCTTTGTGGAATCCAGACTGCTCAGGGCTTCCTGAACGGCAGTGGTACATTAGTGGTAGGAGTGTGTCATGGAGCTTCCTTCTTCAGATCTGACCATCAATGGCAGCAGAGTCTCAGAGGTCTTCCTGTTCATCGTGTTAGAGCTTGTTCTTAACACTGACTGACTAGGTTCTGAATGACCATCTCGCATACGTAGTATAGGTAGCAACCCACTCCAGGACTCTCCGGCCAGACCAGTGCTGGGCTTGCCCTATGTGGTAACTCTAGGCAGCAGAAGCTGCATTAGTCAGTCTGGGAGCAAGAGAGAATTGCAGGATCCTGACCATTTCCATCCATCTGAAGAGAGAATCTCCTTAACAGTCCGTGCAGTTGAAACCCGTCTCTTCTCTACAGTGAAGAGCAGCACACTGGCCATAGGACACAAGCTTTCCAGGAGACAGCAGCAAGTTAACCAGGAAAACAACATAGCCGACATCGAGTGGAAAAGCAGCCGGGGGAGGGGGCAATCAAAGGTAAAATCCAACCGGAAGGAGCCGTGTGTATGTGTGTGTTAGGCCTAACCGAGGCATTTAGAATGGAATTTGAAATCAGCCCATCGCAGCAATTGTGGTACCAGACAGAAAGGTGGCGTTGCAGGAAACAGCTCTAACGCAGGCATCTCTGGCACTTTGCCACCCCTATCTCATGAAGGCCAAACTGCCACAGCATGAGCTCCTTGGCAACGAACAACAGGGTGTTTCCCCAGCCAGACGCCATCTTGGTGAGTGGCGAGAACTCTGACTCAGCACAGGAAGTTCTCTCTCACCCATCCAGAGAGCAGCAAAGACCAGGAACCATGCGGCAGCTCCACCAGCTCTGCCTTAACTACAGTCCTTGTCAGCGGCTCACCGTGCAAGGGCCAGTACAGCACAGTGCAGTCACTGACCCTGAATAAAGAGAACACAGGTCAGAGAATTCAAGAACTGACTGATAATGGAAGAAGGTGCTGGCAACATTACTGGGAGAGGGGGTGAGCTCTCCTTGCAACAGCTCTGATGCAGCACCTTCACAACAGCACCTTCACTAGGTGTTTGGAGCTTTTCATGTTATCTGGAGACTTGGCCCCACCTCATCAAAATCCCATCACCAGGAACAGTTTGCCAGAGCTGGCAGGGCTGTGACAGCTGCTCCAAGGCCGTCTCCTTCAGAACAGGTGTCATAGAATCATAGACTATCAGGGTTGGAAGGGACCTCAGGAGGTCATCTCGTCCAATCCCCTGCTCAAAGCAGGATCAACACCAACTAAACCATCCCAACCAGGGCTTTGTCAAGCCTGACCTTAAAAAACTTCTAAGGAAGGAGATTCCACTACCTCCCTAGGTAACGCATTCCAGTGCTTCACCACCCTCCTAGTGAAAAAGTTTTTTCCTAATATCCAACCTAAACCTCCCCGACTGCAACTTGAGACCATTACTCCTTGTTCTGTCATCTGCTACCCCTGAGAACAGCCTAGATCCATCCTCTTTGGAACCCCCTTTCAGGCAGTTGAAAGCAGCTATCAAATCCCCCCCTCATTCTTCTCTTCCGAGACTAAACAATCCTAGTTCCCTCAGCCTCTCCTCATAAGTCCTGTGTTCCAGTCCCCTAATCATTTGTGTTGCCCTCCGCTGGACATTTTCCAATTTTTCCACATCCTTCTTGTAGTGTGGGACCCAAAACTGGGCACAGTACTCCAGATGAAGCCTCACCAATGTCGAATAGAGGGAAATGATCACGTCCCTCGATTTGCTGGCAATGCCCCTACTTATACATCCCAAAATGCCATTGGCCTTCTTGGCAACAAGAGCACACTGTTGACTCATATCCAGCTTCTTGTCCACTGTAACCCCTAGGTCCTTTTCTGCAGAACCGCTGCCTAGCCATTCAGTCCCTGGTCTGTAGTGGTGCATGGGATTCTTCTGTCCTAAGTGTAGGACTCTGCACTTGTCCTTCTTGAACCTCATCAGATTTCTTTTGGCCCAATCCTCTAATTTGTCTAGATCCCTCTGTATCCTATCCCTACCCTCCAGCATATCTACCTCTCCTCCCAGTTTAGTGTCACCTGCAAACTTGCTGAGGGTTCAATCCACAATATCCTCCAGATCATTTATGAGAATCTTGAACAAAACCAGCCCCAGGACCAACCCTTGTGGCACTCCACTTGATATCGGCTGCCAGCTAGACATGGAGCCATTGATCACTACCCGTTGAGCCCGACAATCTAGCCAACTTTCTGTCCACCTTATAGTCCATTCATCCAGCCCATACTTCTTTAACTTGCTGGCAAGAATACTGTGGGACACTGTGTCAAAAGCTTTGGTAAAGTCAAGAAACAATAAGTCCACTGCTTTCCCCTCATCCACAGAGCCAGTTATCTCATTGTAGAAGGCATTTAGATTAGTCAGGCATGACTTGCCCTTGGTGAATCCATGCTGACTGTTCCTGATCACTTTCCTCTCCTCTCAGTGCTTCAGAATTGATTTCTTGAGGACCTGCTCCATGATTTTTCCAGGGACTGAGGGGAGGCTGACTGGCCTGTAGTTCCCAGGATCCTCCTTCTTCCCTTTTTTTAAAGATGGGCACTACATTACCCTTTTTCCAGTCGTCCAGGACTTCCCCCTATCGCCATGAGTTTTCAAAGAGAATGGCCAATGGCTCTGCAATCACGTCTGCCAACTCCTTTAGCACTCTCGGATGCAGCGCATCCGGCCCCATGGACTTGTGCTCCTCCAGCTTTTATAAATAGTCCCGAACCACCTCTTTCTCCACAGAGGGCTGGTCACCTCCTCCCTATGCTCTGCTGCCCAGTGCAGTAGTCTGGAAGCTGACCTTGTTTGTGAAGACAGAGGCAAAAAAAGCATTGAGAACAGTAGCTTTTTTCACATCCTCTGTCACTAGGTTGCCTTCCTCATTCAGTAAGGGGCCCCCACTTTCCTTGACTTTCTTCTTGTTGCTAACATACCTGAAGAAACCCTTCTTCTTACTCTTAACATCTCTTGCTAGATGCAACTCCAGGTGTGATTTGACCTTCCTGATTTCACTGCTGCATGTCCGAGCAATATTTTTATACTCTTCCCTGGTCATTTGTCCAATCTTCCACTTCTTGTAAGCTTCTTTTTTGTGTTTAAGATCAGCAAGGATTTCACTGTTAAGCCAAGCTGGTCGCCTGCCATATTTATGTGTCTTGGGTGGGTCCTGCAGCTCACCCCGCAGGAGCACAGGGTCATGCTGTGAATGGGGGTGACCATGTTACGTGGCTGATCCCACGAGCAAGGCAAAAACAGCCAGGCGAGGATTGTTGCCCAGTGAGTGGGGGGAAGGAGCTGAGACGGTCCTGGGGCAGATCTTTGCTCAGAGCCTCGTGTCTGGAATGGGGCCAGCAGAGCTCCCTCCCCAAGAGAAGCTGAGGCCGAAGCCTGAGGAGTGGGACAGGCGAGGCTGTGGCTGGGAGATGAGAGGATGGGATCAGAAGTCTGGACATGAGGGGTAGTTGTGGAGACCTCAGAAAGAGCCATGTGGGCGAGTGAGGTCCTGCCCCTGTGTAGCTGGGAGGGGCTTGATAAAGCAGGTAGGAGAGCTCTGCTGTGAAGGTGAAGAAGGGGAGACATTTCAGTAGTGTAACTGCCCCAAGGCAGGGGACCTTAACTGCCCCATCTTGGGTGTGAGCACTTATGGAACTGAAAGAGGGAAAACTGAGGCAGGATGACCACATTTCCACACCATGGGTCCTGTGCCATACTGCACCCTGTGGTATTACTGATCTGGGGTTAGACGTTTGGGGAGAAGTCCTGAAAGCTCCTAAATCCCACTTCCAAAAAGCACAGAATATCCATAGGGTCCTGCTACTGGGCTAAAGTACTGGGTTTAGGGTATGACTTAAACCAGGAAGTGTATTGGCTTTGGCCCACATGGAGAATGCATGTGTGTATGTTGGGGGGGGAGTAATAAAAATTTTGCTTCTGTCTCTGTGACTAGGTGCTGTAACCATTTCCTGTTGTTAGAATTCCCTATTTACTCTTTTACAGTGATATATTTTACTACTTGCCTTGATTTGCTCCCCCACAGAAAGGAAGAACCTTTCCCAAAAGCCCTGTTAGTCTCGCTTTATTTCACATTATGGAAAACACCAAAGGGATCAGTATGGAGTCCCCATGAGAGACAGGCACAGTGTGGGGTCCATGCTGTTCTCCCAACCTGGCCAATGTGAGAGGAAGGCAGGGAAACTCCTCCCATTTGAAGGTGCCGACCACAGAAAGGAGAACTGGACCATCTCCCCAACACTCACAGCAGAGGAGGTCCAGGGCGTAGGAGGCTGAGGCAGTGCAGCAGCACCACCTTCATTGTGGCCCCTGAGATGTTCCTATGCTTGACTCTTCGTTTTTGGTCTCTGCTGCTCATGGGGGAGTAACTGAGGCTGGAGGGGGAAGATTCTCTTCCTGTGTCACTATCACCCAGTAATTCTTCAGTGGTTTCACTGCATAAGAAACTCCCACCAGGTGCAGGGCTCAGTACAAGAGCCAAGTTGGAACTTCTGAGTCCATCTCTTATTTGAGAGTTCCAAACTCCTGGCCAGGAATCTGGAGGGCCTTGGTCTCCAGGACATTGTAGCAGTCTGGCGGGTGTCAGTCCCAGTTCTCTCTCAATCACAGTCTAGCTTTCTCAATCATGGTGCCAGTAGCTCTCAGTTTGGCTCAGGCCTGGCAGTGTCGTGCTCCCAAACCCAGCTGGGAGGCTGAAGCAGCAGGATCTTTCCTGATGGAATGGACCTATCAGCCTCAGTACAGTTGAAGGGGAACATGGTCATGATCCTGCCCTCTCCTCAAGGAACAGGAATCACCAGTAGATGGCAATGTAGGAAAGTGGCCTCAGTGGCTTCCCGGGGCACACACTCCCGTTGGTGCACTGCCTCTGCTCCTAAAGCTCGGAATAGCCTGACCCGGCTCTGAGTTGAGCACTCAGTATCAGTGTGAGGCAAACCCACAGCCAGACCAAGGCTGCTCACTCAGCTGCACTGATTCACCGCAGACCACTGGTGCAGAGCAGGTCCACTGCTCTATCTGGGCATTTATCTTTTCCCCCACTGATCCCTCCACACTTGAGAATAGGGTTGCTCTCAAGACCAGGGGGGCTGACAGTTTGCGGAGGTGTGGGGAGTCTCTCCAGTGCATTTCCCTACAGAAGAGGGCACTGGTGCTCAACCAACTGATCCTATCCATGCTCTGGAACAGACTCAACATCCTGACCCCATGCCGGGTACCCTGGCTGGTCTACAGAATAAAATCTTGGAGTTCTTCTGGCCTGGGTTGCGCTGCGTCTCTTCAGGTATCCTGAACCTTTGCATGGAGGAGGGAAGACAGGGTCTGCTCTTCTTCCGCAGTCAGGTCCATTTCTTCCACGTCCAGGCGCTGCACAGGCTCCTTTCTGGTGCAGGTAGTCCAGCATAGAGCATGCTAGCGCATGCCTTTCTCTGACCCCTCTGAGATCTCTCATACAATTGACAGCTCTTCTATCTCCACCTAAGGATTCTCCCGCAAGACCTCTCTGAGTTGCTGGTCTTTTACCAGGACCTCCTCAGGACGTAGAAGCTATTCTTTGTGACCAGGTCCATGGCTGCCACTACTACAAAATCACTACCTAGGTGTGCAGGTGGCAGAGTCCCCCTCGATACATCAGAGGCTGGTCCCAGCTGGTGCAACAAGAATTCCCTGGACTATGACCGGATGGACTGGGTGGACCCCTATGGTGCTCCACCAGCGCATGGAGTTCTCCACTTCACACATTTCTCATTGCATCCTCCAGGAGGTGAGCTCAGCCCTACCACCCACCTCTTGTGTTTTCCTTGAGTGGGTCCTGTCGCAGGCTTCTCCATGTCTGCCCCTCACCCATGGCCCTTCGGACCTTACCACTGGCCCCCTGCCCCACGAGTATCCCAGGCCACCCCCTATGTACCATGGGAGAGGGCTGTGAGATATGCAACTAATCTGTCTCCGAACAGCATCCACAAAACTACTATGCACTCATGCTCCTCACCCTTCATTTCCTCACCCTTGTGTCCTGCCTTGACACCAAGTGGTGGGTGTGATGGATTCACCCCGGGGTTCCACCTGGAACTGGATTATCACTGAGCCCTCTGACCCACCAGCCTGGGGACCCTCTCACACTGTACTTCCATGACAAGGTGCAAAGCCTTCCAGCCTTCACTTTCATGAGCATACCTACAGAGAGAGACACACTCAGCTACAGTTACATGCAGGCTCTCTGACCAGCCCCTGCATAGGAAACTGAGACTGTACAGGGTAAGCTCATAAAATTCGCCCACTCCCTCAATGTGGTGGGCAATATGCAACAGCCTTTGCCCCTGGGTTATGATTCCCACACACTTCACTCCAACACACTGGTTTTGATAATGCAAAAACAGATGTATTAAAAACAAAAGATAGATTTTAAGTGATTATAAGCGATAGCAAACAGATCAAAGCAGATTACCTAGCAAATAAACAAAAATGCTTAATATACTAAATAGACTGGATATGAATAGCAGATTCCCACCCTAAGAGATTATACAATCAGGCTGCAGTTTCTTAGTGGGCAAGCTGCACTTGCTTTACAGCTTGGAATCCCAGGTGTTTCATTCACAGGGTAAAAATCCCTTTAGCCTGGATCCAGCACTTACCCAGTTCAGCCTTTGTTCTTCAGGTGTTACCAGGAATCTTCTTGTGTGGGGAATGAAGAACACCAGATGATGTCACTCCCTGCCTTATATAGCTTTTATATATGGCAGGAACCCTTGGTTCCCAAAGCCTGGTTCCCAGAGCAGTCTTGGAAAAATAATGACATCCCAAGATGGAGTCTAGAGACTTGTGGTCTCTTCACATGTCCTTATAGAGTCATAGCAGCCATTAATTACAGGCTTTCTCTGGTGCTGACAGGAAGACTCACCAGGTGGGGGATAAGCTTCTCCGAAAACCTATTGTTTTTTCCTAATGGCCCATCCCTAATCCTTCCCCACCCACTATCTAGATTGAAAGCATCTTGTCCAGTGGGCGTTATTAAGGTGTAATTACATTTGAAATACAGATACATAGTCAATATTCATACCTTTAGATACAAAAATGATACATGCATCCAAATAGGATAATCGTATTAGCAAATCAGAACTTTTCCAATGACATCTCACATTACCCGTTTGTGTAAAATACATTATAATTATGTCCTAATCATCTCCTAGCAATATCACTGCACAAAATGTGGGGTGCAGTGTCACAGTGAGACCTCCTATCACCCAAGGGGGGGGGAATCCTGGTGTGTCGGTCCGTATTCCACCCTGGTCCCACGGCCTGGTGGGTATATTAGTTGGTGGCTCCTTCATGGAGCCATGAACACGGGCATGTACCTGGCACGGTTTACAACTACCCCCAAAACCTGCTTGTTTTCCAGTGAGGGAGACCCTGATGAACATTTATATTGAGTGCACCAGTTCACAGCCCCTCTTCTGGCTCCTCCAGAACTTCCTCTTCCAATTCTGGCTGAATTTTCCCCCACACCTCGTGATTTACACATACCCTCCTTGGCCCAACAAAGTCGTCAGACCTCCTTGTCAGTCTCCGCCTGGCACTGGCCAAGGTGGCCATTCACCAGGAAGCTGGACAGAGGGGGTGCTCGGCTTCTTTGAGCCTATTTCCAAAAATCCCTCAAGATATGGCTCAGGGCAGAGTTCCTCTGTGAAGTGTCCACTTCTTCCCTGGATGCCTTTGAGGAGCAGTGGGTGCTGTCAGGGATTCTCTGCTCAGTGTACCCCTCCATACCCCTGATTTTATATCTATGACCCTCACTCCCATCCCTGATTTTCATTTGTTGTTCTCTGAAATTATTCGATGCCTGGGTCCAATGAATCCCCCACTTAGGCTGAGGGGAATTGCCTTTAGATGTGGATATGCTTACACGCACCCATCCTCAGTGCTTCAGTGATCCAGTTCTCAGGCATTGTGCTGTGTCCTATCCCTGAGCAGGGCATGGGTCAGATGATCCCCAGGCTCAGGTATTTCACTGATCCTCCAAAAGCTGCAAGTTAGTCTGTGCAACAGCCCTACCTGGCCAGGAACTTCCTGATGCCTCACCGTGTCACAGATGGGTTCCTAGGCTTCCAGCCTGCCCTTCATCTGATTCCTGTTCCTGTCCCAGCCTTCCCTGAGCATCCTTTCAGCTCACTTCAGCCTTGTCTGCCCCTTACTCTGACCTTTTGCTCCAGCCTTGTTACTGACCTGCTCCCGCCCCGCTTCTGCCTCCAGACACTGGGACTGACTGCAGTCGGGCTTCAGCCCTTGGCCTGCATCTGCACTCTGACTCCGACACTGATTTGGCTTGTCTATGATTTTTGACATCAGTTCTGACCCACAGCCTGTCCCCAGACCCTGGTTTCAAAAGTGCTACCTTGAGCCAACCCTACATCCAGCTTCAACCACCCCTCCAACAAACAGGCCTGACTGCCTGCAACCAGAGTCTGACAATTGACACTAGAGCCCTGGGGGCATTGCAGGCTGTCAAACGCCAGTGCCCACCCCAAGCTCTCATTACCAGTTACAGCAATGATCTCTCTAGTCTGGAATGGTGCAAAAAAGTAAATATTACATGCCTGTGAACTCTTGGTGCATAAATGTGGGATGCCCACATGAGGGTCTGAATGGAAACTGGGCACTGTTAGTCAGTGTATCAGTCCAACAGTGCCCCACCTGGCCAAGCAGGGTGTGACACCAGCTCCTTCGGCTCAGTGGGGCTGTCAGTCTGTTGCTGCTGCTCAGGAATCTGAAAAAACCACTCTGATCTCAGGTCTGTCAGGGGGTTGGTAGGGGAACCCAGGCCCACCCACTTTCCTGGATCCCAGCTTAGGGCCCTCAAGTTAGACCAGCTTGTCCTGGCCTCGGCCTCAACCACTTGCAGCTGATGTCCTAGAGCCTATGCAACAGGGTCTTCAGCCACATAGAAATGTGTTTTGTGTTTTGACTTTATGAAATGCTTGTAAAGTGATGCATGCACTTTTCATAGCTGTAGCCTATGCAATAAGCAGTTACTCACCCTGTGCAGTAATGACGGTTCTCCGAGATGTGTCCCTATGTGTGCTCCACTGTAGGAGTGCTTGCACCTCTGCACTGCTGATCGGAGAACATCAGTAGCAGTGTCCATTGGGCCCGCACATGTGCTGTCTCTTCTCATGCTGCGCCACAAGGCTAGTCAGTGCGCGTGGGCTAACTGTCCTCAGTTCCTTCTCGACCGCAGAGTGATTGACAAGAAATCTGAAGTAGAGTGGAGGAGGGTGGGTTGTGGAGCACCCATAGGGACTGTGCAAGGTGCTGCTAGAGAGGCCTTAATCAGTTCCTGCCACTCCATCCCCAATCAGGGTTATTGGATTGGGGCTGGGTAGATAGCCCGATGCTTGCCTGCTAACTGGCCACACCTGACAGCCTCGTTATCAGGAGCTATAAGTCTGGGAGAAAGCGAGAGCAGAAGGGTGGAGACCAAGAGGGGGAAGATCAGCCTTAGACTGAGGTGGGAGTCTCCTAGTCTGTTGCTGGCCAGGCCTGTGATGGGCCAAGCTGTTGTAAAAAGCCTGTATATAGTTGGAAACGGGTGGTGGGGACATGATCACAAATAAAGAGCACGGGTGTTGCACCAGCCTGAAGTACCCTCTCCCTCATGCAGAATGCTGATGCATTTCGCTCTGTGAATACGGTCCCTGCCTAAAGAGACTGCAGAGTGCACTGGGTGTGCAGGAGCCAACCCACTCTTATCTGCTGTCATGGGCAGTGAGTGTAGCTGCCACTTGGGGAGGCTAGCTCCCCAGCCCACCTCTTCTGCCTGTGGCCCCACCCATACTCCATCCCTGCTCTGCCCCAGGCCCCGCCCACCCACTCCACCCAGGCCCCACCCTCTCCTCACTGTCTCCATCTTCTCTTCCCCCTCCCTTCCTGCTCACCTCCTTCCAGCCAAATTCCTCAACCCAAATGTTGCAAATTACATTTGAAAAAAAACCACTCTTTTGCAATTTCTTTCTAAAGAAAATGGAGCATGTTTGCCACTGCCTGCCGGAAGGTGAAGCCTGGATATGCAGAAGGTACCTAATTCAAAGCACTAAACTTTGGATTAAAAAATGTCAGTCCTGGGGTTTTTGATATACCCTGAAGTTTGTCAGAGATTTATCTGCAAAAACTGTGTAGTAAGGGCAAGTCAGCTGCCCTGCTGAATACAACATTAAATATTATGGAATACATGATGCAGCTCTTTTCTTGTTTTACATTTTCTTAATCAGTATTTCTAAACTGATTTTATAATTTACATGTACTCCTAAGCCTTCATAAAGTAATCATTCCAGATTGCTACATATTTAACAGGTTTCAGAGTAGCAGCCGTGTTAGTCTGTATTCGCAAAAAGAAAAGGAGTACTTGTGGCACCTTAGAGACTAACAAATTTAAAATTTGTTAGTCTCTAAGGTGCCACAAGTACTCCTTTTCTTTCTACATATTTAACTCACTGAAACAAAGACATTGTTTTAAATTATTCAGTCACAGAGGTTTAGTGTGTTCATAAAAATGTTCATTGCTTTTAGAAAAAGGGAACACTAATTTACTTTGTGTGATCTCCATATCAATAGACATATTTATGAAATTTCATCAACTTTAAAAAATATGTTTCCAAAGATTTTAGGCATAACAAAGGATTTTATATCTTACTAAGGTACTGATTTTGCTAGAGGGTTCTCTTAAAACTAGTTCATCAAATAGTCAGAAGTAAAGAAAGGGAGACTCGGTTGTCCAGCTATCTGTTAGGAAAGGGGTGTTGTCCCTTTAAGGGCTCTCTTCAACAGGGGGGTGAAGGGATGGACAGAAAGGACAGGAAGACTTGGGAAGCAAGTATTTTGCACTATAGTCATTCAAATTAAAATGTGTATTTTAGATAAGGGTGGTCTTTTGAAGGCTCAGGCTCAGGCTCAGAGGGAGGTGGGAGCCTCCTAGTCTGTTGCTGGCCAGACCTGTAGTAGGCCAAGCTGCTGTAAAACCTTGTATATAGTTGGAAACTGGTGATGGGGATGTGATCACAAATAAAGAGCACAGGTGTTGCACCAGCCTAAAGTGTCCCTGAGTCTCTAGAAGACGGGGAGAAGGGCTGAACGGGAGGGCCACGGCATGTGCCCCATTACATGGACACACATCTCAAAGAGACATTGTTACTGCACAAGGTGAGTAACTTCTTCTTCTTCTTTGAATAGTCTCCCTATGGGTGTTTCACTGTAGGTGACTCCAAAGCAGTACCCATGTGGGGGGCTGAAACTTCGGAGTCGGGTCAGTTACAGATGATAGTACTGTGAAGCGGAAAATGGCATCGGAGGCAGAGTCTCCAGCGATCACATAGAGTTCTGCGAAGGTGTGAACTGACACCAATTGTTACCACTCTACAGATCTCTAAGATAGGGACATTCTTGAAGAAGGTGAGAGATGAGAAGATAGACCTTGTGGAGTGTGTATGAATAGTATCCAGAAGGGTCCTATTGCAAACTTGGTAGTGAATAGGGGACCGCAAACAGGGGAGTTTGAGAGGGAGTTAGTGGGAGGGAGATGTAATATCATTGTTATGGTTAGGAAGAGACATATCACCAATGCCAATGCTGCTCCTGTCTCCTCCACCTGCGCCTGTATCCAGACAGACAACCTAACTGTGGATGCTTCTACCCAGATCCTGGGGTGGATTTGCAGAGATTGTGGCCTGCATTTCCCACTCACAGAAAGCCAGGCTGGAGAGACCATCCAGCATGAAAGGTGCCTGCTGGTGGAATCTCTCAGGAAGCAGGTGGGAGAGCTACAAGAAAAGGTGGCTAGGCTGATTAGCATCCAAGCCCATGAGGATTTCCTTGAGAGTATTCATATGGAGACATCCAAGGCTGAGGAAGCTATCCAGCTACAGAGGACTGCTGTTACACCACCGGGGGACAAAGAGATGACTCAGTCACAGGGAGGACACTGGCTGCTGATTACTTCTGGCAGCAGGCAGAGTTCCACCCCTACTCCCAACCCACCCACCATGCTGATGGAAAACCAATATGCTGCCCTGGCAACAAGCAATGAGGAATCACCCCCAAAGGTGGAGGAGGAGAAGCCATGTACCCCCAAGGCTGGGAGGATCACAGTCCCCACTCCCAGGAGGAAATGTAGGGTTGTGGTGGTTGGTGATTCTCTTCTGAGGGGGACAGCAGTACTCATCTGTCACGGCATCCTGGGAGGTATGCTGCCTGCCAGGGGCCCATATCCAAGACGTTATGGAGGGATTGTTGAGGATCATCCGGCCCTCTGACTACTACGCCATACTACTCATCCATGTGGGCACTAATGATTGCAAGGTATGACTCTCAGCAGATCAGAAGTGACTACAGGGCTCTGGAAGTAAGGGTGAAGGAGTTGGGAGCGCAGGTGGTGTTCTCTTCGATATTTCTGGTCAAGGGTAGAGCCCCAGGCAGAGACAGATACATCCTGGAGGTGAATGCCTGGCTCGAGGATGGTGTCGCCAGGAGGGCTTCGTCTTCCTTGACTACAGGATGTTGTTCCAGGAAGAAGGACTGCTAAGTAGAGGTGGGGTCCACCTATCGAGGGAGGGGGAAGAGCATATCTGAATACAGACAGGCTAACCAGGACCCCAGGCTAACCACTCTCAGGAGTGACCAGAGAGATTGGAGTGTTCTTGCTTACAGACAGCCCCCCAATTTGAAGCAAATACTCACCAGCAACCACACACCACACAACAGAACCACTAACCCAGGAACCTATCCTTGCAACAAAGCCCGTTGCCAACTCTGTCCACATATCTATTCAGGGGATACCATCATAGGGCCTAATCACATCAGCCATACCATCAGAGGCTCGTTCACCTGCACATCTACCAATGTGATATATGCCACCATGTGCCAGCAATGCCCCTCTGCCATGTACATTGGCCAAACTGGACAGTCTCTACGTAAAAGAATGAATGGACACAAATCAGACGTCAAGAATGATAACATTCAAAAACCAGTTGGAGAACACTTCAATCTCTCTGGTCACTCGATTACAGACCTAAGAGTGGTTATCCTTCAACAAAAAAGCTTCAAAAACAGACTCCAATGAGAGACTGCTGAATTGGAATTAATTTGCAAACTGGATACAATTAACTTAGGCTTGAATAGAGACTGGGAATGGATGAGTCATTACACAAAGTAAAACTATTTCCCCATGTTATTTCTCCCCTCCCACCCCACCCCCCACTGTTCCTCAGATATTCTTGTTAACTGCTGGAATTAGCCTAACTTGCTTGTCACCATGAAAGGTTTTCCTCCTTTCCCCCTCCTGCTGCTGGTGATGGCTTATCTTAAGTGATCACTCTCCTTACAGTGTGTATGATAAAACCATTGTTTCATGTTCTCTGTGTGTGTATATAAATCTCCCCTCTGTTTTTTCCACCAAATGCATCCGATGAAGTGAGCTGTAGCTCACGAAAGCTTATGCTCTAATAAATTTGTTAGTCTCTAAGGTGCCACAAGTCCTCCTTTTCTTTTTGCGAATACAGACTAACACGGCTGCTACTCTGAAAACTGATAGAGAGATATGCACAGCTGTTTGCCCCCTCCACCCCAAGTATTAATACATACTCTGGGTTAATTAATAAGTAAAAAGTGATTTTCTAACTAGAGAAAATAGGATTTAAGTGGTTCCAAGTAGTAACAGACAGAACAAAGTGAATGACCAAGTAAAATAAAATAAAACACACCCATCTAAGTCTAGTACAGTAATAAAAACTAAATACCGATAAAATCTCACCTGTTCCAGTAAGCTTCCTTTTACAGACTAATCTCATTCTAGTCCGGGTCCAGCAATTACTCACACCCCTTGTAGTTATTGTCCTTTGTTCCAGTTTCTATCTGGGGGGTGGAGAGGCTCTTTCTTTAGCCAGCTGAAGACAAAATGGAGGGGTCTGCCACGGGCATAAATAGACTTTGTCTTGTGAGTGAAGACCCCCTCCTCTCTCCTATGCAAAGTCTAGCTCCAAGATGGGGTTTTGGAGTCACCTGGGCAAGTCACATGCCCATGCATGACTCATAGTTTTTATAGGCAGAAGCCCTTTCCCACAAGGTACCTTGAGTTTCTCCAGGAAGACTTATGTGGATTGGAGCATTCCAACATGCATTGTTCCGTAAGTGCTTCTTGACTGGGCGCTTAACTTTGCGAATTCCTTTCTCCAGGAATTGACCAAATGCTCTACTAAGGTCATTTAGAAATCAAGCCAGTACACGGTTAATATTCATAAATTCGAATAAAAAAATGATACTTGAGTATAAATTTTTGAGCTTTGACAAATTTGTTGAGAGCTCTGAGGTCTAATATGGGTCTCCAGCCCTGCCCTTTCTCTTGGGTATTAGGAAATACCGAGAGTGGAACCCTTTTTCTCGCAGATGTTGAGGTACCAGTTCTATGACTCCTAGGTGGAGGAGACAGTCTACCTATTGTCATAGTACACTCTAGTGAGAAGGGTCCCCGAAGAGGGATGGGGAAGGTTGTTGGGCGGGGGGGAGATCAAATGGATAGAGTACCCATGAGAAACAAACAAACGAACTCTTGGACCCATCGGTAAGATGTTAGGCATTCCCAGGTGCCGCAGAACACTGCCAGATGGTGGCCAAATGGGTGAATAGTGATGCTCAGTTGTAGGGAGTGGTTTGCCGGCACCTCAACCATCACAACAAAATTGGTGTTTTGAGGTGGATGGCTGGGATGAGGAAGATTGCTGGCCAGACCATTTACGTCTTGAGAATTTAGTTTTCTTCTTCATAGAATCATAGAATATCAGGGTTGGAAGTGACCTCAGGATGTCATCTTGTCCAACCCCCTGTTCAAAGCAGGACCAATCCGCAACTAAATCATCACAGCCAGGGCTTTGTCTAACCTGACCTTAAAAACTTCTAAGAAAGGAGATTCCACCACCTTCCTAGGTAACCCATTCCAGTGTTTCACCACCCTCCTAGTGAAAAACTTTTTTCTAATATTCAACCTAAACCTCCCCCACTGCAACTTGAGACCATTACTCCTTGTTGTGTCATCTGCTGCCAGTGAGAACAGTCTAGATCCATCCTCTTTCGAACCCCCTTTCAGGTAGTTGAAAGCAGCCATAAAATCCCCCCTCATTCTTCTCTTCCGCAGACTAAACAATCCCAGTTGCCTCAGCCTCTCCTCATAAGTCATGTGTTCCAGTCCCCTAATCTTTTTTGTTGCCCTCTGCTGGACGTTTTCCAATTTTTCCACATCCTTCTTGTAGTGTGGGGCCTAAAACTGGACACAGTACTTCAGATGAGGCCTCACCAATGTCGCATAGAGGGAAATGATCACGTCCCTCGATCTGCTGGCAATGCCCCTACTTATACATCCCAAAATGCCATTGGCCTTCTTGGCAACAAGGGCACACTGTTGACTCATATTCAGCTTCTCGTCCACTGTAACCCCTAGGTCCTTTCCTGCAGAACTGCTGCCTAGCCATTCGGTCCCCAGCCTGTAGCAGTGCATGAGATTCTTCCGTCCTAAGTGCAGGACTCTCATGTTATTCTCCCAGGGGATCCTGTCCATCAGTTCCCTGAGGTTGTCAAAGTCTGCTTTTCTGAAGTCCAGGGTCCATATTCTGCTGCTCTCCTTTCTTCCCTGTGTCAGGATCCTGAAATCGACCATCTCATAGTCACTACCTCCCTGGTTCCCATCCACTTTTGCTTCCCCTACTAATTCTTCCCGGTTTGTGAAGAGCAGGTGAAGAAGAGCTCTGCCCCTCGTTGGTTCCTCCAGCACTTGCACCAGGAAATTGTCCCCTACACTTTCCAAAAACTTCCTGGATTGTCTGTGCACCGCTGTATTGCTCTCCCAGCAGATATCAGGGTGATTGAAGTCTCCCATGAGAACCGGGGCCTGCGATCTAGTAACTTCTGTTAGTTGCCAGAAGAAAGCCTCATCCACCTCATCCCCCTGGTCCGGTGGTCTATAGCAGACTCCACCATAACATCACCCTTGTTCCTCACACTTCTAAACTTAATCCAGAGACACTCAGGTTTTTCTGTAGTTTCATACTGGAGCTCTGAGCAGACATACTGCTCTCATACATACAGCGCAACTCCCCCACCTTTTTTGCCCTGCCTGTCCTTCCTGAACAGTTTATATCCATCCATGACAGTACTCCAGTCATGTGAGTTATTCCACCAAGTCTCTGTTATTCCAATCACATCATAATTCCTTGACTATGCCAGGACTTCCAGTTCTCCCTGCTTATTTCCCAGGTTTCTTGCATTTGTGTATAGGCACTTGAGATAACTTGCTGTTTGTCTTGCTTTCTTAGTATGAGGCAGGAGTCCTCCCCTCTCGCACTCTCCTGCTCGTGCTTCCTCCCGGTATCCTCCTTCCCCACTTACCTCAGGGCTTTGGTCTCCTTCCCCTGGTGAACCTAGTTTAAAGCCCTCCTCATTGGGTTAGCCAGCCTGCTTGCAAAGATGCTCTTCCCTCTCTTTGTTAGGTGGAGCCCGTCTCTGCCTAGCACTCCTCCTTTTTGGAACACCATCCCATGGTCAAAGAATCCAAAGCCTTCTCTCCGACACCACCTGTGTAGCCATTCGTTGACTTCCCCGATTCGACGGTCTCTACCCCGGCCTTTTCCTTCCACGGGGAGGATGGACGAGAAGATCATTGTACCTCAAGCTCCTTTATCCTTCTTCCCAGAGCCACGTAGTCTGCAGTGATCCGCTCAAGTTCATTCTTCGCAGTATCATTGGTGCCCACGTGGAGAAGCAGGAAGGGGTATCGATCGAAGGGCTTGATGAGTCTTAGCAGTTTCTCCTTCACATCGTGAATCCTACCTCCTGGCAAGCAGTAGACTTCTCGGTTTTCCCGGTCGGGGCGGCAGATAGATGACTCAGTCCCCCTGAGGAGAGAGTCCCCGACCACCACCACCCGCCTCCTTCTCTTGGGAGCAGTGGTCTTGGAACCGCAACCCTAGGACAGTGCATCTCATGCCTTCCAATCGGCGGAGTTTCCTTCTGTTCCCTTCCCTCAGATATATCATCTAGTACACTCTCCGCATTAGTACCTGTGGAGAGAACATGAAAACGGTTGCTTACTTGTATCTGCGTTGCTGGTACAGGACGCTCCCCTTTCCTCTTCTGGAGGTCACATGCTGCCAATTTTTTTCACCGTTCTCCTGTCCCCGCTGCGCAGCCTGCTCTGAACCTTCAGAACATTGTGTCCGTAGAAGCATATCCTGACGTCTGTCCAGGAAATCTTCAGTTTCTCTTATGAAACGCAGGCTCGATACTTGTTTCTCCAGACCTTGAACGTTCTCTTCCAATATGGAGACCAGCTTGCACTTTGTACAGAAAAAGTCACTTCTGTCCTGTGGAAGAAAGACAAACATGGCACATCCAGTGCAGGTCACAACAGCTGAACACTCCCCATCCATATTACCTTCCTTCTAGAAGCTTCCTCAGGAGCTGTAATGACTACTCAGAGAAGCCGGCAAGATGTAAGCCTCAGTGGGCCCTCCTCTCAGGCAGATTCCAGGCAAACTCCCTCTGTTAGCCTCTCTGCTGTTCGCTGCCCAGCTGGTTCGCAGCTGACTGGCTTTTTATAACAATCAGGCCCACTCAAGGCTCACCTGGAAAGAGGGAGAGTCCTGTATTTATCCAGGACCCAGACAAACAGAGGGGATCATAGGGTAATGCCTGGAATTGCACACTGCTGTGAAGAAGAAGCCAATACAAACAACAGAGACCTGGTGGGCTATACTGCCTCTGACCAAGAGAATTAAGTGAGTGAAAAGAAGGGCTGCAGTATGCCAATGTAAAGCACATGAAGGTCATGCAGTGAGAAGATCACAGAGCCACTGATACCTGTTATGAGTCAACTTCACTGACAAATCATTGAACTCCTGTATCAAAACACAAAAGGAACTGGGCATTGGGTACAGGGAACTGATGCTAGCTGGGGTTTAGAAGTAGTTGGGGAATTAGAAGTCACACACATTGAAAACCTCACTGACAGATTGGGAAACCATTTCAATAATGAAAAGGAGTACCGGTGGCACCTTAGAGACTAACAAATTTATTAGAGCATAAGCTTTCGTGAGCTACAGCTCACTTCATCGGATGCATTTGGTGGAAAAAACAGAGGAGAGATTTATATACACACACACAGAGAACATGAAACAATGGGTTTATCATACACACTGTAAGGAGAGTGATCACTTAAGATAAGCCATCACCAGCAGCAGGGGGGGGAAAGGAGGAAAACCTTTCATGGTGACAAGCAAGTTAGGCTAATTCCAGCAGTTAACAAGAATATCAGAGGAACAGTGGGGGGTGGGGTGGGAGGGAGAAATACCATGGGGAAATAGTTTTACTTTGTGTAATGACTCATCCATTCCCAGTCTCTATTCAAGCCTAAGTTAATTGTATCCAGTTTGCAAATTAAT
Organism: Dermochelys coriacea; assembly: GCF_009764565.3. Taxonomy (NCBI): domain Eukaryota; kingdom Metazoa; phylum Chordata; order Testudines; family Dermochelyidae; genus Dermochelys; species Dermochelys coriacea. The sequence continues at coordinate 215,898,244 of NC_050068.2, forward strand.
TCCAATTCAGCAGTCTCTCGTTGGAGTCTGTTTTTGAAGCTTTTTTGTTGAAGTATAGCCACTCTAAGATCTGTGATCGAGTGACCAGAGAGATTGAAGTGTTCTCCAACTGGTTTTTGAATGTTATAATTCTTTACGTCTGATTTATGTCCATTCATTCTTTTACGTAGAGACTGTCCAGTTTGGCCAATGTACATGGCAGAGGGGCATTGCTGGCACATGATGGCATATATCACATTGGTAGATGCGCAGGTGAACGAGCCTCTGATAGTGTGGCTGATGTGATTAGGCCCTATGATGGTATCCCCTGAATAGATATGTGGACAGAGTTGGCAACGGGCTTTGTTGCAAGGATAGGTTCCTGGGTTAGTGGTTCTGTTGTGTGGTGTGTGGTTGACGAAAGCTTATGCTCTAATAAATTTGTTAGTCTCTAAGGTGCCACCGGTACTCCTTTTCTTTTTGCAAATACAGACTAACACGGCTGCTACTCTGAAACATTTCAAAAATGGGAGATAACAGCATCACCTCACATTTTTCACGCATTTCCCTGAGCTAGCAGTATCACCATTTTCAGCCAGCTGGCTTTCAGCTGAGACATCTCCTGCATCACACTATTCCTCAGAGGCCTAACAGACTCTGGACACGAGCGGTTACAGAGCAGAGCCTAGCAGAAGGGCACAAAAGATCTTCTGCAGGGTTGATGGGCAGTTACCCAGCACCAGAGCTGGAAGAAGAACAATGACAGAGTGCGATGAAACTTTCTTGGACATTTCCCCCCCTTTTTGTTATGTTTAAATTCAATTTTTTGACAAAAACAACAAAATTGAAAACTTTAATATTTCTCCTCGCCCTGTCTTCCTTGATCTTCAGGGATCTCCGTGGAAGGAAGGAATGGTGTCATTTTAGGTCAGTACCCTGCACCCCAGCCATGACATGCAGGCATAGCCACAAAACCAGAGTCAAGGATGTCAGAAGTTGATGGCAGATGTAAGAGAGCCAGCACGGCTAGGAGATCATCAACTCATGAAATCAGAGCAGTTTCCATCCCATGCCCAGGATTTCTCCTGACTAAAATGACTTAGGTACAGCAGGAGACCTCGGGTGACATCAGAGTAGCTTCTCCACAATTTGCTCAATGAAATTACTCAGAACATGGAGAGTAAAGGCAGGGCAATGAGAGCTTCACGTCATGGCTACTTGGGCCTAACAATGGATCATCTGAGTGAGGATGGCTCTGTGCTCTACCATAGCAAAGCATTAATGGTCTCAGTCAGTAGTGAGCCACAGCAACATAGCATTTAAGGCAGCCATCGTAGCAAGGCAGATGTTGACTGAACCCCTTACTGGCCTGGGTTATCCCAAAGCATCATGTGTGGCTAAATTATTAACCTCTCTGTGCCTCAGCTCCCCACCTGTACACTGGGAACAATGAGACTTATGTAACTGACAGGGATGATGTGAGGGTAAATTGATGAATGTCTGGGAGAGGCTGAGATATTACAATGACGGGGCCATACGAGTACCTAGATAGTTCAGTTCAGTAGCGAATTTACCATGGCGCCACTGGTGTCAGGGCACCGGGCCCATGCTCCAAAGCGGCCCCGGTCAGCTGCTCTTCTCTGTCCCTGCTCTCTCCTGCATGGCAGGCTCTGCCAGCAACCAAGCTCCCCCCTCCCCGGCCTCTTCCCACAGCTTGCTACTTCCGACTCTCTCCCTGCCGCCGATCAGCTGTTTGCCAGAGCCAGAGAGTGGGACGAAGCAGAGAAGAGGCAGGGGCAGGGCCCTGGGGAAGGGGGTGGAATTGGGGCATATCCTCTCCAGCCCTCTGCCATGAGCTGTTCAGGGCAGGGGGGTGAGAGCACCTCCATGACCCCAGCCCACCCCCCCAGTCCCCTGCCCTGACTCCTGTACCCCCCTCACACACACCCAGCGCGCTGCCGTGACTCCTGCACCCCCCCACATACCTTGCCCTGACTCCTGTACCCCCTCACACACCCCCAGCACCCCTGCCCTGACTCCTTCACCCCTTCACACACACACAGTCCCCAGTCCTGACTCCTGCACCACCCACACATCCCCACCCCCACCCTGAGTACCGAATGGGAGCTCCTGCACCCTCCCCCCAACATACCCAACTGCACCCCTCGCACCAAATGGGAGCTGCCCCAGGTAAGCACTCCACACCCCAACCTCTTGACCCAACCCTGAGCCCCCTCCCTCATTCTAGCTCCTGTTTTAGATTCATAGATTCATAGATACTAAGGTCAGAAGGGACCATTCTGATCATCTAGTCTGACCTCCTGCACAGTGCAGGCCACAGAATCTCACCCACCCACTCCTATGAAAAACCTCACCCATGTCTGAGCTATTGAAGTCCTTAAATCATGGTTTAAAGACTTCAAGGAGCAGAGAAGCCTCCCTCAAGTCAACCATGCCCCATGCTACAGAGGAAGGTGAAAAACATCCAGGGCCTCTCCAATCTGCCCTGGAGGAAAATTCCTTCCTGACCCCAAAGATGGCAATCAGCTAAACCCTGAGCATATAGGCAAGATTCACCAGCCACATACTACAGAAAATTCTTTCCTGGGTAACTCAGATCCCATCCATCTAATATCCCATCTCAGGGGATTAGTCCTATTTAATATATTATTAATATTATATTTAATATTTAAAGATCAATTACTTACCAAAATCACATTATCCCATCATACCATCTCCTCCATAAACTTATCAAGTAGAATCTTAAAACCAGATAGATCTTTTGCCCCCACTGCTTCCCTTGGAAGGCTATTCCAAAACTTCACTCCTCTGATGGTTAAAAACCTTCATCTGATTTCAAGTCTAAAGTTCCTGGTGGCCAGTTTATACCCATTTGTTCTTGTGTCCACATTGGTGCTGAGCTGAAATAATTCCTCTCCCTCTCCTGTATTTATCCCTCTGATGTATTTATAGATCATATCTCCCCTCAACCTTCTTTTAGTTAGGCTAAACAAGCCAAGCGCCTTGAGTCTCCTTTCATAAGACAAGTTTTCCATTCCTCGGATCATCCTAGTACCCTTCTCTGTACCTGCTCCAGTTTGAATTCATCCTTTTTAAACATGGGAGACCAGAACTGCACATAGTATTCCAGGTGAGGTCTCACCAGTGCCTTGTATAACGGTACTAAAACTTCCTTATCCTTACTGGGAATGCCTCTCCTGATGCATCCCGAAACCGCATTAGCTTTTTTCACAGCCATATCACATTGTCAGCTCATAGTCATCCTATGATCAACCAATACTCCAAGGTCCTTCTCCTCTTCCGTTACTTCTAATTGATGCGTCCCCAATTTATAACTAAAATTCTTGTTATTAATCCCTAAATGCATAACCTTACACTTCTCACTATTAAATTTCATCCTATTACTATTACTCCAGTTTACAAGGTCATCCCGATCCTCCTGTATAATATCCCGATCCTTCTCTGAATTGGCAATACCTCCCAGCTTTGTATCGTCTGCAAACTTTATTAGTACACTCCCACTTTTTGTGCCAAGGTCAGTAATAAAAAGATTAAATAAGATTGGTCCCAAAACCGATCCCTGAGGAACTCCACTGGTAACCACCCTCCAACCTGACAGTTCGCCTTTTAGTAGGACCCCTTGCAGTCTCCCCTTTAACCAATTCCTTATCCGCCTTTTGATGTTCATATTGATCCCCGTCTTCTCCAATTTAACTAATAATTCCCCATGTGGCATGGTATCAAATGCCTTACTGAAATCTAGGTAAATTAGATCCACTGCATTTCCTTTATATAAAAAATCTGTTACCTTTTCAAAAAAGGAGATTAGGTTGGTTTGGCACGATCTACGTTTTGGAAAACCATGTTGTATTTTGTCCCATTTACCATTGACTTCAATGTCCTTAACTAATTTCTCCTTCAAAATTTTTTCCAGGACCTTGCATACTACAGATGTCAAACTAACTGGCCTGTAGTTACCTGGATCACTTTTTTTTCCTTTCTTAAAAATAGGAACTATATTAGCAATTCTCCAATCATTCGGTACTACTCCTGAGTTTACAGATTCATTAAAAAATTTTGCTAATGGGCTTGCAATTTCAGGTGCCAATTCCTTTAATATTCTTGGATGAAGATTATCTGGGCCCGCCGATTTAGTCCCATTAAGCTGTTTCAGTTTTGCTTCTACCTCAGATATGGTAATATCTACCTCTATATCCTCATTCCCATTTGTCATGCTACCATTATCCCTAAGATCCTCTTTAGCCTTATTAAACACTGAGGCAAAGTATTTGTTTAGATATTGGGCCATGCCTAGATTATCTTTAACCTCCACTCCATCCTCAGTGTTAAGCGACCCCACTTCTTCTTTCTTAGTTTTCTTCTTATTTATATGGCTATAGAACCTTTTACTGTTGGTTTTAATTCCCTTTGCAAGGTCCAACTCTACTCGACTTTTAGCCCGTCTCACTTTATCCCTACATGTTCTGACCTCAATTAGGTAGCTTTCCTTGCTGATCCCTCCCATCTTCCACTCCCTGTATGCTTTCTGCTTCTTCTTAATCACCTCTCTGAGATGCTTGCTCATCCAGCTTGGTCTTCAACTCCTTCCTATGAATTTTTTCCCCTTTCTTGGGATACAGGCTTCCGATAGCTTCTGCAGCTTTGATTTAAAGTAATCCCAGGCCTCCTCTACCTTTAGATCCATAAATTCTTCAGTCCAATCCACTTCCCTAACTAATTTCCTTAATTTTTGAAAGTCAGCCCTTTTGAAATCAAAAACCTTAGTTGCAGATTTATTTTTGTTAATCCTTCCATTTAGTTTGAACTGAATTAGCTCATGATCACTTGAGCCAAGATTGTCCCCTACAACCATTTCTTCTATGAGGTCCTCGCTACTCACCAAAATTAAATCTAAAATGGTATCCCCTCTAGTCGGTTCAGCAACTACTTGATGAAGGAATCCATCAGCTATCACATCTAGGAAAATATGAGCCCTATTATTATTACTAGCACTGGTCCTCCAGTCTATATCTGGGAAGTTAAAGTCTCCCATGATCACGCAGTTTCCATTAGTATTTACTTTATTAAAGACATTAAGAAGGGCTCCAAATTAGATCCCGGAGGTCTATAGCACACCCCAAGCACTATCGTAGGAGAGGCTTTACTAGTTTTCTTCCCCAATGTAATTTTTGCCCAGACGGACTCTGTCTTATCCATTGCATCGCTTCTTATTTCTTTACACTCGACCTCATCATTGATATACAATGCTACTCCACCCCCTTTACCTTTATTTCTGTCTTTCCTAAACAGCACATACCCTTCAATACCTGTAGTCCAGTCATGACTACTATTCCACCATGTTTCTGTTATCCCTATAATATCTGGTTTCACTTCCTGCACCAGTAGCTCTAGTTCCTCCATTTTGTTACCTAGGCTCCTCGCATTGGTGTATAAACATCTTAATTTTTGCTGTTTGGCCTCACTCACATTTTGTACCCTATTAGGCACAGTCATTCTACAGCCTATTAGACTAGTATCCACACCGCCCTCGCTCCTTATATCCATTCTCCTACCCACAGCTGTATCCTTTCTTACTTCGTCTTCTTCCCTCTCAATGCTAAAATCTGGTGTGGAGATTTCCTGGACATCTCCCATCCATCTCCCCCTAATTCCTAGTTTAAAATTCTGTTTATCAGTTGTGCCAGCCTCGATCCTAGAAGTCTATTTCCTTCCCTACTCAGATGAAGTCCATCCTGAGAGAACTGTCCTCTGTCCGTGAATGCCTCCCAGTGGCCATACATCCCAAAGCCCTCCTTATAGCACCACTGCCTAAGCCATCTGTTGACAGTCATAATCTTGTCACAACTTTGTTGCCCTTCTCTAGGAACAGGAAGGATCCCGCTAAAGATCACCTGAGCCTCAATTTCCTTAAGCGTCTTCCCCAGCCTAGCATAGTCTCCCTTAATACTTTCCAGTGAGAATCTAGCCGTCTC